>NW_026126559.1:1200000-1774695 GCF_943737965.1 Phodopus roborovskii
GTTGGTGCCACACAGATTTCTTTCCACATGTTTAACTGAAGAACACTATGAATTTGAACACTGGAAATGTTCCTTAGTAGTATATTTTTCTTTCCAAAACTAGGAGACAAATATCATGTCTAGATTGGATTGATAGTGTTTCCCCTAAATTGCTGTTCACCTATAACCTCAGAATGTAACCTTTTGTGGAAAGTCTTTGCCAAGGTAATTTGTCAAGTGAAGATGACGTTGACTAGTTATAATGGGACACAGACTGAAGCCAAGGATAGTACCCTTATAAGATGAGGAGAAATTGTACATAAACACACAAAGAAGGTCAAGTGGAGACAAGTAAAGAGGATTGGAGCAACACATCTATAAGTCAAGGGACATCACAGATTCTTAGCATCTACTGGAAACTAGGAAGAGGCAAGGAAACAAACCATGTTGGTGTCATCAAGTATACCATGCCCTGGTGACAACTTGACTTTGAACTTTCAGCCTCCAGTGCCATGAAACAATAAATGTCTGTTGTTTCCAGCTAACCTACTTTGTGGCCATTTGTCACAGTATCCTAGGAAACTAATGCAGTGCCTTCTATTTATTGTCTTCATTGCCTTGTATCTGCTTCATTGGATAACTTCCTGTAGTGGTTGATCTCCACTGTCAGCGTGAATGGATTTTCAAATCAGCCTGGAGACACATTTCTGGGTGTGTCTGTGAGGGCATTTCCAGGGAGACTTAGCTGAGAATGGAAGGTCCACCTAAAGTAGGCTATTTGAAAAAAATTAAAGGGTAAAAAGCAGAAAAGCAGTGTTCACCTCTGCTTCCTCATTGCAGGTGCACGGTGCCGCCCAGGTGTTCTGTGACCAGCTCCTCATATTCCCACTGACACTCCTGCCCATCAGGGGCTTTTCCTCAAACCATGAAGCAAAATAAACCTCTCCTTAAGTTGCTTTTGTTGGGTATTTTGTCACAGCAAAGGGACCAGCAACTACTGCAGTTGGTGAAACACCACAGTCCTCTAAGAAGGAGCCCATGAGTGTCAGTGCAGGGGCTGATGCTGGAGCTGAGAACAATAAACATAGTAAGTTCATCTAATAAAATTTCCACTCCATGTGCATTTTATTATGTAAACCAGTGCATGTGGACAAAAAAGAGTTAATGGTTTTCCCGGGAATCAGTAAAGGAATATGCTGAAAACACATACACAGACTATTCCATCCCTATTGTGAGAGCTTTGCATTAATTTTCCGCTGCTGCCATAACAAATTACCACAAATGAGGTGGTTTGAAACAGTTCCTGTTTATTATGTTATCATTCTGTATATCAGAAATCTGACATCCTTGCTGGTTCTTATAGTTAGGGTCTCTCAAATGGAAGAAATCGAGGTTCAGCAGGGCTGTGTTCCTTTCTGAGAGCCCCAAGGGAGACTCTGCTTGGGTTCCTTCACATATAGGTAGAATTCTGCTCCATAGGTTGCAGGATTGAAATCTTGTTTTCTTGATGGCTATCAATAGGGGAGACAACAGACATGCCACATAGACCCCACAGGTCACAGCCAGAGGCACTGAAACAGGTCCACTTTGGACTGTCTTGCCTGCCTCCTCCTTTGTGTTTTATTCACACAGCGTGTATGATATTATGCTGCCTCTTCTTGTACATCATAACTCAGACTCATCTGTTTCCCTTCCAGGGCTTCTATATTTCATTGACTACATCTGTATCCTGATACAGCTAATTCTCTGAAGTCTATTGATTAATAACCTGAGTTTCAGAATCAGAAAAATCCCTTCCCAGGTGTGCTATGTCCATGTTTGATTAAATGACAAGAGGGCAGACATCTGGGGGATATCTGTAGAAATCTGCCCACCACAAAGCTGTAAAATGGCTTTTGTCTTACTAAATAAGACCACGAGAAGATTTTAGGCATAAGGCTGTGCTATCTACCCTATGGTTGTCCAAGCAGGTGAGTCAAATGTCCTTGGAAACCCTAAATTCCAACAGCATCGGTTCCTATTACTACATCTCCTGCCCCAGAGCTCTCGGCTGAACACTTCCAGGATCCTATCTCAGTTCTTCTAACACACCAAGTCTCCAAATGATCTCACTACCAGCTGTTGAAATTCAACAAACTGTGGGTAACAAAGCAAATAAAATGGGCTTAAGTGTTTGTCAAGCCAGTCTAATATTGTTAGGAAGCATTCCTAGCTCCTGGATCATGGGGAGACTGCTCTGTTCATGAGGCTCCAGTTCTTTTCTGTGCTTACCAGAAAAAAACACACCAACAGTAAGGGAAAGGACATGGGTGTGAAGAAACTCGTCAGTATACTGAAGACTGCATTACTTAGCAGCAATTACTCTTTCAAGGGAATGTTGCTTTAAGGGCCACACACTTCTTAGACTTCAAAAACCTTCTGATAGAGTAATTGCCTGACACAGAATACCTAAGAGGCAAATTAAAATGAAAAGTCTTTTACAGGGTGGCAAAAAGTGAAGAATTAAATGCTTGATTAGAAGTCCTGTGTCAGTAGTAGTGAAGGAACAGGTGACTGGTCCTCGCCCACTCACTGCCTTGCCCTCTTCCTCTCGTTTTGGATTATGCCAACTCCCAGTCTCACCAAAGTGATTTTGCAATCCTGTTTCCTTACTTTAAAACAAGGAAAGGCAATCAATTAGTTCAGTCTGTTGAGTGTTTTCTTGCTGAAATCACTTTCTAAAAAGATTTTAATCGATCCAGCTCCACGTCATGGGAAGCCCTTGAGACCAACATACCTGAGCTCTTCCACCGTTACAAAGCTGGGTAAGTCATGGGAACCCTCTAAGTCCCAGATGTGTCAACTATGGAGATACCAACTCCATCCCTGAAATGGTCACGATAATTAAAATAGAAGAAGCATTCAGGAACACGTAGATGCTTAAACATTAAGTCATTTTTTTCATATTATCTTTGTTCAGATTTAACTAAGCCCTAGCATTTGAGCATGAGCATGTGGTGTAAACTAAAAGTGGAGTCTATACCTGTGTAGTTCAGTGAAAAGATTATTTGATTGGCATTCAGATTTAGGCCCAAGCATGAAATCATGAACTTACCTAAGTAAGTGGCCCTCTCTATTGTGACTTCCACAGGTATAAGAGGGAATTTCACTGCATGGATTCTTCACCCCTAAAATGTCATGTTGACACCTATTTATCATCACTTTGAAGATCCTACTGAGCAAACAGTAGGCATTTAGCAAGCACTCGATGAGCAAAGGTACTCAATGTGACAAGCTTAATAGCAATAACTACTGAGCAGTGAGGGGGACATTCAAAACTATCTGTTCTAGACTTCCACCAACTATTGCTAAGAGAATTTTAAAACCAAATCTCCCTACCCCTGGAAGCTAGAAGGTAGAAAATGCCAGATAGTGCTTGATTTTCTGAGCAAGTGTGATTGGATATAAACTGATGTCTCTAGCTTCATTTTACTCCCAATAACACATGAGTAATTCACTTCTCATTTGGGACTTGGGTTCTATTTGTCTTAGAAAATTAAACATGTGAATATACTCTATACCCACCATAGGTTGGAAGCAGACCAACTACAAGATACAGCACAGTCCCTTGAAATGCCTATTCTCTTCTCATTGTGGTGTTTATGAAGGAAGCCTTCTCCACTGTATAGCAGTAGTGCACTGATTTCCAAAAATGCCCCCCACCCCAGGTCTCTGTCTTCTTGTCAGTCAACTACACATGGATCTAGGCACACCTGGGAAGGGGTTTTGCTGATGAAATTCAGGTGACTAACCAACAGACTTTATAGCAGGGAGATGTTATTTGTTTCAGAGAATCATTCATGTGAAGAATAGCTTGTGAAATCATGTGAAACCCTCTAGACTCATTCATGACATGGTGACTAGAAGGCCTGATTTACTTTCTTAGTGTTTTGTTGCTGCTGCTGTTGCTGTTTCCATTTAACTAAATGCCTAAGTACATGTAAATGTGTTTTAACAACACATATGCCTTAATATTCACTATTTGAATTAACATATAGAATATTCCTCCATGTTCTAGAAAATTCCCAGTTACCCTCTCTAGTTAACCCTCATCCTGAGGCAACAACTGCTCCAATTTTTTACCAACTGCCTTAGCTGACTTTGTTTTAGGACCTCATGTACATGGAACAAATATACTATATGTACATTTTTGTGTCTAGCACTTTTTGCTTCACCAATTGAGACTGATCTGTGTACATAAGGAATCTGCTCCTTTTTATTGCTCATTAACAGCTATTGTTGGAAAATATCAAATTTTATGTGTTCATACACTTATAGATGGAGATTTGGGTTGCTTTGCAATTTTACATTTTCATGAATAAATCTATTATTTTTTTTAAAGGCTTGCCTTTTATGGTCCTATTTTATATATCCCCTTGGTTATTAACCAGAAGAGTTACTGATCATGGGGTGGACATAGAGCTTAAGATTTTGAATTCCTAAGAAACTCCCAAGTGATGCTTATGATGCTGCTCCTAGGACCACATTGGGTACATTACTCTGCCAGATCTCCTACTCCACTCTGATCAACCACTAATGAGAATCTTTGTCTTAGTGAGGAAAACTGCCTAATGAATTTATCAAGCCAATTAAACAGGCCTGAAGCTGTCAAGTAATCTCTGAAGCCTTGACTCAGTATCACTTCTATCTAAAATAGGATTCTCAAATGATAAGCTAAATTGCAAAGTGAGAGTGATCTAGATTTACTCCACATTTTAAGACAGTTGATAGTTGATCAGTAGATAATAGGTACTATAGAGATGATATAATCTCAGAGTGATTGTGCTTTTTAAATGGAGTAAAATTCACTTTGAAAAAAACCTACCACCATAGTCTTTCACAGTTTTTCAATAATAAGAGAAGTCTCTAGTAGGATACAATTTCTGTGGATCATTAATTATTCTTTTCCAACACCCTTAGTCAACAGCCACATTGATCAAGCTCTACATCTAGCCTTCACCTGATTTCAAGATTGAGTGTGTAATTTTCTTAACAAAACAAAAGTTTGGCTATTACTTGATTAATTTAAAAACAGTCTTCTTCATCATCAGAACAAATCTAAGCATCTCCCTGGCAAACACCACGTTAGAAACATCCTGATTCTAATGAATGATTTTCTTAAATGTCTAGTATTATTAGCATAGACACTTGTGTGATCTCAAATGAATGCTCTCCAGAAAGCCACCAAGGTGGAAACTAGAATCCATGCAGGCAGGGGGCAGCATCCTCAGGCTGAGGGTTGGGTTGGTATGTAACACCCAGATATATGACGCCTTAGAATTTTGTCACTTTTCCCTTTTTTCATATTTTTCTCATTTTCAGGTACCCAAAGAAGAGCTCGATTATTTATTGTCATAAATATGCACACTGATTATCCCAAAAATCCAGGTCAGGTAAGAGAAAAAAAAAAGTAGGCAATGATACCAACTGCTCATCTGCTTAGGTAGTCAGCTTTTTATTAACAGACATAATTGTTTTTCACACTTTATTAAATAACACGAAGAGCAGGGAAGATGCAGTATTACTGGTGATTTTTAATCAGGTTCCTCTAAGCCTAGTTTGTAAGATAATTATTCAAACAAATACAGGAGGGCAGGACAATCTATAACTGCACTAAGGATCTAATAAAGGAACAATGTCTCCTTTTACAATAAAGTACATAAATAGTACACAATACATGTAAATCATTTTTCTTTGTGCACCTTTCCATCTTGCGAAAAACAAATTACAATTACTTTTATTGAGTGATTTACATGATATGTACAAAACAATGCACCATTATTCTAATAATTTTATCATTACAGTGAGCTACTTTGCTCACTAATAACATTAGTAGTATCTGTATCTATAGCTCAACTTATGAAGTAGTTACTCTGTGCAAAGCATTTTTGTAGCATTACTAAATTTAATTCACTTAGATTCAGAATTACTCTGTTTCTTACTAAGAAATTGGCACTGGGAGAGCCTAGCCTAAAGGTCTAACATAAGGCTGGGATCATAAATCAGCCAGTGAGATGCTTGCCACACAAGTAAGTATGAGAACCAGGGTTTGGATCCCCAGAACCCACATATGTAGGTGTGATGGCACACCTGTAATCCCAGGGACCCAGGGCAAGGGAGGCAGAGATGAAATTCCCCAATCAGACTAGCCAAAAAGGGGAACTCCAAGATCAGCAAGAGACCATGTCCCAGTATACAAGGTGAAGAATAATCTAAGACACCTGATGTCAACCTTGAACTTACACATACTTGCACACACATGTGCCTGTGCACGCGCGCGCGCGCACCCACACACACACACACACACACACACACACACACACAAAACAACTATCAGTCAGTTGAACATGAGATCTGCTTGGTAGTTAAATGCATGTCTGCCTGACTCTGAAACCCACACTTCCTGCGTTCCCATATCACTACCTGCTGAGGAGTTCAAGACCAACACAGTACATGATTCAGGAAAGGTGACAAAGGTGTTCCTCCATAAGTGATAGCCCAAATAGCTATGATGAGTAGAACAGCTTCACACTCTGTATTCCTAAACTTCAGCTTCTTCCTAAACTTCTTTCCAAATTTCCTTGGCCCCTAGAGCCTGATGTGAGGTATCTGATTAACCTATGTCCCTCTATCTATATCTTTGTTACTGTATCACTAATTTTACTAGAAAAGAAATTTTGAACTTCTACTTTGCTAAAATCACCCATTTATTATTACAATACCACCCTGCTTCTTGCTCTCTTAAAAGTCCACAATGATCATTATCCTAGTCCATTTTACCCCAAGGAAATACACCACATGGGGTGGGGGGGTGAATGCCAGCTAATGAGACCCCTGTTAATATTTCTAACATCGGTCTATTCTCTTTCACATCGCTTGCCCTGATTATTTCATTCCTACAGATGACAAGGGTGCAGTGGAAGGAAGATGACTTCTGGAACCTAATAATCCAGGGCCTCGATGCTGATTCTGAGATTTAATATCTATAGCTACACCATTAGCATCTCTAACTTCAAGTTTCATGTCTGTAAACTGCTATGAAGGGATGTTTGGAGGATTTAGAAGACAATAACATGCAAAGATCTGGTGAGATACTCAGACAATAGCAATTCACCTCCTCTTTCCCTCTTCTGCAGATGTAATGAGGGAGGCACATGCTTAACAGCAGTAATATCTCACAAGACAGTAGTGGAGAGAGCTAGAAGCAAAGCAGTAGAAAAGTGGTGCTAAACAAGGCAGCAACTCATCTGCCTCTGCTGCTTTCCTTTATTCAGAAAATATTTATTGGTCATCTGCTATGCTCCAGGCACAAAGAATGACAATAATCCAGGCGCTAAAAGATCTATGACAAGAGAGTTCCAGGAGGTGGAAGCAATAGACACTAAAACCCAAAGACAGAAACAAAGATAAACACAAGGATTAGGAAAGAGCTTAACACAGTTACAATGTGAGCTGCAGTCAGCCTGGGAAGTAATGGGAACCAGCACTGAAGGTAGACAATCCTGAGGCTGTGGGATGTCAAATAAGGTCCCTGCTCTCACCCTGAGTTAGCTGTCTCTTAAATTATGTTGATTGTCCTTCTGTAGGATCAAATGATTTGAGTCCTGCCTTAGTCCTGCATGATCTTGTCCCTACTGGCTATTTGTCTCTCTTCCTTTATTTTTGCTTTGTTGAAGTGCACATGATAAATAAAAATCAATAATAAAAATCAATAAATAAAAAATAACCAAAGCATTTTAGACATTTGAGATAGCCAAATCTAGCATGGTTTCATGAAGGCTAAAAGTGTAGCTTTATGGGAGAAACACCCAGCTAGATTTCCAGCTAGGGGCATGCCCTGGCTTTGCAACAGAAAGCAGCTGGCTTCACTTCTCTAATCCTAACTCTTATGTAAATGAAAGCAGATGACTGTAAGAACTGAATACTTCTCCAGTGTACTCCACATGGCACCTGACACATAAGTATCCAATGCAAGATATCCATGTGGTATCATTTTCAAAACAAATACTTCCATGAATTATTGTTCTTGAAAACCAAGAGGGATGGAATCATTTTTAATATAGTTTGTAACAACCAACATGATTACCTGTGCCTTCCCCCAATTACAAAACAAATACGAGTTTATCAATTTTAAGCAGTAATGTGTGTCTCAATTGTCATGATCTCATCATTAATAACTGGCATGATTCTAAAGACTTGTAGTTATGTTTTCAAATCATGGTCTCAGCCTGGAATTGATCCTTTTTTTTTTTTTTTTTTTTTTTTTTGGAATTGGTCTTATGTATTCATTTTACTTTTCCTTCATTTGCATTGTCATTAGGTATCTACTATGTGCTAGAACTGATATTAGGTACCAAGTAGAATATAGAGAGGGTGTCACACTTTATTGTTTAATTACTTAAAGCCCATCTGGTGTAGGAGACAACAAATAAAGTCATTGAGTTGGTCGAGATCCACACAGGTGCAAAGTACCACTTTAAAGGTAAGGCTAGAGGTCTAAGTGCTGTATATCACATTGGGCATTGGGAAAGCCATCCTAGAGGAAGTCACACATGAGCCACACCTTAGGTAATTAAGAAAGTATGGGATAGAAAAGTAGAAAGTGAGAAAGTGTATTCTAGGTAGACCAGAGTGGAGACTTGTTACTGGAAGGGAGTAATCAAAGAGCTGTTGGGTTATGCTTATACTCAGAAGGCTAGTAGTAACGATAGGATTCTGAGCTGAGACCATGTGGGAAGAGCAGATTATACCTGAGAAGACAGAATTCCATGAGGATGGGTTTTCTGAACTCAGAATGAGCCCACACACCTGGAGAGTTTTTTTTTTTTTTAATTTATTATTTTACATGTCGATCCCAGTTCCCTCTCCCTCCCTCCCTCCTTCCCTCCCTCACTTTTACCCTCTCTGCCCTCTCACATGCACCCTAACCACCCTCCCCTCCCATCCCCCCACCCCAATTCCATATGTAGGGGAATGCCATCCAGTTGGGGTCATGTAGATCTGACAGGTCATTTGAAGTAGGGACTAGGGATTCTCTCCTGTCTCTAGGTTAAGGCAGTTATCCCTCCATGGGGGATGTGTTAGCAAGGTCCTTTGGTGCACCAGGGGTACATTCTGGCTCTACTGTCTGAGGTCCCTTAGACTGCTCAGTCCTTCTGGCTGAGACCCATATTCAGGGGGGCCTGAGTCAATCCCATGCTGGCTTCCCAGCTATCAGTCTGGTGGCCCTTTAGCTCCTCCTTGTTCAGGTAAGCTGTCTCTATGTGTTTCTGCAGCCTGGTCTTATCCTCTCCATCTGCATCTGGGTTCTAGTTCGACTCAGTGTTTATGTATGGGTGTTTGCTCCTGTTTCCAACAGGTATTAGATGAGGGTTCCATGGATAAGTTAGTTGTTGATCTCACTATCCGGGAAGGGCATTTATGGTAGCCTTTCATCTAATAAAAAAAGAAGAAGAAGAAGAAGAAGAAGAAGAAGAAGAAGAAGAAGAAGAAGAAGAAGAAGAAGAAGAAAAAGAAAAGAAAAGATAAAAGAAAAAACACAGTTGCTTTTTGTTTTTTTTTTTTTTGTTTGTTTGTTTGTTTGGTTGGTTGGTTGGTTGGTAGGTTTGGTTTGGTTTGGTTTTGAGATTGGGGGGTTTCTTTGTTTGTTTTGGTTTATTTTGTGGATTTGGGGGGATTTGGGTTTTTTTTTTTTAACTTTTATTTAGCTCTGACTATCCTGGAACTTAATTTGTAGACCAGGCTGGCCTTGAATTCACAGAGATCTGCCTGTCTCTGCCTTCTGAGTGTTGGGATTAAAGACATGTGCCACCACTGTATGTCCCCAGTTCTGTTTCTTAACTCTTTCCTTTTTCACTAGTAAATATGATGTGCTCTGCCTACAGAATATGTATTTAATGGTAATCTTTGCATAGCACTTTTAGAGAAGACGTAAGACACACCATCTTGTTTCTAATAACCATGCTCTTAATGAATCCATAAAACTCTAACACCCAATGGTGTGTCTATTTTCCCCAAATTCAGGTCAATTTGGGAAAGGAATATAGTTTTACAAAGTAATCAAGACTATCTCATGGGATCATGTGTTTGGAAGACAAAGTTCCCCACCTGTGCTATTTACTTGTCCCTCTACTATCACAAAATCCCTAGCAAGAATCTATGTAAAGGAGAGCAGCTTTATTTCACCTTTCACCTTAGTTAAGGGAATAGAGTCCATCTTGGCAAAGAGGTCATGACAACAGGTGTTCAAGGCAGCTAGTCAGATTGTACCCACAGTCAGGAAGCAAAGATGGACAAGTTAGTTCTCAGCTCACCTCCTTTTTATTCAGTCTAGGATCCTGTCTAATGGAATGGTGACACCCCCATTCAAGACAGAACCTTCTCACCTCTATTAACTTAATCTAGATAACCCCTCACAGGTATGCACAGAGACTTTTCTCTTCAGTGACTCTAGATCTCCTCAACTTGACAAGTCATATTAACCATCAACCTACCTACATGGGTAACTCTATCAAAAGAACTGGTCAATATTGAGATAACCTGGGTGAGTTCAGTGGGTTTTTCTAAATGGGGTAACAATGTCAAACTCTGGTTTAAGATTGTACTCTGATGATGGAGGAAAGCACTCAGCTTATTGTCAATGTCTAGATGGCTGCAGAAGTTGTGGAATAATTCTCCCCACGAACTTCCAGGAGGAGCATGACCCTTAGTTTAGCTTAGTAAAAGTCATTTGGACTTCAGCCCTGCAGATCTGTAAGAGAATGCCTGTCCAGTTTTCACCCAGCAAGTTTTACGAACTTGCCATGGCAACAACAGGAAACCAATATAGACAAATAATTCTTTCCATCTACCTGTTATTTGGCATCACTTTCATACACATTATACAATTTTGTTTCTGGGAACTTGGAAAAATGTTCATGATTATTATTTCTCATGTAAGGAAACTGAGCCTTAGTGAGTTGAATAGATGCATCCAAAAGTAGAACATGAATAAGGGCTGTTCAGCTGGTTTGCATCCTCATCCACCACTCTTTGCACAGGAGCATACTGTCTCTGACAATGGGTTCCATCTTTATCACTTCCTGTTCTGTTATTTCCTTTTTATTGCTCAAACTCTAAGCAAATAATAAAAGTCTCTTGAACCTGTTCTCCCTCTACATACCTGTTGTGGTTTATAGGCTGTTAGGATATACCTTCCAGAACCTTAGGGATTTAATAAATACAACTTCAAAAAATCACATATTGAAGTTCTACCCCCCAATATTGGTATTAGAATGTGATGTCTTTGGATAAAATTAGGTTAAGATGAGGTCATGAAGTGATTGGTGCCAGAGGTCATAGGGGTTGGAGAGATGGCTTAGTGGTTAAGAGCACTGGATATTCTTCTGGTGGACCTAGTTTGATTCTCACCACCCACATGGTGGCTCATAACTATCCATAACTCCAGTTCCAGAGGATTCCATACCTTTTTCTGACATCCATGGACACTAAGCATGCACATGCTACACATACATATAGACAGGTAAACATCCATACATACCAAAACAAATATGAAACCATGAAATAAAAATTAAGCAAGACTTAAAATAAAATTTCAAGGTGCAGACATCACAGATTCTTTTGTCCATCCCATGAGATTGCAGCCAGAAGGCAGTTGGTCATCTGGGAATCAGGAATAGAGCCTTTGAAAGCCAACCACAACTTTGAAAACTGAGCAGAAAGATCATGAAATCCAGACCATACTGGACTATCCAGTGAGCCTGTCTCAAATGAACAACAAAAACAATGCAGCCAGCCTCCAGAACCAGGAGAGATAAGTGTCTGTAACTTCTGGCACTGTTTATTTTCCTATAATAGCCCAAGAGAGCTAAGAGAACTCACCTCTGTAGAATACAATCCTAATCTTGACAGTGTGCGCACAACACAGGGTTGATGGCTGAATTTTTAGGACCTTAACGATTATTCTTCTTACATCTTTCAGTAACAAAGTAACAAAGCAGAGATTGCACTGTCCTGAATCCTAAATAGTATCATATCTAATCCTGTAATGTTTTCAAGGTTCACATGAGGTTTTCAAAACATAAACAAATTTACCAGATAGTTTATGCTCATAGTAACAGTAAGCAAAAAGGTCATGCATTGGGTTTTTGGTGAAAAGGACAGGTTATATGTCTTTTTATGTGGGGTGTCTTTAAGTGATTGTTTCCAACTCCATTCTTTATTCAAATTAGATATATTAGCTTCTCCATTGCAATCACCAGCTAAAACATACAACACTGTATTTCTCATTGTTTTTCATGGTATGGCCTCACATGTGTATGATTCAAATGAGGACCAGGAACCCTTCCTGCTTTTCTTCTCAACCTGCACTGTTCATCTCTGTTTCACTTTTCTGTAGTCAAAACCATTTAGCCATCTCAGCCTTTTTTAATTTATTATTATTTGGTGGGGGGGGGCTGGACACACCCTTCTCAAGGGATGAGGGTAGATGGATGCTGTCATTGACTGGCACCACACAACTGATTCTAGGGCATCACTTGAAGTGACACTTTCCAGACAGAACAAATGCAAGATTAGGTGTTTTATGTACTCCATTTCCTCTAATCTCCAGAACCTCCTGGTGAAATGGGTGCTTCAGGGGTGCTAGGTTGATAGATCAAACAATCAATTGATTGATTTTACTATTTTTTTACTACTATAGACGAAACATTTCCAGCGGATATTGGATTTGTAGCTGCAAAAATGTTTACCCACCCCATCAGCCACTTTTCCAAGCTTTTGCAACTTCCTGCTTTAGCCTTTAGGGTTAAGAGATGGAGGAATGGCAGGTTTGCTTTCACAGTTAGATTTTTTACATCAAAATGGATTTTATTTTTGACATCAGTGGACAAACCCATTTGTCTAGCCCTATGTTTCAGACTAGAAATCCATCATAGTTTATCTGCCAGCTGCTGGTTCACCCTGGTCATGGACTCCTTAATGAGAAATGCTTCCCATCTTCCACGAAGTTCTGACTCCATTTGTAGTCTTCAGGTAACTGAAGAGTTTGCATTTTTAATGAATTCCTAATGTACTCACCCCTGCAAACAAGGAAATTACAGCCAGGGAACATCATGTTTCATACATTAATCATAATTGCTTAATAATATCAAACGAGGAAACTTCGCTGCAAACTTAGACTTCTTACTCAACTTCACAATCAGAATAGCTGTCACATTTGCACACATCCCAACTGATGCTGCATATTTCTGAATGCCTACATTACACAGTTTAGTCACAAAGAAATATTTTGTCAGCTAATTTAATTTAATTGCATGGCATAATCATTTCACCTATTTCTCTAAAAACAGATATTTTATAAGAGAGCTGCAAGGAGGTTATAAAAATCTTACTTTATTTCCCAATTACCAGGAAAGGTCTCTGCTGAAAGTTACCAGACAATTACAGATTCTAGGGGTTTCCATAGTTCTTCAATGTATTTGTTATATACCATTAGTCACCAGGTGAAGCCCTTCACTAATAGCAAAACCCTTCAACAATAGCCCCAGAGAATTTAACACTGATTGATGGCAGGTCACCTGGAATTGGTTGGCAGAATTTCCAATTTTCTGTTGGGAAATTGCTTATTTCTCCAAGTCTATTCCCATTTTTACAAGTGGACAGCAAGCTGAGATTATACATTATTATATGTCTAAATATAAAATTGTGATGGATGGTGTCACACATTTAAAGAGAGTTAAGCATTTAATTTAAGATTTAAAAAAGTTTAAAGAAGTTTAAAATGTATTTTTAATCTTTCTTGGGAATTCATAGCTGATCCATATTGAGGGAAATATTGAAAGATTGCCCAAGGAAGATCATTTAAATACAGTATCATTTTCATAAAAATTTACCTTTTTGGAGTTTCAAGGCAGCCACACCAGACCTTATTGTGAGTATATCTGGTGATCTCAGGCTTATGGAGGGAGAGGGGATAAATAGGCTATTTTTGTAAACACAGAAACTAATGCTAAATTTAGCAGACAGAAGAGGACATAAGGCAGCCAAACTCAAAAGCCACATTAAAATCAGAAGACTAACATCTCCATTTACATGAAATAACTATTTGTTTGGAAATAAATTTTAAATACATTTAGGATGCTAAAATGCTGCCTATTATAATCCTATCCTGTGAATATTTCTGATATTATAATTTGTACCTAATTCTTAATTTTAGCATTAAATAAGCAGCTGCCTAAATGTCTACATTGAGCAACAATTTTGAAGTCCAGTTACAGGGGACAGGCTGAGAAAACCCAGCAAAACCCTCAGGTCTCAGTTCATCATCTAATCTAAGTACTTCTGATCTTTCTGGGGCTTTTTATTAGGGGGTGGTGAGACAGGATTTCTCTGTAGCTTTGGAACCTGTTCTAGAACTCCCTATGTTGACCAGGCTGGCCTGGAACTGGCAGAGATCCTCTGCCTCTGCCTCCCAAGTGCTGGGAATAAAGGTGTGTGACACCATTGCCCAGCTTTCTTTTTAAGATTTTTATTCATACAAAATAGTAGCATATAGTTTAGAGAAACACAAAGAGGAAATTTAAAATTCTTATAGAAAAAGACAGAATAATAAATTAAGTTCTCTGTACTCACAAATAATTATTAACATTTTTTGTTTTTCATATGTATACGTGTAAATTGAGAGATAAATATTGAACAATGAATGTAAACTACACTTTTGGTGCTATGAACTTATTGCCATGTTGGAAAACTACATGTATCTATTCCTAAGAGCCATTTTAGAGATTAGCTATCATTTCTTTACAGTCTGCCTAATGTGAGTGACCGAAACCTACTGAGGGACATTTCGCTTGTTTAGCTTTTGTTGTTCATTCAACAAACATTTATGAAATATTTGTTCATTATACGGTGCCTACCTTTATCCAAATTGGAAATGCAAAACCTTCTCTCTCATAGAACTTCTATTGCAGAGACTGAGCAACGAAGACAGACAAGAAAAACAGCATATAAAAATTAGTATGACTACCAGTGGGGCAGTGTGGCAGAACCTCAAGCATTATAAAGAAATGGGAGAAGGCGGTGACAGGAATGCTGGATGATCCCTGCAGTGAGGTGGCCTGAGAGTGGGAACGTGAGTGGGTTATGACTATGGTCACATGGTCATCTGACCAATTGGTCTTCTAGGCTGAGTAAGAGAAAAGACGGAAGGAGTCAGCTTGGCATGTTAGTAAAAGGAGAGGGAAAGAAACAGACAGACAGACCAACCAACCAACAGAGGCAGAGAGAGAAGAGAGAGATCTGAATTCTTTCTACCTTTGGAAATCATTCCCTAGAGTGTATTTGTGAGATGTCAAAAATACAAATGTTTCCTCACTAGAATTCTCCCCATATTGTGGGAACAAACGTGTTTATTGAGAGATTTTTTTTTAAAAGCCACCGTGTTATAGCTCATTACTCAGTAAAGCACTGAAAATGAGAACACTTCCAAGAATCAGCTGTGCAGATGTCTGCTGTTCCCACATACAAGCCGGCCTATCATTTGACATCATTCGGCAGTTGTTGGTGATAAATGTCAGCATGCCGTGATTTGCATGACAGTTATTTTGCACATGTTTCTTGCCAGACTACAAGCTCAGAGAGAGTAAGACCCTGCTTGCACCCTGCACACACGACAGCACTTCAGTTTCTGGAGAGTCTGTAACAGTGGTAGGCATTTTATCACATTTTTAAAATATTAAATTTACTCCTTAAACAAAGAAAATAGTGACCATGAATTGTTAGCCCAGCCTAGAATGCAGTAGATGCTCATCATGGACCTTTGCTGATGGACTGAACGAACAAATGAATGAATGAATGAACGAATGAATGAATGATATCTTCAATATAATCTAGATGAGAACTAACTACTCCAGATAACTCTAATTGATTCACCTTAAATATTCAATAAGTTATCAAAAGCATCCAACAGTCTTCAGCCATAGAATTTCCTCTCCAACATTCCTAGTTGTTTCTTGGCCCAAAAGTATGTACATTTAGTTGTTTATTTTTGAGATTATATTGTTTACTTTTGAGATTGTCTCTTAATTACATAATTTCTCCCTTTCTTTCCTCCCTCCAAACTCTCCCTTATACCCCTCCCTGCTCTCCTTCAAATTCAAATTCAAATGATCTCTTTTTCATTAGATGTTACTGCATGTACATATGTATTTATATTTAAGTGTTGATTTCATACAATGTTGCTGTATCTGTATGTTTTCAGGGCTGACCATTTGGTACTGAACAATCACTTAGTTTGCTCTTTCCTGGGCAGGGCCACCTTTCCCACTCCAGGCTTTCTCAGTTGCCTATAGTTCTTTGTGTAGGGTTTAGGCTTCATGGGCTTTTCCTCATGCATTTGGCATGTCCTCCTTTCTCTATACACATTTGGGCAGTCATGTTGGTGAGGCCTTACAGGTATAACTTCTGATGTTACAAAGAGATTACAATCTCACTACAAAATGCCTGATCCTCTGGCTCTTACAGTTTTTCTACTCCATCTTCTGCAATGTTTTTGAGCCTTAGGTGTGGGAATGTTTTACAGATGTATCCATTGAGCCTGGGCTCCACAACTCTGCATATTGATTGGTTGTGGTTTTCTATAGTGGTTTGTTGTAAAGAGAAGTTTCTTGGTGAGATGGAAAGACTATAGTTATCTGTACATATAAAGACAAATGTTTATAGATTGCTGTTATGGATTATGCTAGGTTAGTACTATCCCTATCTAAAAAAAAAAAATTGTTTTAATCCTATCAAAGATGTCATAGCTCTAAGGATGCCCTATGGAGCAGAAAACATGAACTGCCTGACAGAAGTTACTGATCACGTGTGTATGTATTCACTGAATGGCTTGTACAGCTTGGGCACTGGCTCAGGAACCATGTGTGGGAAGTGAATAGGGTTCAGGAGCAGAGGCAAGAGACATAAATAAACATGGTACTAGGAGTACAGACCTTCTAGATTTTATGAGATGCAACTTTGGCTTTTTTTTTTTTTTTTTTTTTTTTTTTGCTTTTCACTGAAGATAAGAAGTAAAAGGGATATGTCAAATTTCTCTTCTAGACAACAAACTGTACAAAAGTAGACCTGTGACACCAGGGGTTCTCAAACTTCCTAATGCTATAATCCTTTAATATAGTTCCTCATGTTGTGGTGACCCCAACCATAAAATTGTTTTCATATTTATATTTCATAAATGTAGTTTTCTATTTTTATGAGTCATAATGTAAATATTCTTAGAGATAGGGGTTTATTAAAGAGGTCAAGACTCATAAGTTGAGAACCTCTGCCTTATCTACCTGCCTATGCTTTCTGGTTTTTCTGTGGTCTAACTCACTGATTCATTAATATAAAGATAAACCCATCTTTCCATCCTTAGAATGTTTGGCTATATTCTATGTCCATGCTCTGAAAAACATGCCTCTAGCTCAAATTCAATAAATCAGATGATGAATTTGCTCAGACACCACCTACAGCTTCTTGTGTAGCACAGATTGCTTCCTGTGTCTCCTTGCCTGGCAATGATTTTAGCACTAGGGACCATTGTAGCACCTAGGAATAATGCCCCTCACTTATAAAGACATGGGACTTCCATGATAAAATCCCTAGTGCCTTCTTTCTTCAGTGAGAAGACCCTGAGGCCTGTCTGTAGTCTTAAGGATCTCCATTGGTTCTTGGACTTGGTTGCCTAAAGCACACACCCATTAAGTAAAAGACCTATTTTTGGTTGACTTTCACACTCTGTTTTACTTCCTCTCTCCCTCTCATAGAATAGAAAACTTGGCACCAAATTTGTTTTTTTCCTGCTGGCCTGGGACCAGAGCCGCACCAGCCCCAATTAATACACAGAGACTCTGTATTTGATATAATGTTGTTGGCAAGTTACTAGTTTCTTGTCGGCTAGCTCTGTCTTAAATATTATCCCATTTCTATTAATCTAAGTATTTCCACGAGGTCTCATCTTACCAGAGAGAGGGGCCAGTGTTCTGCTCTCTCCAGTCTCTTCATGTTGACTCCTCCCTACTACTTCCTCTTTCCTCCTTGTCTCCTAGTCCCTTCTGTCATCCTTTCCTATTGGCCAATAGTGCTTTATTCATTAACCAATAAGAGAAACATATTTACAGAATGACATCTCCCATCATGGGACTTCTATGATAAAATCCCTAGTGCCTTCTTTCTTCAGTGAGAAGATCCTGAGGCCTGTCTGTAGTCTCAAGGATCTCCATTGGTTCTAGGACTTGGTTGCCCAAAGTGCACACCCATTAAGTAAAAGATCTATATTTGGTTGACTTTCACTCTCTATTTTACTTCTTCTCTCCCTCTCATAGAATAGAAAACTTGGCACCAAATTTCCAAATTAAATCCTTACACACAAAGATTTGTCTCAGGATCTCCTTTGAGATTAACATAAGTGATGATGTTGGGGAATAGTGATGGTGACAGTGTCTATTATGTAGAGCTGTTGGAAGGGTTTACTCAGATAAAATGAACAAGAGTACACACAAGGTTGTGTGTGACTCATAAAAGTTAGCCACTGGATTTATGAGTGCTATGTCTGGTCTCCTCTGACATAGTGTTCCTTGGTTTTGCCACTCTTGGGTCTCTCTGTAGGTCCACATCTCCTTTTGTATCTCAATCCCCATTCAACTAACAGTACATTTATGTGGGATTTCCTTCTGTATGTTTCAAATATGTGTTGCTTTTATTGGTTGATGAATAAAGCTATTTTGACCAATGGCTAAGCAGAATAATGCCAGGCATGAAAGAGAGAGAGAGAGAGAGAGAGAGAGAGAGAGAGAGAGAGAGAGAGAGAAGGCAGAAACACAGAGATTCCACATAGCCTCCAGAAAGGCAATATGTCAGGGCATCACTGGTAATCCACAGCCACATGATGATATACAGATTAGTAGAAATGGATTAATTTATAAGAGAGATAGCTAATCAGTAATATGCCTAAGCCATTGGCCAAACAATTCTGAATATATATTAAGTATCTGAGTGGTTATCTTATAAGCAGCTGCAGGGAACTGGTAGGCAGAGAGAAATTGGTCCAGTGGGTCTAGGCTACATAGAGAAAAGTTTCAATCTACAGCACACTAAAAGATTTCTTACCAAGATCCTCACCTTCTTTGGGAGTTCCCTCCAATTGCCCCTCTCTGAAGTGAGCTAACCTAAGTTACCCTGAACAGCACCAGAGGAAGAAAAGTGAAACTGGATTTTCCAGGTTAGCCAATTTTCTAGATAAATATATTTAAAGATAGAAAATTCCAGGTAGGCATCTAATAGCAGTAGCAGATGATGTATCTAACCAAACAAGGATGTTGTTAAAGTCACTCTTTTTTTCAAGTCAATATCAGTGCTGAGAATTTGAGTTAATTTTCAACTAAGATTAATTATAGCACAGTTCCTGATCTTACAAGTGAATAAGGTCAATACCCCTAGCATGTTATGTGCAATGGCTTTGCTGAGTAGAACTTTGTAGAATGTATTCAGTTATTCATTTCTTGATATTCATTTTACCCTTTCTCCAAATTACCAAACAATATGAAAGAGTTGTGTCTATAATAGACAAATCTTTGTCAGATGATATAAAAGATATATGATATTAACCTGTGTTTAGCATGTAGAGATCTTTAAGAAATTTGGTGATTTTTATTTAAAATAACATTTTGTAACTGAAGTTATAAATATGGAAATATCTTCATGAGGGATTAGTCTGATATGATTTGTGAGCTGTATAATGATAGTATCATTTTCACTTCAGTTATCATAATAAAGTATGCCTAACATAAAATGTATCACTTTTTAGCCTCTTGAGACAAGGTCATGGTATGTAACCTTGGTTGATCTGATAGTCCCTGTAGCATGCTTGTCTTCAACCACAGCAATCATCCTACCTCAGCCCTCAGGTATGTGCTTCCACACCTAAATCATTCTGACCTTTTTAAATTGTGTTGCTTAATATTGTTAAGTGCGCTCATAGCATCAAATTTCCAGGACATTCTTTATCTTACAAAACTAAGACTTTACTAAAGAGTACCTCATTTGTGCCACTCTTCTGAGGTCTGTCTATGAATCTGATCATTCTATACACTTCAGATAAATGGAATCATGTTGTATTTGCCTTTTTTTTTAAATGACCTACTTTACTGAACATAATATCCTCAAAGTCCATCCATGTGATAGCAAATGTTAGAATTCTCTTTCTTTTTAAAGCTAATAATGTTTCATTCCATGTTGCCCATTTATCCAGTGATGAACACTTAGGTGTCCATATCTTTTGGTTGCCTCAAATAATGTTGCTATGAACATGAGCATAGTAATAAAAACTTTGAGATCCTGCTTCCAATTCTTTTGATAAACTCATGGCATGGATTGCTGCATCATATGTTAATGCAATGTTTAAGTGTTTGAAAAACTGCCATAATGTCTTCTACAGCAGGTGACTCATCTTAGATTCACACTCATGGTACACAGGGCTTTTGATTTCACCACTGTAGTTGTGACAAATATTAGGCTCCATTTTTGAAACTATCTATTGGGCTCCATTTATTTTTAGCTTCCTTATAAACAGTATAGATCTTAGTTGCCCCTTCTTGTTTACCTTTGAGTATTAAAAAAAAATCAGTAATAATTGACTAATTGTTGCTGCTTCCAAGGAGTTCTTTAAAATGAGTAAGAACTTTGCCCTGACCTCAAAGATTTCCCTGGCTACTATTAAGCTATATAATTATCCTTGTGTTACCATGTGTTATGACAGTGTCACCCATACACTAGTAGAAACACTGTAGAAATATGTACAAAGAGATGACCTGAAAGAACAAACATCAGTTGAAACTTCAGAGAAAATGACATTTATGAGAACATGAAACTTAGGGTAAAATCCTGTTGATGATAATGCTTTACAAACTCTACTAAAATGGCTAGGCTTTGAAAGATTGAAATTATTATTTGTCTGTATTAACAATATATGAAATTAATAATTTCAATTATGAAAATAGAAAATACAGTGGAAACAGCCTACCATTAGATACTATTTGTCTTTTATGCTAAACCATATCCAGACCCAAGCAGAGTTTGACAATATAATTTGACCATTGTAATTCAGTCATCTAAGATTGTGACAGAGTAGAAGGTAGATGTCCTATGGTCAATGTGATATTGGCTGTTTATTAAGAAAAAACTAATGAGCCATGCTTTCATTAGCTAGATCATGTTATAGAACCCTTGTTACTCTTAATTAAGGGCTTCTCTGCATGAGACATCATCATTGGCTTTTCTGAAAGACAATCACCATCATCCTTGTATGGCTAAAATTGAAGTCATACAACTTGATACAGATAGATGCCAAGGGCATCTTAATGAAAAAATCTATCAAACTGGAAACCCATGTAAAAGTATATGTTCTATGCTTGTGGTATGTGAGTATGTGTGTTTTAATAGTGTAGGGTGGAGGACATGTGTCACTGACAGATGTGTATATTAATAGAGCAGAACAGAGGACCTTTGAAAGTCATTACTTCTTGCATTTATCATCTCACTCAAAGATGTTTGGGGAGAGTTCAACTTTTAATGATAATAATCTCTTCTTTAGACTTCACACAAAGATCAAACCATTAAGGTAGTAAGTCATAGATCAAAGTTAGTCATCAAAACCTACATAGCAGAAAAGGTTATTTTTCACATATAAGGTGCAGGAAACTTACTACCAGAATATTGTTCTCAAGTCTCTGCTCATTTTCAGTCGCAGAAAGGAAGTATGATGCACCAGCCTTTCCATGATATTTGGGTGCAATGTTATTTTCTCTATCTCCAGAGACAACACTTCCGTAATTATTTGATATATAAAAAAAAAATTATCAAAAGCATTGGTGCACATCAGTGAGAACTTTCAACCACCTTGAAAATGACTTTTAGAATATTTCATTAGCAGACTGTCTCTCAGAGCCTGGGTTGACATTCATGTTTCTTCATACCAGGCTTTCATCCATAAAACCCTTTGTTCTGCTGAACAGTTTCCAGACAATGTGGGCAATCACAAAAAAAGCATCCATCCCAGCATTTGATCAGTCTTATTCAAATCTCATCTATTAATACTTTTTTGAAATCTTTCTAAGAATTTTATTTCCTTTCTTTCAATACCTTTATATTATTTCTTTTAAAAAAAAAACTCTAAATTTAATAAAATGGAAGCTTGATATTTTGTAGGAAATAAGCACAATTCATAGCTAAATTTTATCCATTTTTATCACTTTCAATAAAGTATATGAGAAAATAACCATTGTGTTCAGTCTGAAGATTTAATTTTAAATACATAAGAATGAATTTCTAGCCCTCAGAATATTATAGGAGAAAGCTTTTACTTAAATAGCATTGCACACACCCAGAAGTAGCACATTCAAAATAAAATAATTTGAGTAAACACATGATTATTAATATTTTAATAAAAATAAAGTATTAAACAAACTGTTTAGGATCACAAAATCTTTAGACCAGACACAACATCGAGGACCTTCATGATTAACACCTGAAAGTCAAGACTCACACCACTTCAGCTCTTCCAGTATTTGTACAAAAATAGACATTTTAGTAAATCTATGTATCAGCATAAAAATAAAACTGTTTCCTAAACAAGTGAAATGTTGATGTCTCTTGGCATGTGAGAGTCCGTATTTTATGAAACACACATATTGCAGGAGAAGAAAAAAGCTGCTTTTGTTTGCAGTTATGTCTACCAATCCTATTTTAGTAATTTAAATGATTTAGAAAGTGTATTAGTTATTTTTTCTATAGATGTAATAAGTGTCCAGACAAAAAAACATAAGGGATGTGTGGGGTTCGCAGCTTCGGGATACAGCCCATCCTAGCACTGAAGCCTGAGTGTCAGGAACTGGAGGCAGCTGGACATGCCACATCGGCAGTTAGGTCCCAAGCCCAGAAAATGGTGCTATCTTTTTTTAGGGTGGTCTTCCCACCTAACCCAATCTAAACACTTCCTTAGAGGCAGAGCCAAGACGATCGTAATCTCTCACAAGTGTGACCAGAGACTTACATCATAGTTGATTCTGGAGTTTACTAAAGTGACATAATCAATGTTAACTATCACAGACAAGACAAGCCATAAAAATCTAAGAAACACTAAGCTCAACCTGATTTAATAACTCTGGGTTGTTCTCTCTCTCTCTCTCTCTCTCTCTCTCTCTCTCTCTCTGGGGGTCCCCCCCCCCCCCCCCCCCCCCCCCCCCCCCCCCCCTCCCTCCCTCTTTTGTGATTTTTTGTTTTATTTTTAAGATATTTTAAAATGTTATGCATATGCAAAATTTAAGTCCAAATGGATCAAAGACCTCAACATAAATCCAGCCATACTGAACCTCTTAGAAGAGAAAGTGGGAGGTACCCTAGAACAAATTGGTACAGGAGACCACTTCCTGAACATAACACCAGTAGCACAGACACTGAGATGGACAATTAATAAATGGGACCTCCTCAAACTGAGAAGCTTCTGTAAGGCAAAGGACACAGTGGACAAGACCAAACAACAACCCACAGACTGGGAAAAGATCTTTACCAACCCCACATCTGATTGAGGGCTGATCTCCAACAAAGAACTCAAGAAACTAGTCACCAAAATACCAAATAACCCTATTAAAAAGTGGAGTACAGAACTGAATAGAGAATTCTCAATAGAGGAATCCAAAATGGCTGAAAGACACTTAAGAAAGTCCTCAACATCCATAGCCATCAGAGAAATGCAAATCAAAACAACTCTGAGATACCATCTCACCCCTGTCAGAATAGCTAAAATTAGAAACACCAATGACAGCTTATGCTGGAGAGGATATGGAGAAAAGGGAACAGTTCTCCACTGCTGGTGGGACTGCAAACTTGTGCAGCCATTTTGGATATCAGTATGGTGGTTCCTCAGGAAAATGGGGATCAGTCTACTACCAGATCTGGCAATTCCTCTCTTAGGCATATACCCAAATGATCCACTTCCATGCAACAAAGCATTTGTTCAACTACATTCATAGCAGCATTATTTGTAATAGCCATAACCTGGAAGCAACCTAGATGCCCCTCAACTGAAGAATGGATAAAGATGTGTCACATTTACACAATGTAATACTACTCTGCAGAAAAAAATAATGGTATCTTGAAATTCGCAGGCAAGTGGGTGGCACTTGAAGAAACCATCCTGAATGAGATAACCCAGTCACAAAAAGAGGAACATGATATGTACTCACTCATATATGGATTTTAGACATAGAACAAAGGATCACTAGCCTATAATTCACACCACCAGAGAAACTAGGATACAAGGAGGAAACTTAAGAGATTCATACAAAGTCCCTCACAGAAGGGGAAAGGAACAAGATCTCCTGAACATATTTGGAGTCGGGGGGGGGGGGGCAGTGAGTGTAGAAGGAGCTAGGAGAAAGAGAAGGAGAGGAGAGGAAAGCATGTGGGACCAGGAAGATTGAGTCAGGGGAGGGATAGAAGAGAGAAGAAAAAGTGAGAGATACCATAAAAGACGGAACCATTATAGGTTTGAAGAGAAAACTGACTCTAGAGAAATGACCAAAGACCTACAAGGGTGACACCAACTAACAATCTGAGCAATAGTGGAAAGGCTACCTTAAATGCCCTTCCCTGATAATGAGATTGATGACTAACTTATCTACCATCATAGAGCCCTCATCTAGTAGCTGATGGAAACAGAAGCACACACCCACAGCTAAACACTGAGCCTAACTGGAATCCAGACGCAGAGAGGGAGGAGTGATAAGAAAATGGGGACAAGACCAGGCTACAGAAACCCACAGAGACAGCTGAGCTAAACAAGGGGGAGCTAATGGACTCTCAGACTGATAACTGGGAAACCAGCATTGGACCGACTCAGACCCCCCTGAATGTGGGTCTCAGTTAGAAGGCCTGGGCAATCTAAGGAATCTTTGACAGTGGAACTAGGATGTATCCCTGGTGCACAAAAGGACTTTGGGAGCACATTCCCCATGAAGGTATACTCCCTTAGCCTAGAGGCAGGAGGGAGGGTCTAGTCCCTACTCCAAATGACTTGACAGATTTTGGTGATCCCTCCTGGAAGACATCACCCTCCTTGTGGAGTGGGAAGGATAGGGATGGGATGGGGCCGGGGGATATGGGAGGAAAGGAGAGGGAACTGGGATCAATATGTAAAATAAGAAAAATTACATATATGTGTGTGTGTATACATATATATATATATATATATATATAATGTTGTGCATATGAATGTGTGAGTTAATGTATGCATGTCAGATCCACTATGACTGGAGTCACAGGCAATTGTAAAACACCGCCTGATATGGGTGCTGGCAATGGAATTCCAGTCAAGAGCAGCAAGTTCTCTTAACTGCTGAGTCATCTTTTCCAGCCTTCTTTTACTTTGAAATGATTAATTTCTTCTCTATGTGCAGGAAGGGGAGTGTTGGAAGCTACCCTGGACTTCACAGGCTCCTTTTTCTAATTAATGTCCTTGAGTTTTTAATTTCATCTTCTTTTGGGACCTTGAATTTCTAGATCTTACTACTTTGTCAACCAGATTAATTTGCTTTTGTGGGACTTAATACTATTTGTGTTTGTTAGGAAACAAAATTTTGTTTCAAAGAAAATTTCAAAGAGAGAAATACACATTGGGGAAAAAAAAAAAGACGAAGGGTTAGAAAACCACCAGAGTTGGGAAAGTTAATTCTTTCCTAGCTCTCTTTTAGAACAGTCCTGAGATGGGCTGAGGAGAAATGACAAGCACAGGCATCTATGGTAGCTCCTCCAGAGCGCCCTGGTTTAATACTCAGCACCTACATGGAGGTTCACAACAGTCTGTAACTCCAATATTGGAGTACATGGTACCCTCTTCTAGCCTACACGAGCACTGCAGGCATGTTTACAGACATGCAAGCAGGCCAAACATGCAAAATAAAATGAAAATAAATATGGCTAAGAATACTTCTTAAACGAGAAATATACCTAGCATAATAAGTGCTACAGAGTATTGTCATATCAAATTGGAGATGGAATGTGATGGTACCCATCTGTAATTCTAGCACACAGGAGACAGGCAGGAGGATCCCAATCTTGCTACCCAAGGCAACACTGTCTCAGAAACAAAAAGTACTATCCAGATGGAAATGGAAGCTGTTAACACTGAGAAACCATCCTTTAAATGGCTGAAGATCCTCACAGAATGATTGTGCTAACATCATCTGCAGGAACTTGATACAATTTGTCAAACCTGAATCCAACTCTCTCCTGCAAGGGAGAGTTAAAGTTATTTAAAGAAAACTATTGGAACAGAACACTAAATAGACTGGACCCATTGCTGGTGGGAGTGCAAACTTGTACAGCTACTTTGGAAAGCAGTATGGCAGTTTCTCCGGAAAATGGGCATCAGTCTATGTCAAGATCCAGCAATTCCACTCTTAGGTATATACCCAAAGGATGCACATTCATACAACAAGGACATCTGTTCAACTATGTTCATAGCAATATTACTTGTAATAGCCAGAAACTGGAAGAAGCCTAGATGCCCCTCAACTGAAGAATGAATAAAGAAAATATGGTACATTTACACAATGGAGTACTGCTCAGCAGAAAAAAAAAATGATATCTTGAAATTCGCAGGCAAATAGATGGAACTAGAAGAAACCATCCTGAGTGACATAACTCAAACACAGAAGAACAAACATGGGATGTGCTCACTCACATATAGATATTAGATATAGAACAAAGGATTACCAGCCTACAATCCACACCTCCAGAGAAGCTACGAAACAAGGAGGACTGAAAGAGAAACATACATGGTCCCCCGAAGAAGGGGAAAGGGATAAGAGCTCCTGAACAAATTTGGAGTGTGGGGGAGGGGACAAAGAGGTAGGAGAAAGAGGAGGGGAGAAGAGGAGGGGAGAGGAGAACATGAGGGATCAGGAAGATGGAGTCTGAGGAGGAATAGAGGAGAGCAAGAAATGAGATACTATAATAGAGGGAGCCATTACATGTTTAAAGAGAAATCTGGTACTAGGGAAATGTTCAGAGATCTACAGGGATGACCCCAACTAACAATCTAAGCAATAGTGGAGAGGTTACCTTAAATGCCTTTCCCCTATAATGAGAATGATGACTACCTTAAATGCCATCCTCATCCAGTAGCTGATGAAAGCAGAAGCAGAGATCTACAGCTAATCACTTAGCTGACCTCCTACAATGCAGTTGTAGAGATGGAGGAGTGATGAGCAAAGGAAACAAGACCATGCTGGAGAAAAAAAGAGAAACAGCTGACCTGAGCGAGTGGGATCTCATAGACCCCAGACTGACAGCTGGGAAACCAGCATAACATGGAACCAGTCCCCCTGAATGCAGGTGTCAGTTGGGAGGCCTGGACAGTCTATGGGGCCTCTGGCAGTGGAACCAGTATTTATCCCTAGTACACACATGGACTTTGGGAGCCCACTCCCTATGGAGGAATAGTCTCTCAATCTAGATACATGGAGGAGGGCCTAGGTCCTGCCCCAAATGATCCCCCAAGATGATCCCCCTGAGGAGTGGATATGGGGTGGGATGGGGCTTGTTGGGGGGAATGGGAGGACAGGAGGGAGAGGGAACTTGGATTGGCATATAAAAGAAGATTGTTACTAATTTAAATAAAAATTTATTTTTAAAATTAAAAAAAAGAAAACTATTGAAAAGAAAAGTGGTAACAAAATGGCATCTACAATGTGCTTAGAAAGGGCTAGAAAGAAGTTAAGTAGACTCTTTACCAAAGCAACAAAATTGAACTGGTGAATTAGACTATGACTTTGAATTGTTGCATGGTACTGAACATGAAAAGAAAAACTTTAAATGCGTGCTTAAGTGTGTGTGTGAGTGTGTGTGTGTACATGTGCCTGCACGTGTGCAACGCATGTGCATGCCTGAACACGCCATGGCACACATGTGCATGTCAGAAGACAACTTGTAGAAGCTGGTTCTCTCCTTTCACCTGTGAATCTCAGGGACCCAACTCAGATCCTCCAGCTTTGTGACAGGTGCCTTACCTGCTCTGTCCAACTCTGGAATTTTTATATTCAGTAAGTTCTCATTGAGTACCCTCTGCTTTTCAAACTCTGAATGTGACAGAGTTGGTATTGATATTTATAGTTGGATTCTTCTCTAGTTAATATCCTAAAGATTCCCCATAGTTCCATATATCAGATACTTGGGTCCATGTTTGGCACTATTAGGAGGTGAAGGTGAACAAGTGCCTGTTGAGAGAGCTTTGCATAGTGAGGACATGCCCTTGAAGGGAGTTATGAGACTCTGAATTCTTACTCATTATCACCTTTTGGCAGTTTCCCCAGTGTTTGTTCCTACCATGATATTCTGCCTGGCCCAAAACAAGGAACCTAGCCCTTCACAGGCTGAAACCCCCACATGGGTGAGCCATAAGTGCTGCCTTTGTAACTTACTCCCAAGTACTTATTGTAGTGGTAGGAAGCAGGGTAAACAAATCCCTGCTTCATCATGGCGAATGCAGACACAGGGATGAACAGTCACAATGCCCTGTGTAGAACTCACATGTAGATTCATTTAATTGAAAATAAAGGAGGACCCACATTCTCTTTCACTGGTACTCACATGTGCCAGTTACACTGGATCTGGCTTTGCCACCTCCACCACTCTGGAAAATTACATAGTGCTCTTAGGACATCAAAGCCTATTCTGAGCTTGTGGTTTTCCATAGTCAACATGTAACCATGAAGGAGAGTTGCCAGCTTAACTCTCACACACCACCCCAAGTTTACTCCTAACTCTTCCCCAAACTCTGTTTAACAGTAGCCCTAACTTGTCCTTGTTTCACTCTCTGCAGCCTATCCTCTGCTCCACTGGTACCTCAGAAGCTGTCCAGTGACTTTTCATGATGACCTCCAGCAGCCTTCTGGCAGTCTGTCCTTGCTCTTTTCGGACCCACTCCTGTCTCCCCTACAAGCTTCCCTGTTTTCAGATCCTGATCCAAATTAATTAAATAAGTTTAACCTTGTTTCTAACTTGGCTTAGTAAAAGCGAAGCAAAGACAAAGAAAAACAAAAAGTGGGAATGGGGAGAGGGTCATGTTAGTTACTGGTCAAGGCCTTTTAATCTTTAAAGAGAAAATGTAGAATGAAATCCTGTCATTTCCCATGACATTAATGAGCCTGAAGGACATTAAATGAAATAAACAGGTGCAGAAAGATAAATGCCACATTGATATGTATACAAAGGAAGATAGCCCACCTCAGGCTGGTGGCTACAGAGGCTGGGGAGGACAGGGCAGAGGAAGATGGAGAGATGATGCTTAACAGCTATAGGGTTATGGTTGGTGAAACTGCTAATGTTTGACAACACAGTAGGGTAACTGGTTAATCATTAAATGTGCGTTTCAAAGGTTACTCACTAAGGTTTTAAAATGGCAGATGTTTGAGATCTGGATTTGTCAGTTGTCCTGATCTGATTCTTACTCATTCTATGTCTGCACTGAAATACCACACTATATCCCAAATACATGTACAGTTACAGTATCAATTGAAAGTTTCATTTTTAAAAATGGACTCTGTTAGGGCCCCTTCAGCCAGTCTCCACAAAGTTTCCTTGTGCTGGGTCCTGGTTAACTGTCCCTCTTCTGGCTCTTGATGCTGACAACCAATCACATCATCATCTCCTCTACTTCTGGCTTTTAAAAGGCTCTGTGTCGGAGAGTCCCCTCAGTCTGCCTACACTTTGGCTAACAGTCTCTTTATTAAGACTCTTCACCTCAAATCACCCTGCTTGAGAGTGCAATCTGTTTCCTGCTAGCAGCCTGACAAGCTAAAGTCCTTATCTTATTTGCCTGCTCTCCAATGTTTGATACCAGTGTCCCCTGCCTTCTTATCTCAGACAACCTGCTTCGGGTACCTAATGAGTCTGCCTTAGAGTGGTCAGGACAAGGTGACAGCACTAGTCTCCAGGTGGCCTCCCTTGTAAGCATGTGATCTGAGTAAAACTATATGTTTTCCTGGAAGGCAAGTCCCCTATACAAAGCCCTGAGTGCGGCCAACATGCAAATGTAAGTGTATTTGCACACATGCACGCATATTGATGAGCACCCAGGTAAGCAGTGGGGAGGATCTATAGAGTTCTCAGGTCTTCGGCTTCAGTCCTCTCAACTCATGCAGGCTCCCACCTGCCCATGGGCTTTCCTCTCCCATCTGGTGTCCAGCAGGCTCTCTCCAGGAAGGAAACTGAAGCCATCAAAGGCTCATCTCGTTAGTTTCCCATTTCTCTGAGAGACTTTCCTCTACTGCCTTGTGCTCACTGCTGTGTGTAGATATTGTCCAGGTTTTTGGATGGGTTGGTTGGGGGTTGGGAGGGATTGTTTTACCTTTTGTTCTGTTCTTTGAATTAGGAACATTGTTTGAGAGTGTGTGTGTGTGTGTGTGTGTGTGTGTGTGTGTGTGTGTGTGTGTGTGTTTGTGCGTGCGTATGTGTGTGTGTGTGTTCAGGTAAGATGAAGCCATCCCATGTTCTCCATTTTAGTCATTAAGAAAAGTCTGGGCAGCCCTATTTGAGTTGTTTAAGAAAGTCTTTGTATAAATACTATTTTTGTAGATACTTTTTAATAAATGAAAAAGAACAGTTTAAAGGAGTTCAGAAGAGCAAATCTTTTTGGATATATCCATGGTCACTGTCCATCTGATTACTGTGAAGAGAGAGTTGAATTCTTTATTTCTCTCCTTTGACTGCCTGTCACTGCTGTCTGTCACTTGGTCTACTGAGCCATCTGAGAGGAGCCTGGTTTGACATCTCTTCCCCAAGGCAGTAATTACTGGATGGTGTCACACTCCACTCCTCAGAGCCAAGTGGCTCTCAGCCCTGGTGCTTCAGCCAGTGGTCCCTACAGACTCTTCTCCAGTCTCTGCGTCTGCACCTGATAGGCTAGGGATGTGGCTGGACCAGATCTCCTTGGTATCTCTGTTCATCTAGTCTTGCTTTGTTTTTATTGGTCAGACATATAGCCATCAAGGAGTCCTCCTCTTGCCATCCCTTAGCTGCTTCTATGGGATTCAGGAATAGAAGATCAGGAACACTGGTGACATAATATAGTAAAAGTATCAATTTGCCACATAATGAATATGAAGCCATGTTAGTGAGATGTCATCACATCCTCCTTTTCATGCAATCTTTGAACTTGGTGTATATTTTACACCAAAGTGCACATCTGTTTGCAGGCTAAACATCATTGGACATGTGGTATGTGTGTTTAGATTTCCTAAAGTGTACAAATTGAGAAAGGGGTATAAACACTATTTTCACTCCACTATTTCATTAACTTTTTGATATAATCTTTTCTTTTTTTTTTTTGAATTTTATGTGTTTTATTTTTTAATATTTTTTCTTTTTATTTATTCTTCTCTTATACACTACATCCCAGCTGCAGCCTCCCCTTCTTTCACTGCTCCCAGTTCTGGCCCCTGGCAATCCCCTGCCAGATGTACTGCTCCTTCATTTCCCTTCAGATAAGAACAGGCCTCCAGGGATATCAATGAAACTTGGCATGGGAAGATGCAATAAGGCTTAGCACAGCCCTTATATCAAAGCAGGATGAGGCAACACATTAGGAAAACAAGGGTTCCAAAAGCTTACAAAAAAAAAAATCAGAGACAACCCCTCTCCCACTTTTAGGAGTCCCACAAGAATACCAAACTATACAACCTTAACATATATGCAGAGAACCTAGGTCAAATCCATATGTGCTCTGTGGTTGTCACTTTAGTCATTATGAGCTCTGTTTTGTTGGTTCTGTGTGCCCTGTTTTCATGGTTTTCTCAACTTCTCTGGCCCCTACAATCCTTCCTCCCCCTCTTCTGCAGGGTTCCCAGAGCACCAACTAATGTTCAGCTATAGGTCTTTCATCTTCTTCCATCAGCTAGTGAAGGAAGCCTCTCTGATGATGATTGGGCTGGGCACTGGTCTATGAGTGTAGAAAAACATCATTAGGGATTGTGTTTTATTTTGGTTTGATTTGGTTTGGTTTGGTTTGGTTTGGTTTGGTTTGGTTTGGTTTGGTTTGGTTTGGTTTTGGCCAGTTGTGTTTGGTTCTACTCTAGGTCTCTGAGCCATCCAGCTTCTAGTTCCTGGCCATCCAGGCTGTATCAGGCATGGGCTTCATCTTGTGATGTAGGCTTCAAGTCAGACTAGTCACTGGTTGGCCACTCCCACAAGTTCTGTGCCACCTTTACCCCAACAGATTTGGCAGGCAGGACAATTGTAGACAGAGGGTTTGTGACTAGGATGATGTCCCAGTCCTTCCATTAGAAGCTTTGCCTGGTTACAGAAGATGGCTGGTTCAGGGTCCAAATCCCACACTACTATGAGTCTTCATTAGGGTCACCAGGGAGTTTCCATTGCACTAGACTTCTACCTTGCTCCCAAAATGCCCCCCAATTCCAGTATTTTCTCCCTCCATCCCCCACCTGTTCCCTCATATTCCTGTCCCTACCTGTCCCAAGTCTACCCTCAAAATCTATTGTTTCCCCTTTTCAGAGAGATCCATGTGTCCTGCTTGAGCCTTCCTTGTTACCTAGCCTCTCTGGGTTCTATGGATTGTAGAACAGTTATCCTTTACATCTAATATCCATTTATGAGTAAGTACATATCATGTTTGTCTTTCTAGACTTGTGTTACCTCACTCGGGATTTTTTTTTTTTCTAGTCCCATCCATTTGCCTTCAAACTTCCTGATATCTTTGTTTTCTATAGCTGAGAAATACTCCATTGTGTAAATGTACCACATGTTCTTTATCCATTCTTCAGTTGATGAGCACATAGATTGTTTCCAGTTTCTGGCTATTACAAATAACACTGCTGTGAACGTAGTTGAACAAGTTGTAGGATGCAGCATCCTTTGGGTATATGCCCAGGACTAGATCTGGAGGTTGATTGATTCCCAATTTTCTGAAAAACTGCCATTTTGATTTCCAAAGTGGCTGTACAAGTTTGCACTCCCACCAGCAGTGGGTGAGTGTTCCCCTTGCTCCATATCCTTGATATCATGAGCTGTCATTTGTGGGTTTGATCTTGCATTTCCCTGATGGTTAAGGATGTTGAACATTTCCTTAAGTGTTTCTCAGTAATTTGAGATTCCTCTGTTGATAATTCTGTTTAGATCTGTATCCCTTTTTTATTTTATTTTAAATATTATTTTCTCTTTTCCTTTTTTTCACGTTTATTCTTTTCTCATACATTACATCTCAACCACAATTTCCTCTCCTTCCATTCCTCTCTGCACTTTCCCTCACCTCACTCCCCCAAATTAACTCCTCCTGTTTCCCTTCAAAATAAAAATGATTGTTTGGTTTTTTCCATGTCTAGTTCCTTGAATTCTGTATATATTATGGAGATCAGCCCTCTGTCATATGTGGAATTGATAAAAATCTTTTCCCATTTTATAAACTATCATTTTGTTCCTACTGATGATGTCCTTTGCCTTACAGAAACTTCTCAGCTTCATGGGGTCACATTTATTAATTGTTGACCTGAGTGACTGCATGGTTGGTCTTCTATTCAAGAAATTGTCTCCTGTGCCAATGCATTCAAGACATAAAGAGGAACTCTGTGTCTGGTACTGGAAACCTAGCCAAATACTCAGGGCTAATGAAGGAGAACCTCCAATCACCCCTTTACTAAACCATCATATCTCTAACAACCATCTGTACACATTTGTCCTTATACCCACAGATTAGTGTAGTCTTCACCCCTATTCAAGGAAACTTGCCTTTGTAACAAACAGAAAATATACAGAGTTACAGAACCCAGTCCCAAATGATAAATCTACAAAACAGATCCTGCACCTGATGCTTGGATAACACTGAAGAAAAGAGGGTGGGAGGATTGTTAGAGACAGATGACCAGGACTTTACTATGTATCTCCTAGTAACATTAGGAGTTACCCATAAAGTCTCACCAACATGGCTGCCTCAACATGAGCTGAACAAGACAACAATAGACCCACTAATGTGGGTGGGGGAAACCCCCAAGGCCCCAAAAAAAAAAAAAACAACAAACAAAAAAAATATAAAAAAAAAAAAAAAAACCCCCCCCCCCCAAAAAAAAACCCCCCCTTCCCCCCCCAAAAACAACCAACCCCCCCACACAAAAAAAGTAACATTACAGACTAAGAAGGTTATAGTCATAAATGTAAAGAATAGTCTTAAATGTAAAGAATATATATGTTCAGGGGAAGCTAATGAACCACTAGACTCATAGCTGGGAAACCAGCATTGAACTGACTCAGTCCCCCTGAACGTGGGTCTCAATTAGAAGGCCTGGGCAGTCTAAGGGACCTCTGACAGTGGAACTAGGATGTATCCCTGGTGCACAAAAGAACTTTGGGAGCACATTCCCCATGAAGGGATATTCCCTTAGCCTAGAGGCAGGAAGGAGGGAGGGCCTAGACCCCACTCCAAATGACTTGACAGATTTTGTTGACCCCTCCAGGAAGGCATCACCCTACATGTGGAGTGGGGGAGGGGGACTGATGGGATGAGAGGGTGGAAGAGAGGGACGGAGGGAGAAATGGAGAGGGTACTGGGATCAATATGTAAATAAATAAATAATAAAAGGAATTTTACTTAATCTAAACTACACACAAATGACCTTTGGTCATACAATTTTATTTCAATGTAGGAAATTTAGAATTTATTGTTTCTGATGTCTGGTATATCATTGTTCTTATTTTTAAAAATTGACTGTTAGCTACATCAAAATCTAATTGAGATCAATTGAATGTTATGGCTATTTAATTACCAGCAAACCAAATAAAATCATTATTTAACTTTAATAAATTAAGATATATGTGAGTATCCAGCAATTTGCAAGTAAAAATATGCAATTTGATTTTTATTGATAAATTATTTTCTATGTAGTAGCTTTCCATTTAATGAGCTATTAGTTGGATGTCAATTACTCTATTCAATGCTACTATTTTTAAGTGTGATCCCTTAATTATTTTGCTGTAGGCTATTTTGATAAATGTGAATGAAATATCTGTACATTCTTAGATAGTTAATATACCAATACTTAAACTAGATATCCCTTGCTTATGTAATTTCATTTAATTATATGGCCATTAGGTATATGTTTTTCTCTTTACAATCAACTTATACTTAATTAAAAAATACTGACAAACTTGCTAACTCTGCAGTAACTACTCACTTGTGATACAGATTTAATAGGAAGTCTAAATTATTTTAAGTGATTTAAGGATTTCCAATATACTCTCTCACCCTCAAAGTTATTTGGTTCAAAGAACCAGGAGTGAAAATATCATGTTAATTACATGTTTTCCTACTTTAAAAAGGGGGAGAGGGTTCCCTTTATTTTAACATTGTAACACAGCACATTAACACTAAATTTACAGAATAAGAAAATAAATGACCAATATAAAATTTGTTATTTATTTGGTGTTATTTATACGTAATGAAATATGATTTAAAATAAGAGGGGTGATGTGGGAGAAAATCCTATTTGCTCTTTGGGCAGGGTCATTATGGTGTGACATCTATCATCTGGGTTGAACATGACTGCTGCTATCCTGAAACAGAGCAGTTGGGATCACCCATACTTGAGACCCCATGAGAGTAAACCTATTAACACTCCCCCATAGAGAAAGACAGGGAGACTCTCAAGAACTACAAACTTCCAAAGGTCCTCTAGGGATCCCTTCTCTCCTTAAAATTACATAAAAGGTTAAGCAGTAGACTGAGGTTTGGGACATTTCAGTAGTATAACTTTTCCTTAGCTACCCAGGGGACTTCCCCTTGTGTCCCCTACTCAATCACTGGTCGGTTAGTGTCCCCTATATCTTCAATGAACAAAAGTTTCTTTACATATTCCCAGGAAGTATAGCACAACAGAGGCCATGGGCAATTGGGATTTGAGATCCAACCACCTGGGAGGTTTTTCTGATCATTGGGCCACTGGGCCATTAAACTTTATCCCTTTTCCAGCCTACTTCCTCCCTTGGAGGGATATCCTTTCTTAATCCTCTCACCTTGTTTGCTATTGTCTATGCATTTCTGTCTAATTCTTTGTTCTGAAATAACAAAGACCTTCAGGAATGCCCTCCCATTACCGATTTCCAATGATATCAATTGGAATTGATCCAAAACTATAATAAGGATAGATATCACCAAAATGTTTGTTGAAGGCTTCATGAATTGACATGATGTTCAATGAAATTAGACACAGAAAGGCAGACACTGTTGTGATCTTAGGCATACATGAACTCTTTGAAAGATTATTGCACTGAAGTTGAAAACAGAATGATAGTTATCAAAGGCTCAGGAAGGAGAGTGCTATGCTGAATATATTTCTCCCTAGACCATGAGGCATCATGAAGCAGAATAGCTGTGATAGTATCCAATATTCCCCTGCAATATGACACTGTATTGTGATCTACAAATGCATAGGCCACATTCACAGATACCCTGCACAGTAGGTGGGATAAATGTGGGCCACAGATTAGACCTGAATACTGTCATTCACAGCAATGAAAGAAGTGAAACAATATATCTGATAGCTGGGTCTACAGTAATAGATTCTGTTTACATTCTTTTCCAGAAGGAACATAGGGCAAGGTCACCAGACCCTCCCCTAAGATTCTGATCACAATTTCCTCCTGCCCTCCCCAGCTACACATAATCTTGATGATATGGGAAGTTGACAATTGGTTGAGTGTTGGGACATCACAATTGCAGTATTCCTGGGGCCTCGCCTATGCTAAAGTGTAAAGTTTCAGTGATGCAGCTGCTTTTGAATCATCCATGTTCCTGTAAGCAATCCTTCACTTAAGTTCCTACAAGAAATCCCAGTAAGTTTATTTTGGGGAAGGAGGAGCTAGCTCAGTCAATGAGTGCTTGCCTTGCATACACAACAACCTGAATTTGATCCCAGAACGTGTATTTTAAAAACCTGACATGTTGGTATGCACTTGAAATCCCAATGCCAAGAAGGCAGAGAATGAGGGTAACTAGGGCTCACTGGATAGCCAGCATCACCTACTTTCTGACTCAAAAAATGATGTCTATCTTCTGAGGAATAACACGTGGGGTCCTTCTCTGGCCTCTCTGCAAGCACACACAAATGAATATATACACTCATACAAAAACATACAATAAAAATAAAAGTTGAACTTTAAGGGCTGAATTGTTGACCCCTCCTGGAGGGCATCACCCTACATGTGGAGTAGGGGTGGGTGGGATGGAAAGGTAGTTGGGGGGGGATGGGAGGGAAGGAGAGAAAGGAAAGTGGGATCAATATGTAAAATAAGAAAAACTAAATAACATATCTAACTTATAAGATCAAGATAAATTAAAGTTTAGAAACATGAAAGCAGCGATTGCCCCCCAGGTGCTTCGAATCATGTTTTTCCCTTTTTATAATGAGCAAGTGTTTCTTTAGTAATTGAAAAAACAAATTGTATTTTTTTAAAATAGCATAGATATAATGCATAATGAGAAAATGAGTTTGATTCCAAAAGGGGCTTTATCAAGATGATTTTAAAAAAAAAGTTACCAAAGCAGCCAAAATATGCCGCTGTAGAAGCAACTTTCTCTCCCCACAGAATAATACATCAGCATTCTTCATAAGGATTTCCAATAATGACTGGCCTTGATGGGCTTGTTATCTACAAAGGCATTTCTTCTTTGGATATGCAAAAATAAAATGTAAACTATGTTAACTTATACTCACCATCTCTGCCATTGCTGTCAGGAATTGTCATTTACTATCCTCTCTGGATAAATCTTTCATTATAGAAAGTCAGTAGTTGGGTGTTAATTCAAATACTATCAATATAACTAAGTATATTGTTAATCACGCTGATAGAGAATAGATTTTCTACATACCAATAAGCAATCTCAAAGCACATACTTAATAAACAAGAAAAATATTTCTAGTGACCATAAGAGTACTTTTGGTGTCCTAAAACCAAAAGGAGTTTTCTAATACACATATTTCCTCAAACTCTCACCCTCTCACAATTTAATATAGTGTTCAGTTAGTTGCTTGTTTTTCTTTATGTAGGAGTAAAAATATTTCAGCATTGTATTTATACTAGATATGTCAACCTTTAATAAATAAATACTGGGGGTCTAATGTACAACATTGTGACTATATTTAATGCTATATTTTGAGCTTGAAATCTGAGTGCTATTGTTTTCATCACACACACACAGTAATTATGTGGATGTGCCAATTATTTTGATTGTGAGAATCACCCAGTATAAAATACTAAATCATCATTTTATACTCCTTGAATAAATGTAATTTTTGTTTGCCAATAATCCTTTAGTAAATCTTAGAGAAGTAATTTTTTTCTCTGTAGAATCTCATAGGTTTGTCATCCCCACTCACATCTGTTCTTACTAAGATCAATATTGTGCTGGATAGTTTCATGTCAACTTGATACATGCTAAAGGCATTTGAAAGGAGGGAAACTCAATTGAGAAAATGTTACATAAAATCCTGCTGTAATGTGCTTTTTAAATTATGCTTGATGGGGTAGAGCACAGACCATTGTGGGTGGTACCATCCCTGAGCTAGTGGACCTGAGTTTTATAAGAAAGAGGTCTGAGCAAGTCAAGAGGAGCAAGCCAGTAAAGCAGCATCCTTCCATGACCTCTGCATCAGCTCTTGCCTCCAGGTTCCTGCCCTCACTGATTTTGATGATGAACTATTAGATGAACTAGGAGCAGAATAAACCCTTTCCTTCCCAGATTGTTTCTGGTCATGGCGTCTAGTCAGAGCAATAGTAACCCTAAGACAATTACTTTCTTCATCCATTTCCCTCTATGTTACCTTGATATCTGTGTTGTATTACCTCTCCCTGGGAGTCATTTTTCAGAAACCTATTGTATAACTTGAGTCATGAAAGCCAATAGATAGATATTAAAATTATGGTTGCCCATTTTTCAAATTGTGAGTCACAAACAAAAACAATATAATTGAATTAATTTTTATCAACTAAAAAAAAGTAACACAATTGTGAACATAACAGCCATGCATGCCTTCAACAAATACTGAAACCTAAGAAGTGTTAAACATTCTTAGACATTCTAGAAGCACACAAGTAAACAAAATAAAACAATTTCCTTTGTAGAACCCACAAAACTCTAATTATCAGAATTCTTAACTTATCCCCTAAAGCAAGAATTTGATAGATGATCATTTAATTCTTAATGGATTTTTAAGATTTATTTGTGTGGCAGTGCTACTAGTGGTTGTGTGTGTGTGTGTGTGTGTGTGTGTGTGTGTGTGTGTGTGTATGCTACATGTGTGAGGATGCTTCTAGAGGCTACAGAAAACATTGAAGCCTCTGAAATTAGAGTTATACACATCAGTGTGCCACTCACCTTAGGTGCTAGCAACCAAACTTCTAGGGTCCTCTAGAAGAGCAGAAAGTATTCTTACCACTCTTTACCATCTCTTTACCACTCCCCCCCCCACACTATTACTTAATGGATTTTTAAGATACTTCAAGAGCATTGAAAGATGAGAATCCCTATACCCTTTGTCTACATTTCTCTCAGCCTATTGGTCTTCCAAACTCCCATCAGAACAGCCCTTTAAACTCTACATTCTGAGGCTATTCTAGTCCAAAGTTGCAAATTCTTCTACGGTCTTCCTGTAAACCAGTAAATGGCTTAAGTACCACATGGTGAGGTTTATCACCAGGGACCCCACTTATGGTACCACTTTTCTGAATAAGAAACTTTTCTTGTTGCTGTAGCAAAATATATGAGCAAAACAGATAAAGAAAGCATATTTTGGCTTACTTCATAAGTAGGTACGTACAGTCTAACAGGGTGATAGAAATATAGTAGCAGGAGCAGGTGGTAGCTAATCACATTGCATCCACAGTCAAGAAGTAGAGAGAATGCTTGTATTCAACACTATACTTTATCTTTTTATCCAATTTGGAAACACACCCTTAAATGATACCACACATACATAACTCTTGTAAATTAACCTAATCTAGACAATTCCTAACAGACATGCCCATAGATCTTGTCTTCAGGCATTCTAGATACTATTAAATTGATAACTAATATTAACCATCACCCCATTCTATGTTGATTTATCACTAATGAAGTTCCATCTTGATTATTCCTGCATCTTGAAAATCTACTACCAGGAGGAAAACTGCATAATAGGTCTTGTTCTTATAAAATAATTGTTTACATCTCCAAACAAATAGCTGTCCATCAACCCAGCTATTCATTGAACAATAATTTCCCCAAATGTAACAGACTCTAATAAATAAAATTTTCATCAATAACATTTATGAACTGAGCACCATCATAGTACTTCTCTCAATGGTGAACAAGGTGTCATACAGAGCAATAAAGAACTCCCAATTTAGAAGAAATATTTAAAATATAAATATCAAGAATGAATTATGAAGGACAGAGAATTGACATATATTATTGCAATGTTTGTCTTTTTAACTCTCTTGTTTATTACTATGTAAATGCATTTGCTTTGGAAAAATATAAATAAGGCACAAATATAAACTTAATAACCAAACTAGAACAAGCCTTAACCTTACACCTGTGTACTATCTAGAGACACTTTGAAAATCTGATCATCTTACTTGTCACTGAAAAATGCTGCCTTTTTCTAATAAGGTTAAGGAGGCCACATACTCCATTTCTTTCAAGATGTGTTGTGTTGTGCCTGGAGCTGGCACTTCAAATACCGTCCAAGGTTTCACATCAACAGCAATCCTCCCTATGCAGCAAATATGGGCAACTGAAAATAAGCCTTTTCAACATCATGCAAGGGATTATTTTTTTAAAGAAAGTTTTTTAAGGGATAAAAATAAAATAAATTTATAACCTTGACTTTCCAACTTTTATCAGCACACTTCTTATTCAAACTATGTCCCTTGAGTCTTTCTCTGCTCGGAGGGGACTGTTTCCTTCCTCTGCATGAGTAGGATGCCTGCATTTCTCCCTACTCCCAGTCCCAGTAGGATGTTGACTTATGATCAACAGAGAGAAAAGATCGTGGAGAAATGGGCTATTTATCCACATGGCATGTTTCCTCATGAATGCCTTTTTCCTGGACCGTAAGAAAAGTTTCCATGACAACCAAGCCACTAATGTTCACCCCTGACTTGCTGACGTGCTTCCTTCCTAATTGATCAGCTGGATATTGTGTTAAGATTACTTTGCCCAGACTGGACAATCTTTAGGGATTATTTTCCTGTTTATATTTTATTAGCTGAAACCTTGGCTAGAACTATTTACATGAGCCTTTCTCTTTCATCCTTTAAAAATATAATCTTAACTAAACAGGACAAGTTTTAGACAACTAGTCATTTCATAGGAAATAAAATATGAACAGGAATCTTCATTCTCCATAAAGGATACATAGGTACTCTGCAAATGATTAAATTTTATGTTTGGCCCTTCCCTGTGTCCCCACTACATGGTCTACCAGATGCTGTATATTTAGTAAGTGTTGAACATTTTGTCACCCAAACTTTTCCAGACTATTTGTATTTAAGTCACTAAGTTAAGGCAGGACCAATATCCCAATAATTTAACAATCTCCTTGCTCTCAAATTTTCTATATAAAAAGGTAAGAAACTTAAGGTACAATATTATTACATCCCAACTCTTAATCTTGTGCCTTTAGGAAAAAAAATGAAGATGTGCTAAAATATTTATAACTATTATATTTAACTAGTGCAAATATAGACATATGTATGCTGGAATTTTGGGTGTTTGATTTTTTTTCCTTTTAGCTAACCAGATAAATTTTTCTGATTAGTATCTTCTATGTTCAAGGTGCCAGAGTAGCCTTCAGGAACAGGTCAATTGTTAGATCTCCTTTATATTTAGAAAGATGAAAAGAAGAAGTGAGCCAGGCAGAAAACAGCTGACCAGGTGTTTACCCACTCAAGCATGATCATCAACGTGTACTATGGCTACTTTCTACAGTGTAATGGAAATCACATTATCATTAACATGTGGTATGGCTACTTTCTACAGTGTGATGGAAATCACATGATCATCAACATGTGGTATGGCTACATTCTACAGTATAATGGAAATCACATGATCATCAACATGTGGTATGGCTACTTTCTACAGAGTGATGGAAAGCAGACAGGTTGTGGAGAAAGGCAAACACAAACCCTCTTCTCCATTTCTAAAGGCAAGCATCACCTTAGGTTAGCCTCCTTGCTCCTTTTCCTAAAAACATAATTTCATTTATATTGTCATCTCCATTACTACAGTTTAAAATGCCTCATGGTAGACAAGTTGCATGTGGCATGAAATGATATGAATTAAATAAAGAAATCTAGTGGGAAGTCATGGCTTTGGGATTCCATGAATACTGAGATTCCCAACTATGTATGTCCCTAGGAGACATACAGAAGCTAGGTTTGTGCTGTTTACATACTATCTCCATTAGTCATGAAATTCTGTGCCACAGTGACTATTGCACCTGTCTAATATAAGTCTTTTTCCTTCAGACCTAAACTCCTGTAAAGCAGATGGATGGGAGCTAGCGCGGGCAATGGGTGGACATAGAGTAAATTACTACATGGCTTGCTATGATGGCTATTCCCACTAAAATGTCTGTATAGTCTCTTTCTGGCCTCACAGGATTTCTGATTAAAGTGATGCCACAACTCCACAACTCCTTCTGCAGAGAACATAAAAGGGACAGACTATTTTAGAAGAGTTGAAACAATTTTACAATTGTAGTGAAGCTAGTGGCCTAGAATGTGTGCTTGCTGAGAGACGTACCTGTAATACACAATGAGATGCACTATGTCCATGCATATCACCTTTCAAGAATGAAAGGCAGTATTTTTAAAAATATTTAAGTACTACATAAGGGAAAAATCATTTTGTTTTTTTACAGTAATACTGCAAATAAATATTGGAATGTAATCCAATACCATGGTCAAAGCAATCTTCTTACTGTGTTCACACATGAAATAGAAATCACTGGAGTACAAACAACTTAGTAGACACACCCAGTCTGAAGGAGCTGCCTCACTACTACTAAGAACTAACTATTAGATTGTCGAATGTTTGTGGAGCAGATTGTTAAATACTACTCTAATTATAAATTAAATTGCATAAAGTTACAATTAAATAAATTATATTAAAACAAAGATTATAGGCAACTTAAAATCTCCCTTCAGAAATGAATGACTAATTCCCCAGCTGTTGTACATCTAGTAGCAGGCTGCCATGGCTATCAGCCCTTGTCCAAGAAAGCTTTGATGAAAAACAGCCCTCTCACCCAAGCCACATACTGATCAAGTGTGGTATATGAAGGTCTAGCCACTGACCATGGTGGGTATTCACACACAAATATGCATTGGGTGAATGAAGCTTTCATAAGTCTGGGTGATGGTAAGGAACATTAACCTGAACTGAAGCTGAAATAAAATGAATTTGCATTTTGGAGTTGGCACTGAGAATATTTAGAAAATATTAGAACATAGAAATATTTAGAATAAAGGGGTAGGAAAATTAGAGAAGGCCCGGGTTTCTAATTTGGAAAGAAAAGATTAAAGATAAAAAGCATGACAACTGGAGGAGAACACCTCTATGATTTCTAGACATATTGACTCATATGTTTATATGGCCCTGAACTGAATATAGAGTTAGCAACTCAAGTGAGTCTAAGACGGGGAAAAGGAAACAGTAAGGGGTGAGATACAGAGAAGTGGGGAGGGCTGGAGATGTGTAGGCAAGTGGGTAGAACACTTGCCTAGCATACATGAAGCCATAGGTTCAATCCCCAGAATCACATGCATGTAATGTCAGCACTTGGGAGATTGCAGTAGGATCAGGGATTCAAGGTCGTCTTTGGCTACAGAATGCATTTGAGACCAGAACAGTACATGGAACCCTGTCTCAGAAGAAAAGTAAATATAGAAGTACTAAGAAATTCACCTGCCTCACTTGCCCAGCCATCTGTGTCATTTCTTACACTCCTGGGTCTCAAGAGTGTGTCATTGAAGAGCAGTTCTGAGGCAGTGTGGTGTACGTGAAGGACAAACCTTTCACATCAGGCAAACCATGCCTGTACTCAACTATAAACTGGTATAAATACTTAGACTTTACATACTGAAGTGTCATGCTTTGCAAGGTTTCAAAAGCTTAAGTGAGATCTCTTATGTGAATTCATGCTGCACAGAATAGGCCTGCTCCAGCAATTCTCTAGGGCCCGACCACCAGATCCTAATGGCCTTTGCATTGTTCTCTGGAGCACTTTCTACTTCAAATTCCTAACATTCATAACTACTATTTCACTTACCTGATACAGATAAAACCAATCTCCCAGTCTCCCTCTCTACTGCCTGGACCTGCAAAGTTTGTGGTCCTCCCCTGGCCTCTTAGGCATCTGATTTGCTTCCTTTTAGTTAAATGTGACAGCAAGTCATGAATTATTCTCCCTCTGTGTTTATTGCAAACAAATAACAATAATCTCTGTGGGCCTGCTTGGTTTTATCTTAGTCAATCCTGCAACTGTTCAATTATTTCATTTTATTTCCCCTAAGTTAACCTGTTTCTTTTCAGTATTGGTAACATGAATAAAGACACAAACGCAAATTTGTGTTCATGGATTTCAAGTATTTTTACCACTAGAAACAAGCTGGGACCCTTTTAGTTGATTTTGATTATAAAACTCAATGATCACAACAAAAAATTTCTTGGCTTCTAAAATAAAGTGTTTTTTACATGGTGCTGAGTTAATTTCATTGAGGGATCCCAGTGCGAGGAAGCATGTATGTTGCTTCCCATTCACTAGAGCATCCAGGGAAGACATGACCATGCCACATCCAGGAAGAACAAGAGCAGAGCTACTAAGAAGGAAAGGGAGTGATTTATTCCAGAGGTCATGGATGAGACCCGAAAAATTAGGTAAACAAAGCATAGACTCCAGGGACATCCACATCCAAGCCAGACATGAAACAAGAGTATTCCATGTACCTTCTGAGGAATGAAGATCAAACAGCTGAAGATATTTAGTCCAACTTCTTTAGGGAGGAGCAGATCATTTTCCCACACCCTTCAACAGTTCTTCATGAGCACCATCCCAGACAACTACACAAAAGCCCATAAAGGATCCTTCAATCCATATTTTCTTCTGTCAGCCTCCTTCATCATTCTTCCCTCTCATCTCAAGCTTCTGCTTCCCTCCAAGTGTTCCACTTATCATGTCTCACATGTCCCCAAATCACATAGTTTCTCCAGTCTCTGTTTGATGGGACCTACTAACCACAAATTTTCTCATCAGTATATTCCCACATCTGTGTGTCCTTCTGACAATTAAGAAATCTCAACAGAAATAAAAATGATGGTTATTTGTACCTTATTCACAGGCATCAGCCTGGAGCGGTGAAACTGGGAAAGGAGAAACTAGAATATTCTGTTTCAAAGTGCTACGTTTAAGAATGTCACCTGCCTCACCCCACTAAATCCTGGAGATAGTTCAGTTTTACAGTTGTAAAGTCACAAAGCTGGCAGATGGAAGAGCATAGATAGACATATAACTCCAATAGTCACCTTTGTACATTAATTGTAGAAGTAGTGGGTACCATTTATACCATCATATGGCATACTTTGGTTGTACTATCTCTCACTAATCTTATGCTCCCTCATTCCCTTCCCTATTCTAACTAAATGCTATGGAAAATCTAATTTACAAATTATACTTTTATGGTGCCACATCACTGATTTTTCCATGAATAACTGCCAACTTCTCTTCATCTGGCCTTTCCCTCACCCTCTGAATCTATATTTTTCCTTGCCCCGATAACTACAAAGTGAAAGAGAAAGACATGTTAGTGACAGCCATCTCCCAAGGCCTTAACTCTTGAGTCTAAGTCTCCAGGAAGCTTTGCTTTTCTCACACATACATTGAAATATAAGGCAGTTTATGATGTTGACACTGGAGTGACATTTCAAAACTCGAAACCTGACACTCAGCTTTAAAATCTTATTAGGAGATAAATATCCCTCTTCTGTGGTAAAGGGGAGAAAAATTCAAATGTAAAGGGCAGTGCATTTAATAACCATCCAAGTGAATACGAATGTCAGGTACTATGCCAGCTGGTGTGCCCACTCACCTCTGCCCTGACTGAAACTGACCCATACTTCAGACTTCAGCAGCGTGCTCAGTCCAAGGGCCTGACTTGCTGCTTTGAATGCCATGAGCTGGCAGAGCCACATGTCCTGAAATAAATTCCTCAATGGACTCTGCAAACTCCTTGTTCCATGAATTTTGAGATGTATCAAGAACTTCCCCTGAACCACAAACTAGACCTTTTAGGCATGCAGAGAGGATGCTGGCTTCTAATGTCTAGAAGATGGGTCTCTGAGGACAAAGTGGTGGTAAGTCTCGTGATCATGATGATCATGACCTGTTAGCATTTGGATCATAACCATCTCCCCAAAGCCCATATGCTGTATGATCAGTTTAAGGCACACTCCATGAAATGGAACCCATGTCAGACACTGATCAGGTGGCTAAGAATCTAAGACTCAACAGGCATGAACCTAGGGGGAAACCCAAGCACTGTTGTTTTGCTAAAGGAATATATAAATAAAATTACTCCTAACAACATTCTTCTATAACCATAGATCATCAGTGTCTTTCTCAGGCATCATCAGAGAAACTTCAAAATGTGCAGAGAGTGAGAGAGAGGCACTCAGTCTTAAATGGGAGTCTTCATTAAATCCCTCCCCTCAAAGTTCAAGGAGCTATGCCAAAGAGGAGGCAGAAAGATTTTAAGAGCCAGTGAGGCTGGAAGATACCAGACACAAGAGGACTGATGCCCATATGACCTGAAAGAGACCATGGTAGCATACACAAAGCCTGCCCAAGTCTGGAACAGATGGGGACCCAACACTGAGAGAAAAACTGAGCACAAGCCCCCATCTCTAACTCAGAAGCTACTTCCATCTGACAACAACTTGAAAAGAAAAAAAAATCAGTTTTCTCTAATGGAGTCTTAGTGGGTATGGTAGTTTGATTGTAGAAAATTACATTATTTGAAAAGATTAGTAGTTGTGGCTTTGTTGGAGTAAATGTGGCCTTGGTAGAGTAAGTGTGTCACTGGGGATGGGCTTTAAAGTTTCAAATGCTCAAGCCAGGCCCAGTATCACTCTCTCCTCCTGCCTGCTAATCCAGATGAAGAACTCTCTGCTACTTCTCCAGCACCATGTCTGCCTGCCTGCAAGCCACTGTTTCCTGCCTTGGTGTTAATGGACTAAACCTCTAAACCTATAAGCCATCTCCAACTAAATATTTCCCTTTATAACAGTTGTCATGGTCATGTTGTCTCTCCATAGCAATTTAACCCTTAATTAAAGCACTAGGTATACAAAGCACACTTAAGGGTTGGTCCCATTTCCAGCAGCAGATAACCAACAGAAAATGAACCTGTAGTATTTGAGAGATGTGTTGTCTCATCATGCTTTGTTTGAGCATTTTTTACCTTATAGGTCTTTTGCTTGTATGGTTTCCAATTATATGGTTGGGGGGGGGGTTGGTATGCACATGTGTATGCCTTTGTGCGTCTTTTTGTGTGTTTCTCCTGTTTTTTCTTTTTGTTGTTGTTTGTTTGCTTGCTTTGTCTTATTCTGGTTTAATATTATATTTACCTGTTTGTTTTCTAAATAGGAAAGAAAGAAGGCCTGGCTTGGACAGAAGAGGAAATGGGGAGGATCTAGGAGGACAGGAGTGGTAGGAACCATGATCAGAATATATTGTAGAGGAAAAATATTTTAAATAAAAAATTAAAAAACAAAATAATGTAAGGGGTCTGGAGAGACAGTTCAGCCATTAAGAGCATTTGTTTGTTACTGAGGGAGCAGGAGGATTGAGTTTGGGAAAGAATAGAGGAGAGCAAGAAAAGAGATACCATAAAATCAGGGAGCCATTACAGGTTTAAAGAGAAATCTGGCACTAGGGAAATGTCCAGAGATCTACAAGGATGACCCCAACTAACAATCTAAGCAATAGTGGAGAGACTACCTTAAATGCCCTTCCCTGATAATGAGATTGATGATTACCTTATATGCCTTCCTAGAGCCTTCATCCAGTAGCTGGTGGAAGCAGAAGCAGAGACCCACAGCTAAACACTGACCTGGACTCCTAGAATCCAGTTGCAAAAAGGGAGGAATGATGAGCAAAGGGGTCAAGTCCAGGCTGGAGAAACCCACAGAAACTGCTGATGTAAACAAGGGAAAGCTCATGGACTCTAGTCTGATAGCTGGGAAACCAGCATAGGACCGACTCAGACTCCCTGAAAGTAGGTGTTGGTTAGGAGGATTGGGCAGTCTATGGGGCCCCTGGTAGTGGATCAGTATTTATCCCTAGTATATGAATGGACTGTGGGAGCCCATTCCACATAGAGGGATACTCCCTCAGCCTTGACACATGGGAGAGGGCCTAGGCCCTGATCCAAAAGACAGACTTTGAAGACACCCCATGGAAGGCCTTACCCTTCCTGGGGAGCAGAAAGGGGATGGGATGGGGGCTGGGAGGGGGACAGGGGAGGATGGGAGGGTGAGGGATTGACATGTAAAACAAGCTTGTTTCAAATTTAAATAGAAAAAAAATATTTCATTTAAAAAAAAAAAAAAGCATGTGATACTCTTGCAAAAGACCTAGGTTCAGTTCCCAACATACACAAAGCAGCTCACAGCTTTCTTCAACTCCAGTCCCAGAGGACCCCAATGCCTTCTTCTGATATCCACAGGTAGACACACACACACACACACACACACACACACACACATATTCACGCACTCACACATGTGCGCACACACACAAATAAATGTGAAACAAAGACCAACTCAGATTCTTGCATGAGATTTTGCTCTTTTTTAACAAGCTCCTGGGTGTAGTTCTACTATGTATCTCTGCTATGTAGATTTTCAAGGTTCCAGCATTTTGCCTGAACTTAAAAGCATGCATATCAGGGTCTCAGTGGGTGCTTTAGTCAGTACAGTGATTGCATTGCAAACATGAGAGCTAGAATTTGACCCCCAGAATCCACATCTTAAAATCAAATATGATAATGCATGCTTGTAACCCGAGTTCCAGAGAGGTAGGGAGGGAGAAGTGGATCTCTGAGGCTTGTGAACTGGTGATATAGCCTACCTACTTGGTGAATTCTAGATCAGTGAGAGACCCTGCCTCATAAGAACAAAGTGGGTGACACTTGATAGACAGTTGAGGTTGTCTTGTGGTCTCCACATATGTGTATGTGCACACATGTGCACAAGCACCTGCACACACACACACACACACACACACACACACGTACCAATGCTTCCTGACTTTAAGTTGATTCTTAACCTTTACAGAAAAAAATATTTGTTTAAAGTGGGTATGTTTGCATTGCACTCAGAATCCCCCACTCATTGGTGAGTCCTGGTAGAGAGAAAACACAGAAGAATCTAGAGAGGGAAGCTCTTCCCAAGAGGCAAGCTTTGCATTCAGCTCTTGATGGCTGGAAGGAAGAAGGAAGAAGTCAAAACAAAATGATGTTTCCAGAAAACTTGCTAAATTATATGATTTTCCCCATTTTTGCCACATTGCAAAAAGTAAAGGAATTACCTTCTCAGTTTTATTCTACAGAAAGCAACTTTCTGCTACTTAAAAGTAAGAAAACCAAGGCCAGACTTTAGGCAGCACTGCAGCTGATATACTACAGAGTCAGCCTGTTGCCTAGCTTACTGTGCCACTGTCTCACCCAACCTAGTTCAGGCACACGGTACCAGAGTACTTGACAAACACAGGCACACAGTAAGTAATTCTTGAATTGTGTTTTTTATGCAACTTGTCTTCTGAGAGCAGGCACATTTGGGGTAGAATGGCTGTAGACGTAGAATGTATCTTAGATACTTATTCAGAGTGGGCAGCCTCCTTTTGAGAGGTTAAATGTAATAGTAAATCAATAAAAAAATAACCACATTTTTAACATTTTTATGTGATTCTGCATTTGTTGTAGCTTGGGCCTTGGACAGAGACATCTCTTAAAGCTGCAGATAATTCCGTAAAGCTTGTTAAACTCCAAATTCATAATCACGCTAGGTCATAGTGACTTGTTACCTGAGCTCAGCATGACACACCTTTTTGTCAAGGAGAGCCAGGTTAATGGTGCCTGTGATTTATCAATCCTCTCAATGACCACAGGTCCCATTCTACTCTGCCTCAACCACATTTATAGCTTTTTAAGTCTAAGTATCAATTTTCTCAACAGTTGACAACGAATAAAACACAGGGTCTTCCTTCAAACTAGAGTGTGTTTCTTTATAAATCCTCTCCAAGGGCTCCTAATGACACATAGCTCACGGAATAAACCTCATCTGCCCCTGGGCCTTCTCAATCTAGAAACACATTAGATATTTGAGGTTTACATTAATTCTCTCTTCCACTCACTGCCTTGTAGTTCCAAAGAGCTAGTAGCTCAGTGCTAATGAGGTCAAAGTCCCAGGTTTGATTTCTCATGAGGACAAATGAAAATCCCTCTCTTGTTTAGACTTATAAATATCTCTGAACCTTGCTATTACTGACTATTTTTCTCTCCTGAACAAATCCTTGTAGAGAAAAGAAGCAATCATTTCATTGCCTGGTTCTCAACGCACTCCTCTATAAAATGAGGGTAATGAACTCTTATTACTTACCTTTCACCATACACTTCTAGGATTTGAGTCTGGTAGAGTCCCCAGGCTCATATTTTCAATACTTGTGACAATATTTTGAAGTCTTTAGGAGACTGGGGCTTGGCTGGCAGAAAAGGGTCACTAGGGTGACCTTCAAGGTTTCTGCCTGCTTCCGGTTCTGACTGGTTTCCTGATCAGCCACAGTATGAGCAGCTGTCCTTAGCACACTTGCCAGCTGCCATAAATGAAACAGTTCCTGTCATTACTCCTTCCCCACCTTAATTGACTGAATCCCTATGAAACCATAAACTAAATTAAGCCTTCTTCCCTGAAGTTGTTTCCATTGCATACTTTGTCACTGACGTGAGAAAAGTAACTAATACAAACAAAGAAGAAGCTAAGGAAAGAATTTCTAAGAATGTAGGCATATATTATAGAGACAAGAAGGGGAGAAGACAGGGATGCACTGAACCGAAGCAGAGCAGGGAGGAAGAAGAGGTAAAGGGAGGGATGGGTGGATGGTACACTGACTAACCTTTCTCACTGAACAACAAAATAACTGACAAAAGCAATCTGAGAAAAGAAGGGTGCATTGCAGAAGACACTTGAAGCAGCAGGTCACCCTGTGTCCCAGTAGCTAAGCAGAGAGTGATGAATGTTTGTGCTCAGCTCATTTTCTCCTTTTAGTTCACTGTAGGGCCCAGTCCATTGATTGGTGTCCCCACATTTAAGGCGAATCTTCCCACATCAGTTAACCCAGTGTAGGTAATCCCTTACAGACACACCCAGAGATTCACTTCCATGATGACTCCAAATCACATCAAGTTGGGGTTGAAGAGATAGTTCTTGTGGTTAAAAGGCCTTGCAGCTCTTCCAGAGGACCTGGGTTCATTTCCAAGCACCCACATGGCAACTCACAGTCACAGGATAGGATCCAATACCTTATTCTGGCTCTTGTGGGCTTCAGGCATATACAAAGTATACAGACAAATATGCAGGGAAAATATTCATATTCATAAAGCAGTTTAAACTCAATTTAAATAAGTAATTACATTGAGTTGATAGTGAAGGTCTCTCATCACTTATCTATTTTTAGTATTTATTTGTTTTATACTCTAACCAAAGTTTCCCTTCACTCCTCTCCTCCAAGCTCATCACCGCTATCACCAACCCCAATCCACTCCTCCTCTGTTTCTGTTCAGAAAAGGGCAAGTCCCCCATGGATATCAACAAACCATGGCATATCAAGGTGTGGTAAGACTAAGTACCTCTTGTATTAAGGCTGGGCAAGGCAACCCAGTATAACAAATTGGGTCCCAAAAGCCAGTAAAAGTGTTAAAGACATTAAAGACAGCCTTACTCCCACTGTTAGAAAACCCACAAGAAGACCAAGCTATACAATTGTCACATACATGCAGAGGGCCTAGCTAAGTCCCATTCAGGCTAACTGGTTGTTGGTTCAGTCTCTGTGAGTGCCTATGAGCCCAGGTTAGTTGATTCTGTGGGTTTTCTTGTGATATCACATACCTTATTGATTATTGCTAATTGTAGTGGTCTCTAGTGTCTTCCTATTTGGTGTGCATCTCACATTTAAGTTAGCAACACCTTAATACTTTTCTCAAGGGGTCATTTCTTTTCCACTTGGTATTTGAAGTGGTTTAATGTATTTCCTGATTTCAGCTAGGCATATCACAGGCCCCAATGGTCACTTTAGGATCCACTTTTGGATGGGGATTGTTTTTGGATTGGGACAGGCTCACATCACCCCAAAAAACATTCCCACATCTTTTCAGGAGCAATACATACTTGGAAAGTGAGTGGGGTGGGTCAACAGTGTTCAGAAGCACCCCGAGTCCACAAACCTGCCTGGAAATGGATCTGCACCATTTAGGGATGCTAGAAGCTTACTTCTGTGACAGCTACATCTGAGACTAATATTTCACCATACCTTAAGTTCCTTTTTCATTTAAAGTTGAGTTTCTTTCTGAGACCAGAAGGGACCTGATCATCACAATGCAGACAAGACAGTAAGATTAAAGGTCAAAAATGGAAAATCTACATGGCATGTGGGAAAAACAGGAAAGAATAAGTTGCACACAGAACCCATTTAAATCCTGATTCTTCTAATGACTAGTGTCACCATTAGTGTTGACTGAATTCTTTTATTTCTCTGGACCTCATCTTTGCATATGTAAAATAGGGAGACATCTCCCTCCTGTGTTGAATGACATGAAGGATTAAATAAAAGGAAAGGTACAAAGAGTGTGCACATTGGATGCATACTCTGTTCCCTGCTTCCTACGTTGCCAATTAGCTCTCTAATACCCAGAAATGAGAAGGAATCTGACAAGTTCTCAGTGACAGTGCCCTTGAGGCTGTCAGCATGTACACCGATTCCAGGTTCCATTTTCCATTCACTTGAGTTCACTGCCGTGTGACTAACTAGATTACTATCTCCAACCAGCTGCAGTTATTGTTTCATTGTCCATAAAACCCAGAATCCTTTTATAACACAAGTATTAAAGATGTGTCCAGGCAGGGTTCTGCAGCAGACAGAATAGCACAAGGGGTGTAAACCTGGCAAGGTGGACACAAGCAATCCTGCACCAGGCTTCACTCTCAAGAAAGCTTTGGAAAGATAAGAATCTGTTAAGAAATTCACCATGTGGGCCTTTTTTCTTCAGAACTTTTACTTGATTTGATTTGATCAATATTCTTTAATTGAAATAGAATTAGATCATTTCTCCCTCTAGCCCCTCCCAGAATGTATTCTGTCCAGTTTCTGATGCATCCCCCATTCTCAAGTTGATAGCCTCTTTGATACATATGCATACACACAATACAGCCTGCTAAGTCCATTTTTGTTGTTCCTGTGTATGTGGTGCCATGCCTGAGCACCAATACCCAACACTGGAAACAACTCCATGGTGTAACGACAGTGATTATTGCTACCCCCAGAGTATTACTTGGGGTCCTCTAGAGGAACAGAATTTATATAATGAGTCTACCTATATATAGAAAGTGGGTTGATTATAATGGTTTAAAGACATGGCCAAGCAAATTCAGCAATGGCTGTCTACCAACAAAAGGGCCAAGAATTCAGTAGTTGTTCTGTTCATGAGGTTGGATGTCAGAACTGGTCTTCAGTAGGTGCCAGAATCTAATACCAGTGAAGAAATGGACTTGCTAGTGGTAATGGAAGGAGAAAGACCAAGATGGAGAACTTCTTCTTCTTTGTTCTTTATATAGGCTGCTACCAGAAGGTGTAGTCCAGACTAATGTGGCTCTTCCCACCTTAAAAGGTTCAGATTAAAAGTAGGTCTTCCCCAAACATGAACCTCCATCCAGTAACTCATGGAAGCAAGTGCAGTGATCCACATCCAAGCACTGGGCTGAGCTCCTAGAGTTCTTCAGTTGAAGAGAAGGAGAAGGAATCATATGAACAAGAAGAGTTAAGACCGTGATGGGAAAAACCACAGAGACAGCTGACCTGAGCTAGTGGGAGCTCAAAGACTATGAACTGTCAGGTGGGGAACCTGTATGGGACCAAACTAGACCCTATGAATGTGGGTAATAGTTATGTGGCTTGATCTGTTATGGGGGGGGCCTAGCAGTGGCACCAGGACCTATCCCAGGGACATGAACTAGATTTTGGAGCCCATTCCCTATGAAAAGATACCTTGCTCAACCTTGATACAGGGGTAGAGGCTTGGTCCAACCTCAACTTGTTATGCCAGACTTTGTTGACTTTCCAAGGGAGGCCTTATGCCCTCTGAGAAGTGGATGGGTGGGGTGAAGGAGAGGTATGGGGAACTGAGGTATGTGAAATGAAAAAATAAATTTTTAAATGAAAATAACGGGTCCTTCCACTTCAAATTATTTAATTAAGAAAGATAAATATCTCAGACGGAGAGAATAAGACCAGGTTGCAGAAACACATAGAGACAGCCACCCAACAAGGAGGAGCAAACGGGTCCCCAGATTGATAGCTGGCTGAGACCCTGAATATGGGTCTCAGCCAGAAGGACTGAGCAGTCTAAGGGACCTCAGACAGTGGAGCCAGGATGTATCCCTGGTGCACAAAAGGACCTTGCAAACACATTCCCCATGGAGGGATAACTGCCTTAACCTAGAGACAGGAGAGAAGTCCTACTCCCTACTTCAAATGACATGACAGATCTACATGACCCCACCTGGATGGCATTGCCCTACATGTGGAATTGGGGTGGGCGGATGGGAGGGGAGGGTGGTCAGGGTGCATGTGAGGGGGGAGAGGGTAAGATGGAGGGAGGGAGGGAGGGGGAACTGGGATCAACATGTAATATAATAAATTAAATTAAAAAAAAAAGAAAAAGAAATATCTCACAGGTGTGCCCAACTGCTCGGGTTTTAGTTCATTTCAGACATAGTCAAGTGGACAACCAAGAATACCCATGGATAAAAAGAAACAAGTTGTTGGTGCATAGTGTATTAGTTAACTTTTCTGTTACTGTGATAAAATACTAGAATGAAAGCAACTTATACAAGAGTTTATTTGAGCTTGCAGTTCCAGAGAGATAAAACCTATTATGGTGGAAAGCACAACAACAAGCAGCTGGCATAGTAACGGGAACAAGAAGATGAGAGCTCAAGTCCTTAACCACAGTACAGAGCAGAGAGAGCAAACTGGAAGTAAGAAGGCTTTTAATCTCAAAGACTACCCAGAGTGGTGTACTTTCTCCTGCAAGGATGCACTACTGAAGCCTCCCCAAACAGCACCACAAACTTGTGACCAAGTGTTCAGAAAGTCTATGGGGAACATTTTTCATTCAATCCATCACACATGGCAAAACTAAAAAACATAGTTGTTGAGAAACCTGACAAATAGCAAGTGGTGACACATTGTAACACTCCATATACACAACATTGTTGCAATGACAAAACAGAAGATTACTTATTTCTCCCAACTAGAAAATGGGTTCTTTTAAAAAGATTTTGTGTGTGCGTGCGTGCGTGCGTGTGTGCGTGCGTGTGTGTGTGTGTGTGTGTGTGTGTGTGTAGGTACTCTTGGAGGCTAGAAGAGTATAACAGGGCCTTAGATCATAGCATAACTGATGCTGTGTTAGAGGCATCATTCTGATCTTAAAACTCAGCACATAGGGTTTCTATTGTCATAAAGAAACACCATGACTAAAACCCAAGTTGGGGAGGACAGGGTTTACTTGGCTTATATTTTCACATCCCTGTTAATCAGCAAAGGAAGTCAAGACAGGAACTCAAACAGGACAGGAGGTGATGCAGAGGCCATGGAGGTGTGCTCCTTACTGGCTTGCTCCTCATGGCTTGCTCAGCCTGCTTTCTTATAGAACTCAGGACTACCAACCAGAGATGACACCACACACCATGGGCTGGGCCCTTCCCCATTGATCACTAATTGAGAAAACGCTGTAGCAGGTTTTTCTTTGGACCACCAGCTCCCAGATAATGACAGGGGATTTCTTATTAAATATGAAAGCTTAGCCCTAACTTAGACTTGTTCCCAACTAGCTCTTTAAATTAACACATTTATATTAATCTACATTCTGCCAGTTGTCTTATTACCTCTTTTCAGTACTGTACATCTGACTTCCTCCATGTCTGACTGACAAATCTCCCACATCTCCAATTCTTTCCCAGAGTTACTATCTCTCTCTCTCTCTCTCTGGAAGTCCCATCTATCCTCTCCTGCCTAGCTATTAGCCAATCAGCTCTTTATTAAACCAGTCAGATGGTGCCTTAGGCAGGCAATGAAGGAAAGAGACACATCTTCACACAGTATACAAAAAGATTATCCCAACAAAATGCATTTATAGCTGGATCTCATGGGGACATTTCCTCAACTGAAGTTCCTTTCTCTCTGATAACTCTAGCTTGTGTCAAGTTGACACATAAAACCAGCCAGTGCAGATCCCAACACTTGCCAAAGCAGTAGCCAAGAAAAAGTCCGTAAATGTGCTAACCTTGTTTTTGGCTTTTATAGTTATAGTTCTTGCTAACTAAAGTATGCCATCCAGGATGTGGGTTTTGTACATAAAAGGCAAAAAAAAAAAAAAAAAAAAAAAAAAAACCTGTGAGGCCCAGGACTGCATTATTTGGGCAAGTTCCCCAGCAATAAAGACTGTCCTTTCAGCTTTAAAGGTGTCCTTGTGCGAGCCTCTGGTGGACTCACCTTGCAACATTCTGGAGACTCCAGTAAGATCCCCAGGAGAATGACACACTAGGGCTCTGGGGGTCTTGGATTCATTCTGGATCAATAGTACAGAAAACAGATAGCTTTTAGGGAGTGTGCACCCTGTCATATTCCAGGGTTTCACAAACCTCTGTTCTTCTAGTCCTCAGATGTTCCCACCCTAAAGTGGGAAATTATAGAAAGTCACCTGAGTCTGTCAACTCCAATGTTAAGTCTGTTTATGACACCTTCTGAGTAGGACACTTAGGAAAGACTGGACATAGCCTAATTTTTGTGTCCAAGATGCACATGAGATGTCACCTTACCCCTGGTTAATTCTGTGTGGTGGCCACACCTAGCTGTCTTTATTCTTTGCCTGTCTGTGTGTCTTTCTATATGTTTCTGTCAGCTCTAACAGTTGGAAAAACAGATCTAAAATGAGAGGGAGAGTAAGCAGTCCCAAGACACAGTTGAAGTACAGACTGAAGTGGATGAAGAGAGATATGCTGCCCATTTCTCACCCACCAAGTGCCAGACCTTCTATGAAACAATTGTCCCTCTTTAGGAGTCAGGTGGCCCAGTGAAGAATCTCGGGGCCCCCAGACAGTTCAGGCTATCTGGAATATGGTGACTGGAGATACTGGTCACTCTGACCAGTTTCCCCATGTTGATTAGTGGCTTTCTCTGGTGAAAGACCTAACCCCTGGCTTAAGACCCATGCCCATTTATTGGGAGCACAAATCCTCTTGGATTGGCCAGGTCGCCCAAAGAAACCCAAACCTCCACCTGTTCATTCAGTCCCACTGGAGAAATTTTACTTTTCCCTTCCACATGCCCCAGGGTGGTCCCTGGTCACAGCCAGGGATGAGGAAATACTTTTCCCAGCCATACTAGGAGCAGGGAGGAAGGAGAATGGTCTCTTCTACCTCAGGTTTCCTCTCCCTCTACATACAGTGGAGTGGTCCTGGCTCTGGGTGCTCTAGGAAGAATTTCTTAGGGGCAGAGGCAGACACACACCCTTCCTCTAAGGGAGGAGCCCCCTGCCAGCCTGAAACCCAAAACCATGCCCCTTTCATGGTTTATGTCTTCTTTTCACACAACAACCTGTATAACTGGGAAACTCAGAACCCATAATTCTCAGGAAAACAGACTTAAGCTTCCATTTGTTTCTTTGAGACTGTCATTTACACCCACCAACTGACCTAGGAAGACTGCCAACAGCTCCTGACCACCCTCTTCATGGCTGAGAAAAGGAACAGGATTCAGCCTGAAAACAGGAAGGGCCACCCTGGGACCCAGTGCAGAATCACTGAAGGACAATGTGGCCCAAATAGAATGGATTTTCCCCTCTGCCCAACCTGACCAGGACCCCAACAATGACCAAGATAACTGCACAATTTTGACTGGACCACTTTAGAATGATTGAAGACAGCTTCTAGAAAACTTACCAATCTGTCTAAGATGAATGAGGTTATACAAGAGCCCCCAAAATGCCCCTTTGAGTTCCCCTGTGAGGCTTACCAGGTATTTACCCCCATAGACCAAATGAACCAGAAAACTAGAACAATACTGCTTTTGTTGCTTAGTCTGCCCCCCAACATTAGAAAAAAAACTTCAGAAATTAGAAGGGTTTGGGGGTATGAGTAGGTCACAATTATCAGAGATTGTTCAAAACGTTTACAGTAACCATGACTGTAGAAGAAATGCAAAACAAAAGATTGACCCTAACAGTAGTGGTGATACTCAGGGAGACTCGTAACAGAGATCCCAGAGTGGGTGCAAAAAAAAAAAAAAAAAAAAAAAAAACACTGGGAAAAGAAGAGATTAGAAAGAAACAGATGGGTTAATTGTAAGCACATAGGACATTGGAAAAATAGATGCCAGATTGGAAGAGGAAAGAAGGATGCCTGGTTCTTCACTTGGGTGAGGATTGACAGAGATGGGGTTCCATTCCACTGAGACCCTGGGATCCCAGAGCAACATTAAAGGAAGGGGGCAAATCTGCCAAATTCCTGGCTGACATGGGAGTGACCCATTCAGTCATGACAGAACCAGTGACTCTCAATGGAAACTCATCTAAGCGGAAACTGGGACTGCTCTCTTTCCCTAACAACCTCTCAGATGCTGGACTTTGGACAAGTTACTTTGACCCATTCCCTTTCAGTCATGTCAGGCTGCCCCACCCCCTACTTTGGAGAGACTTATTACAAAAATAATTGGGGAAACAGTACAGCCAGGGACCAACCTAACTGTTGCTATTCCCTTCTAATGGAATAGGTCCATCATTATCGGTATCACTTATGGGGCATTTCTGATCCATACATAACCCAATAGTCCAGAAGTGTTTGAAACCCCAGTGTGTCAGGCAGACCCAAGTCTTAGACTTACTAAGCAGCAAAAGAATGGATTTTGAAAACATCCGATCATTTCAGGACAATATTTTCTTTAAACCTTTTCTACCTCTGTCTTTAAAAATAAAATAGAAGCAATGTACTGACATTCTCATTTTCAAGTCCCTGGTAAGTTTCATTATCATGGTCACCTGGAGTAATCAAGTTGCTTCCTTCACAATTGCTGGCCAGATGAGGTGCAGCGCAAACTATCATATGATCACACTTCTCCCCTCAGAACAGAGCAGTCTCATTCTTGAGGACAGAACAATGGCTGGGTATTGACTTCTATGTGAGCAATAGTGTTTATCTCTTATGCTTTCAGCCTAAGAGCTCTGGATATCTCAGGAATTTTTCTAGGGGAAGGCACCCCACCTTTCCTTAGATGTATGTTCTCATGGTTTCTCAGATAAGCAATTGGAAGCATCATCTATGGGCTGAAAAGCTATAATGAGAAAAGAAAAAAAAAAAAAGATGGTACCATGTGTACACTGAATCCCATATCCTCACTTACAAGACTTTACCAGAATTATCCACTTGGATATACCAATTAATCAAATCAAATTTGAGGAGAGTGTGGATTGTAATCTCTATGACACATGTAGAGTCCCCACAGTTGATGGGGTGTGGGGTGTCCGGCCCGCCCCCCGCCCTCCCCCCCCCCCCCGCCCCCCCCCCCCCCCCCCCCCCCCCCCCCCCCCCCCCCCCCCCCCCCCCCCCCCCCCCCCCCCCCCCCCCCCCCCCCCCCCCCCCCCCCCCCCCCCCCCCCCCCCCCAGGACAGAAGAAGTATTTCAATCTGTAACAAGTTTAACATAGTAACCACCCAAACCCAACCAACCAAACACAAACCCCCCCAACAAACCACAACACCCACCCCCAAAACCAACCCCCAACCAAAAAAACACACAAACACACCCAAAACCCACAAACACCCCAAACACTAAACAACAACATTTAAAAAAATAATCCCAAAAAAAAAAAAAAAACACAAAACACCAAAAACAAAAAACAATCAAACCCCCACAACAGTCAGGAATTTCCCAAAGGACCACGCGAAATCTGCAGGGTCATAGTCCCCCCAAGTAGCCCTATAAAAGCATGTACCCATTTTAGGGATGGGAACATTTAATGAAGCATTAGGGCGTGGAGGCTTCAGCACCTCATTCTTGGGTGTTTTCCAGTCAGTTGTGAATCATTTCATAAAATTGGCTTGAAATTTTTGTTCATGAAATAAAAAGTTATTTCAATCAAACTACTAAAATTTTATTTCATTTCATCAAAGCCAACTTAAACTCATATTTGACACTGCTTAAATGACTCATCCAGTAAAGACACTTCGCACCAAGGCTGATAACATGAACTCAACTCCCAAAGGCTCCCCTCTGACCTCCATACATTTGTAATGGGACACACGAACACACAAAATAAACTTTAAAGCTAGATTTAATTTGTATTTGTTAAAATTTAAGTGAGAAGAGTTCATAGTCTTGGGGGTAGTCTGAACAGTAAATCAGTTCTTCCAGATATAGAGAAATGTTTACTAATTTCTCCTAATACAGAGTACAATGCAACTTTAACATGGACTATCTCTCTTAAAGACAAGAATAACACATCATTTTTTATGTTTCTTGCCTGTATTTCTATATACCACATATTATTGGACTCTTCCAACACTCTCATGTAAATACTAGCACTTTGTTTAACAGAAGACTAAGTGAAATTGATGAACGCAATGTCAGTTAAATCACATGCGATGGAACACAGGAGCAAGACAGATGGGGGACCTCTTATCCCCCTGCCACGCTGCAGAGATAAAGAGGTTGAAGGGGAAGTGCTTGTGAGTGTCCTAAAGAAAATGGATGGCCAATTTTTCCTCTTTCCGTGAATCCATGCCAAGCATCTGTTGTATGCCAGACACCAGATACTCACTGGGGTCCCCCACTTGAAAGTTTCTTTCTACATGTAAACTGTTCTCAGGCTTCATCACTGCCACCAACACCTAAAGAAAGTGATGGACAAAGTGAACTGTTATTTAGGTTTGTTTTCAGAGATGCTAATCCAGAGGAGAGGGTGAAGAGGGGTGTGCCCTTCTGAGGAGGGGTGTGTCCTTCTGAAGAGGGGTGTGTGTGTGTCCTTGGTGGCAAGCAGGAAAGGATGAGTTGGGGAAGAGAAGTAGGAGGAGAGGAAGCTAGAGAAGAGCCTGTGCTAGCCGTGGGATTTCTCCTTTGCTGCCCTGACTCCATCTGGGACCCAGTCTGTGGGTGGCATTGTCCACATTCACAGTCAGTCTTCCCCTCTAGACACACCCTCACACCAGAGGCTGGTTTATTAATCATTTAGGCATGTCTCAATCCAATCAGTTGATGGTGTAGACTCACCATCGTAAGAACACTTGTGTCTTTTGCAGAAGATCCAAATCTGGTTCACAACACCCATGTCAGGCTGCTCATAATCACCTGTAACTCTAGCTCCAGGGCACCCAACACCCCCTTCTGAATTCCACAGGCACCTACACACATGTACATGAACATAAAAAAGTAAAAATGACAAAATAAAATACAAATCTTTAAAACACACACATGAATACCCTCACACTTGTATCCCTTGGCCTCTACTGCCCCACACATACACACTGAGAGAAAATAAAGCCCTTTACAAATCCTAAACAAGAAACAACATCTATAGTCACAGATTTCTTTGCTTTTTTATTCCAAGGTGCTAGCTGTTTAACCTGACTCACCACTCATCCCCCTTGCACTTCTGAAACACAGCCAGAGCAGGCTGGGCTTTCTACAATTCCCTGCACGTCAGCTGTATCTTAATTGCTTTTTCTTTTTCTCAGGAGAGCAGAGCAGAATGCAAGAAAGTATTCTGTTGTTATTATAGGATAACCATGAATCCATAGGTAATTATTTGCAAACTTCAATAGTTTACCTAGGAATGGCAACAAATTTCTTGTGACACATCTCACAAGAGAGAGGTAGATATTGAAATACTATATCCTAGTAAACTTATTATCAGATGGGATCTTGTTTTATGAGATTTCTGCCCTGGGGAAAGGATTAACTTTCTAATTTATCATAACCCGTATATACTCTATCATGGAACTATGCATTAAATGTGCTGGATACTAGCCTAGAAATGAATGCAACTTCCAGTGTAAGTTGTTTAAATCCTTCATTTTACCCACAGTAGCAATGTGTGAGTCAGAAATGGCATTCCAATTAGGAAGGGGATCCAAGAATCAGGAGGTGTGGAAAATCTTCCTCTGACCTTGCAGGCCTGCCTTTGGCCAGGCTGCTAAGGCTCTCCAACTTTCCTCTTTCTCTATCTAATCCAAAGCACAGAACTATAGTGAGATAGTCCTTCTGTGGCACTGACCACGCCCATTGGGGGGTGGAGCCATGGGCGGAAGTGACCTGTAGAAGGAGGTCGGAGGGAAAGCCAGGAGAAGCTCTCTTGCTGGCGTGACTCGGACAGGAGAGGATTGGGTTGAATTTCCTGGTGTTCATCTGTCTAGGTTGTAAGTTATTTCTCCCTGAATAAACATCTATTTGGCCTATTTGTTTATCCTGATCCTTATTTAACCGTGATATAGAACAATCAAAAATCTTGGGTGTGTTAAGAAAGGTAGTACTTCTCCATTCCTCTTTAGAAAAAGCAGGCCTCCCAGGGATGTGAACCAAATATGGCATAGCAAGTTACAATAAGTCTAGGCACATCCCCTCATATCAAGGCTCTAAAAAGCAACCCCGTAGGATAAAAAGGATCCCAAAAGGAGGCAAAAGATCTGCGTGCGAGGGACTGGGAAGAAAAGAGAGGATGTAATATATGAAAGAAGAATGAATAAATAAATTTTTAAAGGAAAAAACTATAATATACGACAACTGTAAAGACAGTGAAGGGAGATTCCCGCCCCTGCCCCCCCTTGAGAATCCCATATCCATGGCCTGAGATGCTTCTATCTCTTGACGCTTATGCTTAAAGTGTATATTAGAATATCTTTATTAAATCCAACTCCACAAAAGGAAGGGAGGGGAGGAGGTAGGAAGGAAGGGTGGGGAAAGAGAGACACAGAGAGAGAAAGAAAGGTAATACTTTTATTAAACATAAAAGATACATCCTCAGCTATAAAACTTTAGCACCCACATGACTGAGCCATACTCCCTGCTGAAGTAGAAACTATCCCATATGTTACAGAGACCATTCTTTAATTTAAGGGCCCCTGGTGGTGGCATAAGCAGTATGTTAGGAACAGATCAAAGAAAATAGGGCAATGAGAAATTACAATAATATGAAGGTATTGATAGCTGGGATGTTCTAGGTACTCCATGAGAGCTGAAGTTACAGAGGAGGGGTATCCAGAGGAACTGGCAGGATGAAATTCTAGCTGGGCTTAGATCATCAAGCCCAAAAAGACTCAGAAATAGCACATTTCTGTACATTTCCAGAGCATCTCACTGACAAAAGCCATCCAAAATAGATGCTCTGGGTGAACTTTAGAGTTAGAAGTACAAATGAACACAGTGAAGTTGAGCTGTTTTTCTGCCATTTTTTTCTCAGAGTCTTTATACTGCTGCTGCTTCCTCAAGTTTACTCACATGTCCCTCTTCATGTGTGGAACTTCTCTTCTTCTGCAAAGGACTTAAATACCATCTCTGAAGGACACTGCTGGGGACTCCAATTTCGGAGTTGTGATCTATAATGTCTAATGCAATATCCCCCAAAACGAGATGACACAGAGACAAATTGAATTTTCCAAAGTCCTCCTGAAAGGTACTAGTTTGTGGATGAAATCCCAATGCACTCATCAGTTAAAACCAGGGGCCACTCTGAAAGTGAATCAGTATTTATCCATAGTGTACAAATGGACTTTGAGAGCCCATTCGACATAAAGGAATCCTCTCTCAGCCTAGATACATGGGGGAGGGCCTAAGCCCTGCTCCAAATTATGTGACAGACTTTGATAATCCCCCATGGAAAGCCTTGTTCTCCTTGAGGAGCATAAAGGGGATGGGATTGGGGCATCAGTGGGGGTATAGGAGGGAGAGGGAACTGGGATTGATATGTAAAACAAGATTGTTTCTCATTTAAATTTTAAAAGAGAGAGAGAAAGAGATCAGGGGCCACTAAACTGCCTGTTAACTGCAAGACCTCCATTATTTTCAGGGGAGCATGCAGTTGCATATCAGTGCCAAGAAAGAAGAGAGCTTCCTTCTTCCTTCACTGTCCTTCCTGCCCCTCCACTCAACTCTCCTGCAACTACCCCATGTTTCATCCCAGTTGTCCACCTGAGGACTTCATGTGGATAGTCTGATCACATGACTGAAGCCCACTGAGAGTTGGCTATACTTTTTATGCACTGCTTTAATGTGTCTCCCTGCTCCATGGTTGCATTTCAGAAAACCACAGCTCATCAAAATGCAGATTTATGGAACCCTGTCCCAGTGGGTGCAACCACAAAACAGTTCCCACATGTAAGGCTCAGGCAACATTGCAGTAGAGGACATAGAAAAACTGTAAGAACTGAAGGATCAGAGGGTTTATCTGCTCCTAGTAATATCAGAAGCTATATCCATAAAGCCTCACCAACATAACTCTCTCTGCCATGAGCTGAACAAAGTCAACACCAACAGACTCAAATGGGGAAAACTTTTTTCCCATTTTTGAAAAGAAAAAAAAAATTAAGGTCTCTGCCCTATACAGAGAACTGCAGGCAACTAAGGTATGCTGAGAGCAAAAGAAATGATCTCCCCTATGGAAGAGCACACCATGGAAGAGTTGTCCGATGCCAAATGGTCATCCCCTAAAACATACATATATTTTAACATTATGCAGACTGAGCAGGTTATAGTTAGGAAAAAAATTGTGTGTGTGTGTGTGTGTGTGTGTGTGTGTGTGTGTGCATGTGACAACGATTAATGAAAACAAAGGCCATGAATTTGGAAAAGAGTGATACATGAGAAGGCTCGAAGGGAGGAGAGTGAAAGGAGAAATGATGTAATCATGGTATAAACTCAAAAATAAATTAATACATACACACATATATATGTATATACACACACATATAAGATATATATATATATATATATATATATATATAGAGAGAGAGAGAGAGAGAGAGAGAGAGAGAGAGAGGAGAGATCACAACTGTAATGGTGTCTTCCACAGTCCAACAGTCCAATAATGTGGATAAAATTCAGGATTATTTCATGTATAATATTTAACACACTAGCAGGAACCTACGAACTAAGTCTTCAAAAATTACATTGAGCCAGGCATAGTGGCATGTGTCTTGAATCCCAGCACTTGGAAGGCAGAGACAGGTGGATCCTTGAAAGTTCAAGGTCAACCTGGTCTACATAGGAAATTCCAAGCCAGCCAGGAAGAGAGACCTTGCCTCAACAAAAAAAAAAAAAAAAAAAAAAAAAAAAGGAAGAAAGAAAGGAAGGAAGGAAGGAAGGAGGAAGAAAAGAAGAGAAGAGATACGATGAATATTTGCATTGTTTTATCCTGATTATAGTGATGATATCATAAGTCCAAACACATCAAGTTACATACATTGTATACAGTTTCTGTATACTAACTACACTTTAATAAACTGGTCTACATAGTAAATTTCAAAACATCTAGAGCTACATAGTAAGACACTGTCTAGAAAAAATTTATATTGAATAAATAGAAAATTAACTCATCACATGTGCACAGTCAAATAGGAGCATGAGGTTGCATCTTATTCTGTTAGATGTGTATGCTGATGAGACAACGTTTTCAATTTCCAGTAAAATTTTTAAGTAGTTCCAGTTTAAGGGGGACCTTGACTAATCGTAGTACTGCTAAGAGGAGTATGAGAACTTTTTAAATCCTGGAAGTCCTCTGACAACTATCGTGATAGGCTTCTGGCTGACTCCAAATCTACTCAAGAGCTACTTTTTTTTTAATGCTGTCAAATGCATTTGCACAGACGGGGAGACACTTTTCATAGCGATAGGTGGCTCATCCATATGCATGTGTGCACCATGCCTACCACTCCTAATCCAAATCTCGAGATTTTGAGATTCTGAATGCTTGCACGAACTGGCAGGAGAGAATGAAAGATAGTGCAATTTACAGTTTAAAGGCAAAAGGCTCACAATTTTACAAGTCTATTTAAAGAGGTTCTGAAATCAAAGCAACTCATATGCTCATCATAACAGCAGAGCTATAAAACAATATACACTATTAAACACTTCCCTTGAACAAACAAACCCAGGAAAATTAAAGTGAGATAGAAAGGAGACACCATGTTAAATGGCTTTTTGTAGCATAGAAAAGCAACTACAATTTTATCTGTCTCCAAAGAAAAGGCCATTCCCCAAACAAAGCTCCAAGGAATTCTAAGAAGGAAAAACATACTTAATTTCCAAGGCAGTTCTCCTTTTTATGCTAGCAATATACACCCCCCAAACCAAGGATGCATTTGAAAGGAGTTTCCTTTTATTGGCTCATCTTTGGAGGAGGAGGCTATAGTTCTGATCAGTAGGCTAGCTATAGACAAAACTGTGGATGGAAGCTCTGTTTGGGATGTTGTAAACATGCCATGATGAGGCTCAAAGGTCCTGGGGTTGTCACACTTGGGAGTACTGTGCACATCTTTTCTTCTTCCGTTCAGGCCTGCAGTTAGAGGCCATGCTAATATAATTTCCCATTTCCTGAGAAAGAAATTAAAAGTCAGAAACAATTTGAGTTATTTGAATGCTTTCCCACAAGAGGAATTTGTATACCTCAGAAATGAGTGGGTTCTTTGATGGGGCATGCTTATTTGCTCTTGACAGCTTTTTAGTGAAAAAGAGAGAAATCAGATTGGATTTCGACAGTGAGAAATTGAGAGCCTGTTGTGCCAGCAGGAGGCTGAGGCCTCTAATTTTACCTCTGCAAAACAAAGATGAACCAAGAATATAATCTACCTACTTTTCAAAAAAACAAAACATAAAAATTCTAAACTGTAGCTGGCTTCAAAGTAAGAAAAATTGCACACAGCGCCAGCTCTGTTCTGTCCACCTTGGATTTAATATAATGGTTAGACTGTATTCAAAAGCAGATAGAATAGATTCCAAATCCCATTATACTCTCTATTCTGAACTTTTCATTTGAACAATGAAGTCCACAGTAACCCCATCAAACTTCCTTAAACCAAAGGGCTGACAATCCCTGAATACCAAAACCTCTCTAACACACAAAATTAAATGGTATGCTACACAAAACACAGATTGTCAAGAATACATTTTGGCAGCAGATGTAATATTCAGGCAGTGTTCCTTGGGCTTCAGTGAGCTCTTAATTGTATATAATAAACCTAAATAGACAACACTTGCTTTATAATAGAAATGAAATCTGGCTTTGGTGAGTCTATCGAGTTCTTCACACATATTCCATCGTCCAGTATTCAGACCTGAGACAGCAGCTGTGTTTATAAATTTCTCATGACAAACAAAGCCAGAGGGGAGAAGCCTGATATTAGTTTGTGATGGATGTGGAAGGGGAGTTTGCTAACACAGATTTGAACAGCAGGGATGCCTGTCCCTAATACTACAGCTCTATGAGTAGTATCAAAGAACAGAATGGGATAAATGTTATTTCACATTCAAAATAGGGCTTCACTGGGAAACATCACCTAAGAAGAAAATAATAATAACAACACTAGCCACTGAGACCAACAGAGAGGAACATATTCTAGTTTATAGTTGGGGGCATTTAGATTGTTTCAAAGTTATGGCTATTACAAATAATGCCACTATGAACATAGTTGAGCAAGTGTCTTTGTGGTATGACTGCATCCTTTGGGTAAATCCCCAAAAGTGGTATTACTGTGTCTTGAGTAGATTGCTTCCCATTTTTTTCAGAAACAGTCATACTAATTTCCAAAGTTGCTGTGAACGAGATCTTGATAGAGGGAGCCATTATGGTATTAAGGAGAAACCTAGTATTAGGGAAATTCCCAGGAACCCACAAGGATGACACCTAGCAATAGTGGTGAGGGTGCCTGAACTTGCATTTCCCCCAATCAAATTAGTGACTTCCCTAATTGTCATCCAGTAACTGATGGAAGCAGCTGCAGTGACCTATAGCCAAGCACTGATCTGATACAAGCTTCCAAAGGAGGGAAGCAACCAAAAGTCTTACACAGCTATGATGACATGAACCACAACAATAACAAGTATGTCACCATAACCCTAAGGGTATGGTAATGGCATGCATACCTTGGTGGTAACCAAAAGCTCCCTAATTGAACTTCAGACCAGCTCAACAAGAGGTAAATCACTTCTGGTCTAAAAAAATCTAAACAACTACCTGGAGTTAATAAACTCATGGATCTTGGAAGAGAACCTACAATCACCACTTTACTAAACCAGCATAATGTCTAACTAAATTCAGAATATTCGTCCTTATACCTATAAATAAATGTAGACCTAACCCCACATTAAAGGAATTTCTTTTTGCAACAGACTATTACAGAAAACCACAACCAATCAAAATGAAGATTGTGGCACCCAGACCCATTGGATACAACATAAAACAATTCTCTCACCCAAGGTTCAGGGAACATTGAAAAAGACTTGGGTGGAGGTGTAGTGAAAGGGCAGGAATGGAGATTATAAACTCCCAGAGGATCAGGGAGTTTGCTCTTAGTAATGTCAAAAACTGCGCCCATGAGTCTCATCTCACCAACATGACTGCCTAAACATGAGCTGAACATGGATGACACCAATAGTCATGTCAAAGAGGATGTGAGAAATCCCATGAGGCTTCAAGCCTACACAAAGAACTACAGGCAACTAAGGAATGCTTAGTGAGAGAAATAGTCTTCCCCAGGAAAAAGCACATCAACTGGTTATCCAGTAACAAATAGACCTGAAAATGAACATGCAAGTAGCATTATACTGAACTGGTTATCTTTGGAAATATATATGTAGATACATATAAATATGTACACATAACAATTGACGAAAAAAGAGGCCATGATTTAGAAAGAGAACAGAGTTATAAAGGAGGTTGTGCAGTGGTTATCAACCTTCTTAATGCTGTGACCTTTTACTACAGTTCCTCATGTTGTAATGACCCCTGACCATAAAATTATTTTTATTGCTACTTCATATCTGTGATTTTGCTACTGTTATGGATAATAATATCCATAATGTAATGTAAATATCTGTGTTTTCTGATAGTCTTAGGCAACCCCGGTGAAAAGGTCTTTCAAGGGATCGTGACCCACAGGTTGAGAACCACTAGTTTAGAGCGAAGAGATGTAAAGGATTTATTACATATAATTTTTACATTATAATCTCAAAAATAAAAGAAAAGAGTGATCAACAAAAACAGTGCTCCAATACTGAACACGGGGCCAGTTCCCCGGGATGGGCTCCACTGCATTCAGTCCCCAGTCCTCAGGAGGATCAGCCAAGCAGGGCCCCTGGAAGGCAGGTAGAAACAGGCCCAAGCTTACCTCCTCCTATCATGGTTGGAGGTGGGACCAGATTGCTGGCAGACCAGGGCAGGCTCTGCTGCATGCACTCCCCAGTCCTCAGGAGGCTCCCGAAATGAAAAATTTAGGTAAATAAAATTTGACTATTTTAAAATTTAAACTCATTACTAAATAAAATTAATAAAATCTCCGAAGCAATATTCCAACTCAGGTGATGACTTTCTTGGTGAAGTCTTCAAAGTAGTAAAGAAAAAAGAACCCTATTATTCTATAGTATCTTTCACAGAAAGGAAGATACCATATTATGCCAGCACTAGCTTACTACAGACTTGATGACAACAAAAATCTATATTTTATAAATACTAACATAAAATTCTAAAAATAATAAAATTCATTAATATGTAAAAAACTACTTTACAGCCAAATCATATTTCTTCTAAATAAACAAGATTCATTAGCACTGAAACCCACTGTGAGTCACCAAATTAAGAAAATAAAATGAAGGGCAAAACCTGGGGTCATTTTTAATCAATGGAAAGTGCACTTAGGAAACGTGTCAACCTTTTCATTATCTCAAAAATAATACACTTAACAATTTAAAGACAAAGTTGGCCTTCTTAGGGTAATCACTTTCAAAAAGGTAATGTCTCATATTTAATATATTTTCATATAAATATCTTCATATTACATGAGAAATGCTAAAATATCCTTCTAATACCAATGCTATTGTCTAAATATATCTCCTTAAAAGTGAGGCTTTAAGATGTGATCGAGTAATGAAAAGTGTCAACTCCCCCCCCCAAAAAAAAGCAGAGGGAGCTTGTTTCTTCCTCCACCAAGTAAAGATATAGTCTATAAGTAAGAGTCCTGGGACCCCAGATCGACAGCTCAAAAACCAGCATAGGATGGAATCAGGCCCCCTGAACATGGGTGTCAGTTAGGAGGCCTGGGCAGTCTATGGGGCCTCCGGTAGTGGCACATTTATCCCTAGTGTACAAATGGACACTGGGAGACCATTCCACATAGAAGGATACTCTCTCTGCCTAGACACAGGGCCTAGGCCCTGCCCCAAATGATGTGCAAACTTTGAAGATCCCTTATGGGAGACCTCATTCACCCTTCTGTGGAGTAGAAGAGGGATGGGATTGGGGTCTGTTTGGGAGCATGGGAGGATGGGAGGGAGAAGGAACTGGGATTGATGTATAAAATAAGGTTTAAATTTTTAAAAACAGCGAAACAAAAAAAGACAGGGTTCTGGGACTGGAATGCTTGACGCTCTTGCAGAGCACTGGAGTTCTGTCTCCAACATCCTTATGAGGTGGTTCACAATTGCCTTTAACTCCAGCTTCAGTGTGTGAAATGCCTTACTTATGGCCTCTGTGGGCACCCACATGTAAACACACACACACACGCACGCACGCACGCACGAACACACACACACACACACACACAGGAGGGGGATTAAACTTTAAGAAAATCTGGTGCTGGAGAGCCAACTCAGTGGTTTTGAATACTTGTTGCAAAGAACTTGATTTTTATTTCTTGTCATGTAGAGAAGCTCACAACCACTTCTACCTCCAGGGATCCTATTCCCTCCTCTGACCCCTGCAGGCACCCACAGTCAAGTGACATAGTCACACATAGATGTGCATACATAATTAAAAACAAAATCCTTTTTTTAAAGAAAGAACTGAAACAGTCCTCACCATACACTGTGTCTATCAGCTGCTCTGATCTGGAGCTCTGTCTGATCTGTCAGCTCCAGAACTGACACATAAAAGTTTAGTGTTTATAAACTATCTTTGGCACTGTGGCTTACTATGAAGCAATGCTCACCTTGCTGTGAAGGCCTTCCATCTATCTGTTCTTGGCTCACTTGCTTTTTCCCCTTCCCTTTTTAAATCAATGAATGCTGATTGCATCAACTCTAACCCTTACCTCAATATTGTCTTGGCACCATGTATGACACATGCACAAATGGATGGATATATTAATAAAAGAAACAAATATTTGTCATTATAATAATCATGCCAAACAGTAGAAGAAATATTAGCCTAAAAAGTCCAAGTCAGCAATCATAATTGTGAATGTTTTACTTAAAATGTATTAGTCTTCTTCTTTATTCTCAATTTTCTTTTTTCCTTTTATTGAAAATAGATTTTTTTTTCTCACATAATATACCCTGATTTTGGTTTCCCCTACCTATTCTCTTCCCAGCTCCTTTCCATCTCCCATCCCATCTGGATTCACTCCCTTTCTGTCTTCCATTAGTAAACAAACATGCTTCTGTGGGAAAATAGTAAAATAAAAAAAAACTTAAAACATCAGAATTGGATTAAACAAACAGAAAGAAATGAGTCCAAAAGAAAACACATGAAATAGAGACCCACTAATTCTCACACTCAGGAATCCAGTAGATGCAGTAAACTGGAAGCCATAATATGTAGAAAAATGTAAGTAAATAATGTTTTTTTTTTAAAAAAAAAGTAGATAAAATTAACAAAAACAAAAGAAGAGCCCTGACATAAGACAAGGAACATCTGAAGACACCATTGAGTTCATTTTCTATTGGCTATCTACCGCTGGAAATGCAGCCTACATGAAAGGGTAATATGTCTTTCTGGTAATACTCCCGTGGAGGAAATAAAGTGGCTATCAATTGCAGATTGCTTCTGGGTTAGGGAAGGCAACATGTATCTACTTCTCTTTTTCATCTCAGGACCCCAACTGATGCAGACCCTTGTAGAACCTATACATGCAGCTTCAGTCTCAAGAAATTCATATATTCATCAGTCATATTGATTTACAGGACCTTGTTTTCATGGTCCCCCCATCCCCTCTGGCTCTTACATGCTATCTATTTTCCATGTGTTTCTGGCCTCTTTATCAAAAATCAGGTGTCCGTAGGCGTGTGGATTTGTGTCTGGGTCTTCAATTTGAATCTATTGGTCAACTGTTTTTGTGCCAATACTATGCTGTAGTACAGCTTGAAATCAGGTATAGTTACAGCTCCAGAAGTTCTTTTATTGTACAGGATAGTTTTAGTTATCTTGGGTTCCATGTGTTTACAAATGAAGCTGAAAATTTCAAGATCCATGAAGAATTGTACTAGAATTTTGATAGAAATCTCATTGAATATATAGGTTGCTTTTCGTAGGATGGCCATTTTTACTATGTTAATCCTATCAATCCATAAGCATGGTAGAGATTTCCATATTCTGACATATTCTTCAGTATTTTCCTTCAATCATTTGAAGTTTTTATTGTACAAGTCTTTCACTTGCTTGGTTATAGTTACCCCAGAATATTTTATATTGTTTAAGGCTATTGTGAAAGCTTGATTTCTTTCTCAGACCAGTTTTCATGATTTCCTTCTCAGACCATTTGTCATTTTTATTATAGGAAGGTTACTAATTTTTGTGAATTAATTTTGTAACCAGCTACTTTACTGAAAGTGTTTATCAGCTGTAGGAATTTACCAAGCATCACTTACGTGTATTATCATATCATCTGCAAATAAAGACAGTTGGATTTCTTCCTTTCCTATTTGTATCTCCTTGATAGCCTTCAGTTGCCTTATCGGTCTAAGACTTCAAGTGCTATATTGAATAGGCATGGAAAGAGTGAACAACCTGGTATTGCTCCTGATGTTAGTGAAATTGCTTTTGAGTTTCTTTCTATTTAAGTTGATGTTGGCTATGAACTTGCTGTATGTTGTCTTTATTATATTCAGGTATGTCTCTTGTATCCCTAATCTTTCCAGGACTTTTATCATGAAGGGGTGTTAGATTTTTGTCAAAGGCCCTTTTTTGCATCTAATAGGATAATCATGTGTTTTGCTTTGTTTTGTTTTTCTTTTAGTTTGTTTATATTGTGGGTTACATTTATTGATTTACATAAGTTGAGCCCTCCCTGCATCTCTGGAATGAAACTTATTTGATCATGTTGGATGATCTTTTTGATGTATTCTTGGATTCAAGAAAATTCTACATTTCCTTTAGATCCTCCACTTTGATAGAATGTAGGATTTTAAATTATGTCCTTATGATTCTCTGGATTTCCTTGGTGCCTCTTATTATGCCCCACTATTCATTTACAATTTTGTTAATTTAGATCTTCTTTCTCTGCATTTTAGTTAATTGGATAAGGGCTTGTCAATAACTGATTTTTCTCAAAGAATCAACTCTGTTTCAATGTTTGTTTGTGTTGTATTTTTGTTTTGTTTTGTTTCTTCTATTTTATTGATTTTGGTTCTGGGTTTATTTCTTTCCTTCTGCTCCTCTTGGGTATGTTTTTTTTTTTTTTTTTTTTCCTTTCTGTTATGGACCTTTCAGGGGTGCTGTTAAGTTACTAGTATGAGAACACTTCAATTTTTTATGTAAACAGTGCTATGAACTGGCTCTTAGAACAGCCTTCATTTTGTCCCATAATTTGGGGTATGTTGTGTATTCATTTTCATTCAGTTCTAGAAAGTCTTCAATTTCCTAATTTCTGTCTTGACCCATTTTTTTCAGTAGAGAATTGTTCAGTTTCCATAGATTTGTAAGCTTTCTGTTACTTCTGTTGTTGTTGGTATCCAGATTTAATATGTGGTAATCAAACAGGATGTGGGGTGTAAGGAGTAGGGTTTTCTCCGCCTGCCGCCTGGTCTTGTCCCGCCGCCGCGCCAGCCCCAAATAACACACAGAGACTCTGTATTTGATATAATTCTGTTGGCCTGTTTCTTGTTTCTTATCAGCTAGTTCTGTCTTAAGTATTAACCCATTTCTGTTAATCTACTATTTCCACATGGTCTTCTTACTGGGGAAAGGGGCCAGCATCTCATCTCCCCAGTCTCTCCATCTTGACTCCTCCTTCCTACTTCCTCTTTCCTCCTTGTCTCCTAGTCCCTCCTATCTTCCTTTCCTATTGGCCAACAGTGCTTTATTCATTAACCAGTATGAGAAACATATACAGAATGACATCTCCCATCAGTGGGGTGTTATTTAAATTTTCTTTTATCTATTGAGATTTGATTTTTGACTGAATATGTGGTCAGTTTGGGAGAAAGTTCCATAAAGTGCTGAAAATAAGGTATATTCCTTTGTGTTTGGGTGATATATTCTGTAAATATCTATTGGGTCCATTTGGTTTATAATGTCAGTTAGCTCCAGTATTTCTCCATTTAGTTTTTTCTGGATGCTCTATTTATTGGAAAGACTGGAGCATTAAAATCATTATATGTGGGTCAATATATGAATTTAAGCTATAGTAGTCTTTCTTTTATGAATTGGGGAGCTCTTGTTTTAGGTACATATGTATTAATAATCTTCTTGGTACATTTTTCCTTTAATGAGTATTAGTGTTCTTCCCTATAACTTCTGATTACTTTTGGTTTGAATACTATTTTGTCAGATTATCTACACTAGTTCTCTTCTTAGATCCTCTTGCTTGAAATACCTTTTTCTATCCTGTTACCCTGAAATGATGTTCATCCTTAATGTTAAAATATGTTTCTTGGATGAAGCAGGAGGACTGATCCTGTTTTCACATCGATTCTGTTCATATAAGTCTTTTTACCAGGGAATTGAGACCATTAATGAGAGACAGCAAAGAGTAGTGTTTGTAGTAGGTTCTGTTACTTTGTTTTTCTTTTGTTTGTTGTTGTTGCTAATGGTGTTGTGTGGTGGTGGTGGTGGTGGTAGTGGTGGTAGTGGTGTGTGTATGTGTGCATGAGTGCACGTGTGTTTCCCCTCTTTTGATTCACTGGCATCAGCAATGGCAAGGAATTTGTGAAGCAGTAGATTATTAGCCCCCTACCTAAACTTGTATACCAATGAGGAAAATTCGGGATTCTAGATTTTTCACAAAACTTTGAAATCAGTTTGATGTTAATAAATAGAAAATTCAGAGATTAGGGGTTCTAAGGCATTACAGAGTACATCTTATACTGCTATCCAGTGTCCTTTCCAGGATTTAGATGTAGCAATGAATGCTTGCAGATTTCAACGTAGAACTTCTTCCTGTGCCTTCTCTCAAGTACTTCTCACAAAAATCAAATGTTCACCTATTAGTCAAAACAGAGAAGCCCATAATTACCAATCAGCTCAACTCTGTATCCCATATATTTAGGTGACACATAAATTCAAGAACATCTTCTGAGAATCTATGCCAATTTATAAGCATTTGAAATCCACGAGGAGACTGGAGCAATGGATTATGAGTTAAGAGCACTGGCTGCTCTTCCTGAGAACCCAGGGTCAATCCCCAACACCCACATGGCAATGCATAACCATCAGTGACACTAGTCCCAGGGGATCCAATGCCCTCGTCTGGCTTCTGGACACACTGTACACATGTGGTGCACAAACATGCATGTGGGCATAATACACATAAGCAAATCATAATAACAAAATACAATTTATTTTTAAAAATAGAATTTGTGAAGGTTTTAAACAAAACACATTCTGTAAACCTTACCTCTTTTCTTTTTATTGCTGAACTTTTTCCAGAAAAAAAAAAAAGCAAACTTTTCTTGTTGGCTATCAAGATCAAGTATCTGAACTATAACGAGGATGAGAAAATACAAAAAGCATGAGTTCTTGCAAACAATAGACTGACCAACACAGAGAATTGTCAGGTCCAGGGAAGCCTTTGGTGACACCATATCAGATAAGAGAGAAAATACTCATTTCTTCTACCTTGTGTCTGTTTATGAACTGAGCCAACCTGGAAAATAAGCTTTGGTGTACAGAAGGTTGTAGTGAGCCTGTAGTGTGAAAAAGAGAAAAGATGGGAAAACTCCACCAAACATGATCCTAGAAGATCTGCACCAGGGGCACAGTTAAGAAACAGATAAAAGTGGGTGAGTTGTGGGGGCAGAGATAGGAATGGATTCCTCTAGCTATCCTGGTGTCTGTTTTTCTGTAACACTGAACAGAGAGATCCACATGATGAAAAAATACAGATAAACATTCTTCTCCAGCTGGAGTCCTGCAAACACCTGTGTGTAAGGACTCCTAGGAAATGATTTCCAGAATGAGAACTCTAGAACAAGACAGAGTGGTTAGTGGAACTGAGCTTTTGCTATGTTTTTATTTTACTCAATGGCATTCACATTTGGAATTTATATTTGATTTATACAAGGAACTATATAATTATAACTATCAATGTGGAGTAAATACATACACGCATGTATGTTTATGTGTGGTGACATACATATATGTGTATATGTATATACTCTATTTCAATACGATTGTGATAGTCTTTTTTCACTCCTTTTTCAAAAAATATTTTAATGCATTTAATATCATTGTGTGCACGCAAGTGGATAGGGTGTGTGTGCCGTGGTACAGAGTGTGGAGATCAGAAAGTTACCTAGTGGGGTCAGTTCTCATCTTCCACCTCTAAGTGCATTCTGGGGATCAACATGTTGGTTGCAAGTGCCTTTACCCACTGAGCCATCTTAAGATTTTGTTCACAAATTCTGAGTCTTTTCTGAAAATGCAAGAATATGCAAGCTATTCTGTGTGTTTTTTAACCCACTTTGTTTCTGACTTTTTTTTCTCTCTCACACACACTTCTAATTCTCTACTTGCTTACCACAAGGCTTAAAGCATTGTGTGACACAATAGGATTAAACACAAAGCTAGCATGCTCCTCCACAGACTTCCCCATGTTCTCTCACCTTAACTTTTAATTAAAATGCTGTCAGCTGGGGATAAGCAGAAAATACAAAGACAATTATATACAGGGAAAAAACATATTTCACCAAAGATTAAGTTATTAGTCTTTCTTGCCTCTCTGATTATTTGAGATAAATCACATGTAAGCTCCTATGAGGTGCCAGCCCCCAGTTCTGCAGAGAGAGAAATGCAAAACCAAACTGGGAGGAAAAAAAGAGGGTGTCCTTATAAGTCAATACAGACCAGAATAAGGGAAGGTATCAACTTGCCCATGGTCAGGGCATCAATGACTATATTCATCACAGCTCCTTTCAAAGAACAACATACATGGTACTTGGGAGAAAGAAGCCCTGATTTTCACAAATGAGTAATAAAAGAAATTGACTTTGGTGAATGAATCCACTGGTAGCACTCAAAATAATGTTAGTACTCTCTAGAATGTTTTGAAAATCACTTATCTTGGGCATAATTTTCAAGTACTTCACTCTTATCCCAATGTGCATGACAGGTTTCACTTTCTATTAGTCCTAATCAGACTCTGCACATGAGTACCCAATTCCAATTGGCTGAAAATATTTCACCTGTCTTCAACAACTAAACCATTAGTTTCTATTGCCTTTGACCTTGACCCCCTGGTTTAACTGACTTTGTAGTGTTACATCAGATACGTAGAGTTATAGGGGTGAGTGCAAATAAAGAAGCAGTAATTGATCATTTCAAACACCTAATGTATGAGAATATTCTATTGATATAGCCTTCTCATCATCTAGATAAGGGTAATATCAATCATCCACTGAATTCAGCATCATAATAATTTCACTGTTTTCTCAACAGTCAAATGAAATGGATTTGAAAATGCACACACACGCACACACACACATACACATGCATACACGCGTGCACACACATGCACACAACACTTTATCCAACAATGATGACCCACAAGCTTTCTTAGAAACAACCATCTCTTTCATTAGGTTTAACTCATCTAATTTTAATGATTATTCAGACAAATACGTGAATTTGAGATCATGGTTAAGTATAGATTGGGTTTAGGAAATACTTAATTCCTTTGCCAAGATTGTCAGTGGCAAGTAAAATGGATCTGTATAGTATGATCACAAAACTAGTTTATTAGAAGATTTTGGATATGAAGACAACAGAGCTTAAAAACATGCACAATTGGACAGTGAGACCTATAACAGTCAGAGGGACATTGGTTGAAGGGTAGACAAAAAGACAAATGCAACAGAATAGAGAGATTTCAACATAACTAACCTATACACACATGGACCAGGAGACCACAGCCATTCCATAGGAGGAAAACTATTGAATATGGTCAATTGAATGTTCATACTAAAACAAGAAAAAAATGCACATTGACTCATATTTTATACAATAGACAATATTAATTTAAGGAAGGTTGCAGACACAAATGTTAAAGACAAAATGATAAAACTTATAGAATAAAACACGGAAGACTAGTAATTCTTAGAGTAGGCAAAAAAAAAAAAAAAAAAAAAAAAAAAAAAACGTTTTACATAGAGCACCAAAAGAAAATCCTCTAAGTTCGGTAAAACTGAATCTCATTAAAATAACTTCTAATGAAGATGGAGGGATGGCTCAACAGGTAAGAACACCAAGTTCTATTTCATGGGACCCAGGTTCAATTCCTAGCACTCACATGGGGTCTCACAATGAACTGTAATTCAAGTTATAGAGGATATGACTCCCTTCTAACCTCTGCAGGCTCTGCACACACATGGTGTACAGACGCACATGCAGACAAAACACTCACACACATAAAATCAAAATGGATGAATTTAAAAAAAAAAAAAAACCTTTTTTAAACTGCTGATATCCTCAGCACTGTTGCTGAAAAACCTACAGCCCTGCAGACACTGGACCACACTGAGGCTTCCCTCTAGAACTAACATGGCCTATAGACACTGGGCTATGCTGAGGCTGCCCCCTAGAACCAATAGCCCTGCAGATGGTGGACCACACTGAGGCTGCCCTCTAGAACCAACAGCCCTGCAGAAGCTGGGTCATGCTAAGACTGTCCCCATAGCACTCATTACTAGAAGGCATTCTTTGTAGGCGTCTCCTTTTTTTTTTTTTTTTTTTTTTTTTAACTATCATGGCTTTTTAACTCAAATCTGAGTCACTTGAGTCCAGATCAAAGACATTTAGAACAATCGCAATTCTGGTGTTTTCAGCATCCAAAGGTGTTACTGTTTGGATCTCAGATGATGTCCCAAAAGTTCTGTGACTAGAAGTTTCACACTTGAAACACTCAATTGTAAGAGCTCTGTTCTTATGAGTGGATCACTCCATGCATGGATTTGTGGCTTAATGGGCTGACAGGAAGTGGTAGAAACTTGGGAGCCTAGTTAGAGAAAGTAGGTCATTGGGGGACTGCTCTTGAGAGACATGTTTTCCCCTAACAACTTCTGGATCCCCTCTTCTTGGATACCGTGACATGATCAGCTTTCCCTCACCATGAACTCTGCACAAAGTTCTGTCTCACAGCACCTGAAACAAAAAGAGTTAGACAAACATGACAGAAACCTCTGAAACTATGAACCAAGATAATTCTCTCTAGTCTTTAGCACGGTGGTTAAAAAAAAAAAAAAAAAAAAAAAAAAAAAAAAAACCCTAACACAATAGTGCTTACAAAGCCACTGTGCTTACAAAGTAAAGAATTTCCAAAATGTTGCATGGGCCCATGGATGCCTGAATCCCACATGAACAATAAAAGTCTATATCAATCACAATGTGGCTTCATGTTCTTTTTTGAAAGTAGCAAATAATATAGACAGAATCTCTGTGTAACTCCTGAGTTCATGATGAAAATAACCCAGGCAGCATCTGCCAGATCCTCTCTCTAGTACCACATTGGTCTGTCCAGGTGCCCCAGCATTCTCTCAGCTGTAGGAAAAGTAACAGCATGAATTAGCTTGTGATCAACTGTGAAGAAAAGGTCCCTGCTATTGTTTTGTTTGTTCATTTTTGTTCTATTCGCTGATTAATGAGCATGGTAAGCTGACCTTGCTCATACAGCTAACCCAAGGAACATTTTCCAAGGTCAAATCCAAGTCCATTAGCTCGGGTGGTCACACTCAATCTTATCTGTTTATATCAGTGTCTTTGTTCAGCTGTAAACCCAAACAGACAATTCCAACGCAGGGGGACATCAGCTTAATACAATTGTTAGTTAATCCACAAAGCACGAGGACACAGAGCTATTTTTTTTAAAGCAGGCATTTTCCAACCTTATGGTTGTTGCTGTACCAAGTCTTATACAAAGTTGTACAAAAGAGAGGAAAGGGAGAAAGGATAGAGAAAAAGATTACCCCCTTGAGGAGCTTTTGATAAAATTAGGAATTTGAAATAAATTAGCTTAATTCTGAATTTTTTAAATTACCAGTTATGACATGACAAAATGTGAAGTATAAGGCCATACACACACTCAGAGCACAAAATCACTGCAGAAATGAATTAGCCTGGGAGAGTTCCAATCAAGAGCTAGAATAGAGACTAGCCCTTGTAGACTAGGTCAAATAAGGATAGACAGATGGTAACATCCAGAACCTACTATTATTCAGTCCAGTCAGTTCTCCTGATTGCATGCAGCAAGAATCCATTCTAAATTACACTTTGAGAAGAACTTCTTAGAAGGATAGACTATACTTCAGAGAATCAACAATAAGAACAAAGCTGAGAGAGTTGACAGGAAGTAACACAGAAGCCTGGTTATCAGTAAGGCACAGCCAAGATCACTTGACAAAGGTGACCTGGGACAGATGGTCCAGAGGTTAAGAGCACTGACTGCTCTGCTCTTCTAGATGTCCTGAGTTCAATTAAAAGCAACCACGTGGTGACCTACAACCATCTATAATGATAAAGATGACCTACTGAAATCACCAACGACCTGCGGCCAGAGAGGTCTAAACTATCCCTCCTGTTAGAAAAGCTCCATCAGTATAATTATAAAATGCAGGACAACTGAATAGCTACATGTAGAAGGAAACCAGACCATTGTTTTCCAGATTGATCACACCTAACTTAAATAGGTTAAAGATTTTAATGTAACGCCTGAAAAGGCAAAATTACTGTAGTAAAACAAACAGAAGGGTGCTCGATGACTCTGAACCTGAGCAATAGTTTTGTTTAAGGGTTTTTGTTTGTTTGTTTGTTTTGTTTGTGGAAGGGCTTTTATGTGTGTACTCATGGTCATAAGTAATGAAAACAAAAATAGACATATGTGATTACAACAAATTTTAAGTGTTCTGCACATCCAAGGAAACAATTAAACAAGAGGCAACTTACAAGACAGGAGAAAACAGTTATATCAAATAAAGGCTTAGTGTACAAAATACATTCTTTAGAACTCAAAAACTCAGTAACAAGAAAACACCTGACTTCCTAAAAGGGAAAAAATATAAATAAGATATTTCTTAAAAGAAGATAAACACATGCCTTACTGGTCAGTGTCTGTGTTGGCATCCATGGAACCAATTACCATTGAAGGCCATGAGGATGCCTGGGGCCTGGGCTGCCACCTGGGGACATATTAGTGTCTGAGGGCCACCCTGCAGCTGGGGTGGGCAATGCCTATCTGAGTGATCTATGCTGCCACCCAGGGCCATGGTGACATCCAGGCCTAGGCTTCTGCCAAGGACCATGTCTGGGTCTGTGTTCCTACTATAGCTGGGGTTTGTGTTGACAACCATAGTCTGTGTTGCTACCAAAGGTCACATAGATGCCTGGTTCTGGGCCAATACCCATGGCCATGTTAGGGTCTGAGAGGCAAGCCAATGCTGGAGCAATGACAATCTGAGTCGCCTGTGCTGACACCTGGAGTTATGGTGTCTCTGGTGTCTGCTGCAGAGGGTCATATCTGGGTCTGTGGCCCTACTGAAGCTAGGATCTGTGTTGTTGTCCATGGCTCCTGTTACCATCAAAGTCCAAAGGATTACCCAGAGTCCAGGCCACCACCTGGGGCCATGTTGGAGTCCAGGGACTATACTTCTTCTGGGCCCATGCAGATCTGGAAAGCCTGTGCTGCCACCTGGGGCTCCAAGCTACTTCTGATGGTCCACGGTCCTGATAAAGCTGGGATCTGTGTTGGTGCCCATTGCCTGTGTTAGCACAGGGGCCCATGTGAACCATGTATTGAAGTATGAGGGCCATTTCAGCATTGGCCTAAAGAGAGTCACCTACCCCCTAATAGAAGACTTGATGACCACTGCACAGGAGAGCTAGCATCAACCCTCATAGGAGAGCTTGTCCCCAGCACTTGGGAAAGCTGGTGTCACAATGAATGTGCAAGAGCTGGTTCTGCCCCTCACCTGAGGGGAGGTGGTCCAAGCAGCCAGCACTGATCAACTCAGATGTCACCCAGGCACATATCCAGGGCTTTGAGTTGGCATTTCCCAACATCTACCTCACTTATGACCTGATGGAGAGCAAGAAGGGACTCATCCTGTAGAACTATGGTAGCAAGATCTCCATGATTCAGAGCAATAGCAGAATATCTGAGAGGAGATTCAGTGAGTATCCAGTGTTGATGGTGAACCAAAAGCCAGAGGCCTTGAACCTGACCAACAACACATTATATAATGAACATTTGCAAGTAAAGCTGTTTGGACAAAGGGTTATATTGCATGATACACAGCAGTTCCCAATGCCACTAAGATGAATGAAAAGGCAGGAAAGACAGAGGAGTGAAGTGTGGTGGGGGGGTTTACACTTTTGTTTGATAGCTTGTGTTTGGATTTTTGTTCTTTGTTTTGGTTTTGATTTTTTGTTTTTGTTTTTCTCTGCTTGTTCATTTGATTGTTTTTAGTTAATATTCTTACTTGTATTTATTTTTTTCTTATTTTGATTTTATTTTTATTATTTCTTTTTAAGCATTCCTCTGTGGGGGAATGCCATAGAGAATGAAGAGCAGATACACAGGGACTGGAAAATGAGTGGAACTGGGGTGCATGATGTGAAATTTCCAAAGAATCAATTAAAAACATTAAAAAATGAAAATAGGATAAATACGCAACAGGTTCAACATCACTAAATCACTAACTGAATGAAAATCAAAATGACAGGGATATACTACCTCAGGCTGGTAAGAGAGGCTATCATCAAAAAGATAAGTGATAATAAGTACAGGTGACAATTGAGAAAAAAATATTTTCATATTACTGATGGAAATTAAAGAAGACAGTACTGAGGTTCCTTCAAATTCAGTTTGTGTTCAGCACTCCCACTACTAAATAAGTGCCTATGAAATTAACAAAAAAACAAGACCAGGCTTCATTTCTCAGCTCATAACAACATTATTCATACTCACAATAGCAAGGCATGGTACCAACCAATGGGAATACATATGATGGGCTATTGCTGAAATGTTTCTAAAAAAGAAAAACCCTGCCATTTCAGTATGGATGAACTTGGGGAATACTGTACTAAGTGAAACAAGCCTGGCATAGAAAGAAAATTTCCACATGATCTCACTTAAGTGTATGATAGGAGATGTCATTCTGTATATGTTTCTCATACTGGTTAATAATAAAGCACTGTTGGCCAATAGGAAAGGAAGATAGGAGGGACTAGGAGACAAGGAGGAAATAGGAAGTAGGAAGGAGGAGTCAAGATGGAGAGTCTGGAGAGAGCTGGACGCCAGCCGCCTCCCCAGTAAGAGAAGGCCATGTGAAAATACATAGATCAGCAGAAATGGGTTAATAATTAAAGGCAGAGCTAGCCGATAAGAAACAAGTAACCGAGCCAACAGTATTGTATCAAATACAGAGTCTCTGTGTATTATTTGGGGCTGGCACGGCAGGACAAGACCAGCGGCAGGCAGAAAAACCTTACTCGTTACAAGTGTATACAAAATCTTGACAACTAGAATTCACGGAAGTAGAGAATAGAATGGTCTTGAAGTAGAGAATAGAATGGTCTTGGGGAAGAAAGAAGTTGTACTGAGATGTCAGTCAAAGAAAACAAAGTTTCAGGTGGCCAGGAGGAATGTCCAAGAGATGTGTCATTTTGTCAGTTTAAAAAAAAGTAAGTATAATAGGAGAAGAAAAACTAACTTATCCATGGAGCCCTCAACTAATGCCTGATGGAAACAGGAGCAAACACCCATACATAAACACTGAGTCGAAGTAGAACCCAGATGCAGATGGAGAGGACAAGACCAGGTGGCAGAAACACATAGAGACAGCTTACCTGAACAAGGAGGAGCTAACGGGCCACCAGACTGATAGCTGGGAAGCCAGCATGGGACTGACTTAGGCCCCCCTGAAGGACTGAGCAGTCTAAGGGACCTCAGACAGTGGAGCCAGGATGTATCCCTGGTGTACAAAAGTACTTTGTGAACACATCCCCCATGGAGGGATAACTGCCTTAACCTAGAGACAGGAGAGAAGCCCTAGTCCCTACTTCACATGACCTGTCAGATCTACATGACTCCAACTGGATGGCATTCCCCTACATATGGAATTGGGGTGGGGGATGGGAGGGGAGGGTGGTTAGAGTGCATGTGAGAGGGCAGAGAGGGTAAAAGGGAGGGAAGGAGGGAGGGAGGAAGGGAGGGAGGGAAGGATGGAAGGAGGAAGGGAGGGATGGAGGGAAGGAAGGAGAGAGGGAGAGGGAACTGGGATCGACATGTAAAATAATAAATAAATAAATAAATAAATAAATAAATGCTTCGACTCCAAAAATTTAAGTTCAAGGACAAGTTACTGGGGAAAAGGATTTCTATTTTTGTTTCCACAGATAATGAAAAGATGTGGATTCCTTCCAGACTAATGTGGTTTGATCAAGCCAGACTGCCTGAAACAGAGTACCAGGTGATCCTACATTCAAAACAGCTGGACAAAGCAGCCTTACAGACTACAGCCAGGATTTCTGCATCTTCTTCGAATCCCCTTGATAGCGCCCCTTACCAGCAGGAAGTAATTTGGAAAGAACAACGCCCAAATTCCCAAATATTGTCTATAAATGTTTGTTTTCATTTAAATGGACTTGGTTATATAAAAGAAAAAGAAAAAAGGTGAAAGAAAAAAAAAAGAAAATTTTACAAAAAAAAGAAAGAGAAAAGGAGAATAGGAAGAGGGAGGTAAGAAAAAGGAGAGGTAAGATGACACAACAAAACATCAAGGATCCCCATTCACGCATTAAAAGACTATACATTATGTCTTCATTACTGGAATAGAAAAAGATATGTTTCCTGGAGTACTTTCCCAGCCATTCTTGATTTCCCAAAGGCAGGTCTATGCTATGTACAAGGAAGAAGTAACTCCAAATGGAATGTTATACTTCTGACTGGTTAAACTTTTAAACTCAAACAACTCAACCAATTCAACAAGTATTCATCCTATAGTTTACTAAGAAAGTATGGTTCTTATGTTTAGTTAAATAATCCCTTTTTGAGGCTACATACAGAGTTAAAGTTACTTTATTTGATCTCAGTGTTCAATGTGTTCTGTATAGATTCTATAATGGTTTCTAGTATCACAATTCCCAAAGATGTGGCTGCTGTATAAGTGCCAACAATCCCATGAGTTCTCCTTGACAGTACTCTCATCTTTCCCAGGGACTCCCTTCCTTTTAAGAACTTCCTCCATGGAGGGAAAGTTAAAAAAGAGATCTTAAGAAGGCAGTTTCTCAAATAGGAATCAGTCTACCACAGGACCCAGCAATCCCATTCTTAGACATATACCCAAATGATCCATATCCATGCAACAAAGACATATGTTCAACTATGTTCGTAGCAGCATTATTTGTAGTAGCAAGAACCTGGAAGCAACCTAGATGCCCCTCATCTGAAGAATGAATAAAGAAGATGTGGCACATTTACACAATGGAATACTACTCTGCCGGGGAAAAAAATGGAATTGCCATCCTTCACTGCTTTCTCTCTCAGGGGCTGTCACCGAGTCGCTGCGGAGCCCTGGGGCCACTGCAACCTGCGGACCGCCACCGCCTTGAACATCTTCCGATTGACTGGGGACCTGTCCCACCTGGCGGCCATCGTCATCCTATTGCTGAAGATCTGGAAGACGCGCGCCTGTGCAGGCATTTCTGGGAAAAGCCAGATTCTGTTTGCACTGGTCATCACAACGCATTACCTGGATCTTTTTACTTCGTTCATTTCACTATATAATAAATCTATGAAACTTGCTATAAATCTATGATTGCCTGCTCCTATGCCACGGTGTACCTGATCAACATGAAATTTAAGGCCACCTATGATGGAAATCATGATACCTTTGGAGTGGAGTTTCTGGTGGTTCCTGAGGGAGGCCTCTCATTTCTAGTCAACCATGACGTCTCTCCTCTTGAGATCTTATGGATCTTCTCCATCTACCGGGAGTCAGTGGCCATCCTTCCATAGCTCTTTATGATCAGCAAGACCGGTGAGGCTGAGACCATCACCACTCACTACCTCTTCTTCCTGGGTCTCTACCGTGCTCTGTACCTCGTCAACTGGATCTGGCGCTTCTACTTTGAGGGTTTCTTTGACCTCATTGCTGTGGTAGCTGGTGTTGTCCAGACCGTTCTCTACTGCGACTTCTGTTACTTATACATTACAAAAGTACTCAAGGGAAAGAAGTTCAGTCTGCCAGTGGTAAATGCCAAAGACCATCAGCAGCCTCTGTCCTTCAGGGTGCTCGGACAGGATTCTCACTACAGTGCAGGTGTGGGATGCTCAGTGCAGAGAAGCAGAGATGGCTCCTTCTGCGGCAGCCACTCCCTGGTGGCTCTTCGGGGATACAGAGGAAGGGACCAGGAGGCTCAGTCCACTGCATCCTGCCTTATCTTTTTTATTACTATGTACAAAGAGTTTTTAACACAAAGAAACTTAATGCTGTGTTAATAAATTCAATGTGTAGATGAACTGGGGCAGTTCCAAAAATGACAATTTGTACAAGCCTTTTTTATTTCTTTTCTTTTTTTTTTTTTTAATTCGTTGAGACGGGCGATTCTTTGTGCCTACAATGAAATTATACTCCTCAACACTTGGTAGATTATTCAAACAACTGTCAAATTTTCATGCTATTTATTTTATTTCATTTCTTTGCCAAAAGATGAGTTATGTTTCTCTGAAATCTGAGATGCTGTGTTCCATTTGGTGTTTCTGCCCAAACCAGTCCTCATTGCCCTGGAAATCCTTCCCCAGATGTCAAAACACTACACTTCAGGTCTGGGAGGATGGCTGGCAAGTCCTACAGTTTTCATTATCAAAACTTGAGCTTCCCACTGCAAACAGTGTCAGCCTATGCTCGCCAAATGCTCTCCTTTCATCCCTGCTGAGAAGAGGCAGCTAAAGTTTCTCCATATGGTGTAGAGAGCCCCCACACCTGGAGGCTCTGAGCCTCCTTCCTTCTGACTGTGAAGAGGGTGGGTGTGAAAGCTATTTTGGACAGAGGATTCAACTCCAGAGGAATGAAAAACAAATGGCTATCTGTCACTTTTAGTCACAAATTCCAAGGATCACTACAACCATGTCAGATTCAAGTGTGTGTGTGTGTGTGTGTGTGTGTGTGTGTGTGTGTGTGTGTATATATATATATATATATATATATATATATATATAACTTTCGGTGATAAAATGATTGACAATCTTTTTTAATTGGCAATATCAATTGTCATTCCTTACTTTCTTTTTACATTCTTTTTTAAACTGGGCTCTTGCATGACCTATCTTGTCTTAACATCCTAAATAAACATTTTATTAAACAGGAAAAAAAACAATGGAATCTTGAAATTCGCAAGCAAATGGATGGAACTTGAAGAAGCCATCCTGAATGAGGTAACACAGTCACAAAAAGAGGAATATGGTATGTACTCACTCATATATGGATTTTAGACATAGAGCAAAGGATCACCAGCCTATAATTCACACCGCCAGAGAAACTAGGATACAAGGAGGAATCTAAAAGATTCATACAAGCTCCCTCACAGAAGGGGAAAGGAACAAGATCTCCTGAGCATATTGGGAGTGGGGGGGGCAGGGAGTGGAGAAGGAGCTAGGAGAAAGAGAAGGGGAGGAGAGGAAAGCACATAGGACTAGGAAGATTGAGTCAGGGGAGGAATAGAAGACAGAAGAGAGAGGGAGAGGGGGAGGGAGAGACAGAGAGAGAGAGAGAACATAAAAGAGGGAGCCATTATTGGGTTTAAGAGAAAACTGAACCTAAAGAATGTCTAGAGACCTACAAGACTGACCCCAACTAACAATTTGAACAACAGTGGAAAGGCTACCATAAATGCCCTTCCCTGATAATGAGATCCACAACTAACTTATGCACCATCATGGAGCCTTCATCTAGTACCTGTTGGAAACAGAAGCAAACACCCACAGCTAAACACTGAGCTGAACTGGAATCCAGATACAGAGAGGGAGGACAAGACCAGGCTACAGAAACCCACAGAGACAGCTGACCTGAACAAGGAGGAGCTAATGGGCCCCCAGACAGTTTAAAAAAAAAAAAAAAGAAAAAGGCAGCTCCTCAACCTTAACCATCAGGGAAATGCAATAAAAACTACTTTGAAATTTCATCTTGTACCTGTCAAAATGGTTAGGGTCAATAAAACAAGTGACAGCTCACTCTGGTGAGGAAGTGAAGTAACAGAATCACTAATGCACTCCTTGTGGGAGTTAAAACCCATACAGTCACTATGAAAATCAATGTAGTGGTTCCTCGTGAAGATGGAAATTGATCTACCTCAAGAACCATACCACTCTTGACATATACCCAAAGAATGTTCATCTCTACCACAGAGACATTTATTCAACCATATTGATTGTTGCTCTGTTCTTTATAGTCAGAAATTATAAACAATCTAGATGTTCCTAGACAGATAGATAGATAGATAGATAGATAGATAGATAGATAGATGGATAGATAGATGGGTGGGTAAAAAAAATGTGGTACATTTATACAATGGAGTATTACTCAGCCATTAAAAAAAAATGAAATCATGAAATTTTCAGACAAATGGATAGAACTAAGGAAAAAAAACATCCTGAGTGAGGAATCCTAGACTCAAAATATGAATATAGTATATATTTACTTAAATGTAGATATTAGCTGTGAAATCAGTGATAACCAAGTCCACAGAACCACAGAGGTAAGTATAGAGTTAGGGACTAAGAGGGAATGAGATAAAGTAGGAAGGGGGAGAGCAAAAAGGGTTGTGGGAGGCAATACAGGGAGACACAGATAAAGTTAAGAGGCATTTGAGGGGTAGTATAAAAACCTAATACAGTAGAAATTTCTTAAAATAGATACATATATGATGGTGATCTAAAAGAAATCACCAAATAATGGAAGAGACAAGCATTCCAGCTGGCCATCTTTTGTCTCCCAGTGAAACTTCCAGTATCGGAACTGGGTTGCATATAATTGAGTTGTTAGCCAAAGGGATCTCACAGGAATCTCCAAACAAACAACCCAGGCTATTACAAGACTATAGATTGTTTTCTACAAACTGACAAGACTCCATTGCTAACAACAATGTCTACACAAAGCATTGAAAATGGAGATGTCAAGCTAGTGTCTACACAGAACCTTCATCCCCCCATTCCAGCATCTTTAGTACATGAAGATACACTTCATGCTACCAAAAAGGAACCATAAACAGCAAGCCAGCCACAGACCCTGTATCTATATTGGTTCACTACCTTCAGTGCAATGGTGGCACAAAGTTCATGGCAGTAACAAACCAATAGCCAATTTGACTTAAGGTTTGATTTTTCCTTTCTTTTGTTCTGGGGGGTGTATTTTGTTTTCTTGGTTTTGGAGGAGTTTGTTGTATTGGGGGGTTGTTTGCTTTTTGAGAAAGAATTTAAATTTAGGTGGGTATGGGAAAATTATCTGGAAGGACTTGGGGGAGGGAAAGAATATGATCAAAACATGTTTAAATTTAAAAATTGTTTTAAATATAAAAATCCAATAAAAAGAGGGGAGAAAAAGACAGTTCCTATCAAAATGTCCCTTGCTTCAGGAAGATAAGACCTACAGTCCCTAACATAAATTCTTAGTCAGTAGTATGCCTAAATTATCACAGAAACCAAGGAAAAAAATAAGACCTCAAAATGTAGGTTGGTAGTAGCTCAACAATCCATGCAAAGATACATGCCATAGACAACAGGGGAGATGGATTAAAATTGAGAACCTCCCATGAGCCTCTCCTTAAGGACTTCACATTTTTAATTTTTAAGTCAGCTAACTTGTATATGTATCTTTACCTTTAGCATTTCATTCCACCTCATTAGGCCTCTACTTGTCAGCAACACTGGAGCAAACATAAATACACAGATAAAAGACATACTTGGGAAACTTAATTCAGGAGATCATGATGATGACAGCTACATTCTGTGTCTTGGACCCCATCTGAGCTCTCCAAATATTCAGGACATTATTCTGTTCTTTGCTTTCACCTCCTCTGAGAATCTCAAGATAGACACACACTTAAAATGCATCTGTGCTGGCTCCGATACACAAATCGACTCTGTAAACGATGAATTGAAGTTTCTTTCTAAAGGTACACTAGAAGCTGCCAAGGGAACAGATTTATCAAAGGAAGGACAGTGAGATGTCACTCATCGCCCCATCACACCTATGACTGAGAAGAATGTTTTCTTTAATACAATATGATATTTGAAACAAAATGACAAAATAAGCTCACTTCTGTCTGTCGTTCGAATTGTGCCATTGGAGGGCAAATTGATTCTCAGACATTTTGATTTATACCAACTGGGAGAGAGTGCCCATGATAGTGACAGTTCTCTTTACTCCTAGGAAAGCCTGGTTATGCACATACACAATTCCTTTAAGAGACTGTTAACTGTGTTAGAATAAAGATTTGTATACATTAGGTATAGCTTTATACACTAAGCTACAATATTTTAGAATTCCTGGAACTGTCGGTGATGAGGATACAGAGAATCCATTTCTTTGTTGTGTTTAGCAGTCTGGGTTCCCCTGGACTTTCAGGAACCTCAACACTGGACATACTGGTATTTGTGGTTTTGACAATGACAAGAATTTCAAAACTATCCAGTATAATTTAACAGTTGGTGATTTTATAAAATGTATTTCAATATGGGCTTAGCTCCATGGCTAAGAGAAAAAGATATATAATAAAAGCCAATTGCTTTGTTAGTTCTAACCCTGCCGTGGCTGCCTCATTTTGTTTGTTTTGTTTTATTTTTGTTTTGGTGGTGGGTAAGTGCACACAAACACATTCCATACTGAAAGTGTAAACTCTAGCACAAAGCACCTCAGCTTCAGAATGGCTAATTTCATTTTGTGATGGTTTCTATTTGTACATTTTTTGTTTATCTTTTTATTATATTTATAGAAACAATCTTATTTTACATATCAATCCCAATTCCCTTTCCCACCCATCCTCCAAAGGACCCCCTATCCTATCCCCCATCCCATCTCTCATCCACTCCCCAGGGAGGGTGGGGCCTTCCATGAGGGATCATCAAAATCTGTCAAGTAATTTGGAGTAGGGCCTAGCACCCCCATGTACCTAGGCTAAGGGAGTATCCCTCCATGGGAAATGGGCTCCCAAAGTCCATTCATGCACTAGGGGATACATCCTGGTTTTGATTATAATGTATCGGGGGGACATATTTTTTTTTTTTTTTTTGGTCCAGTCTATTTGGCGTTCAGTAAGCTTCTTGTACTTTCACAGGTATGTCCTTCTTCAAATTGAGAAAGTTTGCTTCATTCTATGATTTTGTTGAACATGTTTTCTGCACCTTTGATCTGGGCTTCTTTGCCTTCTTCTAATATCTATTATTCTTAGGTTTGGCCTTTTCATGGTGTCCCACATTTCCTAGATATGTTGTATTAAGGATTTGTTGGATTTAAGATTTTCTTTGGTCAATGAATCTATTTCCTATAGCTTATTTCAGAGCCTGAGATTCTATCTTCCATCTATTGGATTCTGTTGGTTATGTTTGCATCCAGCTTTTCTATTTCTATTATTCCCTCAGTATGTGTTTTCTTTATTGTCTCTATTTCAGTTTTTAGGTCTTGAACTATTTGAATTGTTTCCTTCATCTGTTTGATTGTTTTTTTCTTGGCTTTCCTTGCTTTTTCTAAGAGATTTGTTGATTTCTTGCATTTTTTGGTCCATCTTTTCTTCTGTTTCTTCCAATTTTTGTTTGTTTTTTCTTCTACTTTTTTAAGGGATTTTCTCATATCCTCTTTGAGGGCCTCCATCATTTTCATGAAGTTGATTTTTAAGGTCATTCTCTTCTTTTTCATCTGTGTTGCTATGTTCAGGTCTTGTTGGTATACAGTCCTTAGATTCATATTGGTCTTTCTATTGTTGAATATGTTCTTGTACTGCTGTCTTCCCATCCCTTCTTCCAGTGGATGTATGCGGGGTCTCTCTCTTTCTACTCTCCCGATGGGTGTAGGTAGGTCAGGACTTCTATGTCAGTAACTCTGGATTGTCTAAGCCCTCTTGGTGTTCTCACACAGAGGGTATAGTGGGGACCAAGACTCAAGCAGAGGAGGTGGGGAGGCCAAAACTGAGATGGGGGCAGCCTGTGGATAGTCCGGCATTCTAGGGTGGATCCACTCAAGCAGCGGTTGTAGGAGGTGTCAAGACACAGAGCCAGACTGAGATGAGGGCAGGATCTGGGTGCTTCATGTGCCAGTGTGGGTCTGCTATGTGCCTAGCCGACCCAGGAAGTTCCAAGAAGAGGGTGGAGGGTGTTTGACTTGAGCTGGCCAAATACTCAGCTCATGCAGAGGGTGTAGGAGGACCAAGACTGAGAGGACAGCAGGCTCTGGATGGTCTGGTATGCCAGGGCAGGTCCACTCAATCAGAGGGTTAGGGGAACCACCTATTTGTACATTTTTATAATGAAGTTAAAATACATAAAAATTAAATAGTAAATTATTTATGTATTTATTTTTATTTTACATATTGATCCCAGTTCCCTCTCCCTCTCACCCAGTAAATGATATTTTAATATAGGCTTAGCATGAAAATTCAGGGGAGACTTGCTCAGAAAAACCTAGATAGGCTTATACTTTTCCCCGTGGAGAGTAGGAGAAAGTAAGATGTACCCAAGTGTGGTATGGGCTCCTTGAGTGAGAGTAAACAGTCCATCCATTGTCTTACCACTAGCTGTGCACACCATTTAGGGACTCTCACAAAAGAAGTTGCATCCCAAAGGTTCTTGGGAAACTTTATTTTCTCCTCTCTCTCTCTCTCTCTCTCTCTCTCTCTCTCTCTCTCTCTCTCTCTCTCTCTCTCTTGATGAGAGGGATACATGAGGTAACGCCAAAGATGCCTTAGATGGTACCGTAATGTAACAATGGAAAACCAGCAGCCACCAGGGTTTAGTACATGACTTTCCCATAAAAGGAATTTCTGGTGAGATTCCTAGAAAACTACAGGTCTGTGGCTGTGAAGGGAGAAAAAACTCAAGCCACGGGTAATTAGGCTGAGAGTCTGACCTATCACTAGCAACATCTATAACAGGGTTCCTGGATAAGATTCTCCTTTCATCCTTTCCCTCTTCTCATATACCCCAAATTTTCCTTGCCTTTCAACCGCAAAACCTCCTGCCTCAAAATCACCCTAGTCAAAGTCAAAACCTCCAGCATCTTTTATTGGACCTTTGTCAACACTTCCTGGATGTTTCCTTGTTTCTAGTCTCCTTCAATCTATTCCCCCAAAGGATAACCTGATGGTGTGTGTGTGTGTGTGTGTGTGTGTGTGTGTAGAGATATTTACACTCATATATTTTGGTATGCATGTGCTAGATCAAACAACTCCTTTGCTCAAAAATGCCCAACTACTCCCATCATATTAATAACAATATCTATAATCTTTACTTAGATTTACACTACAGGCCTGGCCCATCCTCCTAATTGTACCTTCTTTATCTTTTCCCCTGAGTTACACTCCCCACACACTTCCTTTGTTCTTTGCACATTCTAGGAATGCACCTGCCTGGAAGGATTGCTATTTGTGTGACCTGATCTTTCCCCAGACTGCCTGGTTCAACTCCAGCTTTCATTCACATCTCCCTTTCAATGTCTTCTTCTCAGTTAGCTTCACGAATATCCAAAATAAAACAAAAACAAAAAACAACCTAACATACTCATTTTCAGTCTGTCCCTCAGCACAGGCCCTCAGAAAACTGTATTCCTTCCTATCAAGTACTTTGATCTCTGGCACCTTGATTTCCCCATCGATGATGAACACCTGTCTTTTCATTATGACTGAGAACAGAGGCCAACCCATTCCCACACACATCTCTATTTCATTTATAATTGTCTCCCCAAATCTTTGAAGTATATAAAATTTACAGTTTAAAACAATGTGCACCAGTAAGTGAATGCATGGCAACAACTAGTTCACAGTCAACGCCAAGGCCTCCTCCAACCATGACTTGACAAAACACAAATGCTTCCTCACAAAGCAGTCCCTGATATTTAACAGTCATTTGTTTCTCATCCCATACATTCTTTTGGAATCTAGCTAGACAGAAAAAGACTGGCATTCCCATAAATCTGAATGAAAGACCTGATATATTCAACCAATAATTTATATGTAACTCTAAGAACTACATATATAAAATAGAAATAGCAAGGCCTCATCTTAAAGCTAGGTAGCTAAAAGAAGTGTTCATATGTATAATCTGAACATAAACCATGGCTCTTAGAGTCCACTCTCTATGAGTATTACCTATCAAATTAATCATGGGAATGTTACAGGAACCTATTTTCGGTATGCTTTTCTTAAAAAAAAATACTAAGAGGGATCAAGTGCATAATTCATAATTGCCTCTCAAATTCCCCATCACTACTTCCCATTCTTGGAAATTTTGAAACCACACCTGACCCCACACCCATGGGGCTTTCTCAACTTCCCTTGTCCCTGTTACTTCTCTCTCTTCTTCCATTTCTCTTTGTCTCTTTATTGCTCCATTTTCTTTGTGTTGTGCTGGTTTGTTTTTTGTGGACTTGACTGGAGCTAGAGTTATCTGGGAGGAAGAACCTCTCAACTGAGAAAATGCCTCTATCCAGACTGCTGATAGGTGACTCTGTGGGGCACTTCCTTGATTAATGGTTCACATGTGAGAGCCTAGCCAATGTGGGTGGAACCATCCCTGGACAAGCGGTCCTAAGAAAACAAACACAGAAAGTGGGAGAGAACAGGCCAGTAAGCAGCATTCCTCCAGGGCCTCTACTTCAGTTCTTGCCCTGCTTGTGTTCCTGACTTGACTTCTCTCAGCGAAAGGCTATGGCCTGGAAGTATAAGATGAAATAAATTCTCTCCTCCCCAGGTTGCTTTTGGTCATGCGATAAAAATAAACCTAGCTATGACACATGCTCTCTGTTTTCCCTCTCCAGGCTTTCCTCCTCTGACCTTTTCTCAATCCCTCATTTACTAAGGCAATCCTACTAACAAAAACAAAATTAAGCAAGCAAAGAATAAAGTATAGTCTGCCAATATGGAAGGATAGTATCATTGAAAATGTAATAAATCTTGTACCTCAAAGGCCAGGTTAGTGAAGTACCTGCTTAAATTACTCTGCTAGTACATAACAGCAGGAGCTCAGGTTTAAACTTTGGTGGGGAATCTGAAACCAAAAATCTGCCTAAGAATCAGGCAATCTGAGTTCACATTCCAGTGAAGCAGGAAGGAGGAAGCTTGGGCCGCTTATGTCCTTCATGCTCCTTTTTGGAGGGATCTAAGTAAGGAAACACGAGACACGTTCACATGCATATTTATATTTATCCTTTTCGGCCGGCAGCCTCCCAGAGGGACTCAATGGGGGGGTATGATTTAGCTGCAATCAGCTTGTTGCCATGTTAACTCTGTTTTAAAAAGGGCAAGTGATGTCTCTCCGCTCCGGCCAGTTGCATGGAGTGCCAATTTGGTGAGGTTTATCATCTGTCTCTAATAGCAGTGAGCTCCAAAAATGGCACAGAACAATTTTCTGCTTTCATTTCCTCAGCACTTGAGAAAAATCTGGGGGCAATCTTTAAGTCTGAGGCAATATTTCTTAATGTTATTACGTCTGGGAATGGCTACTTAATTCTCCTCTTCACTCACTTTTGAAGCTGAAGGCAGAGCTGGCCACTCTGAAGCTGGGTTCACCTCAGGAAGAAGATGGGAAGCTCAGGAGGCTGAGCAAGGAGCTGGCAGAGGAGCAGGGAGAGAGGGTGTGCTCCCCGACAGCAACTTCTGGCTGAGCTGGGTCTGTTTGCTCAGTCACTTATCCAGATTTGTGTGCAGAATGATGTCCTTAGCTAGTGTGCAGTTGGCGCCTCTGATTCGGGCATATCTTTTACTTTGTCTTTGCCATAAATGCAAACATCTCTTTCCCCCCTCTCTTCTCAAGGCTGAAGTTTCACAGTGAAAATGTAGCAAGCAATGCTTTTAAATAAGTTCTCAACATTTAGAGACAGCCCCCACTAACTGATCACCTAATCTCACAAGCATACACATTAATAATTGACATAAAAGTAACAGTGTGAAGGTAACGAGACTAAAGGAAGGGAAGAGAAGGAGAATGAGGGATCAGAGGGCAACTTGTTCTTTGTTCTCTCTTTCTCCCTTCTGAAAGCAAAGCAGGGTCCTTATAAAAAGCCCCTCCAGACATGAGTGACAAAAGTGTACTGAAGAGAAATCACACGGATGTTGATGCCTACTTTCCTAAATTCTATCCAAAAAAAAAAAAAAAAAAATCTAAGCTGGGCTGGTGAACTGGCTCAGCAGACAAAAGCACTTTTCTGGAAAACTTCATGACCTTAGCTCCATCTCAGAACCCAGAGTAGAAGAACTGACTCCAAAAGTTATTGTCTGATTGCCACATGTACACAGTTGCACACAAGCCCTGCTTGCTCTCTCTCTCTCTTTCTCTCTCTCTCTCCTTCTCTCTCCTTCTCAGTCTCTCTCTCTCTCTCTCTCTCACACACACACAGACACACACACACACTAATCATAACTAAAGTATATTTAATTTAAGATTATTTTTATGAGGAATGTCTTAACACTGAGCAGAAACACTCCATACATTGTGTCTATTTAAAAGCCACAGTATTTCTGAAGTGGGCACTGATTCTACCTGCGGAAGGCCAGGTGCATGGCCGAGGCCACCCAGAGCTGGGTGTGAACCCAACTGCTCTAACTTTTAAGGTCTTTACCATATGCTGTGACTTAAACCCTGCCTTCTCACTGAATACACTAAAAAGCAAGATCACAGATGTTTCTGCCTCAGTGTGACAAATAACATTATACATTTGTGGGAGATGTATTATTAAAACAGTTCCAAAAGATATGTTACAGAAGAAGCAAAGTTTTCTAAAATAAAAGACATTTTAGTCAAAACGGAAAGTCACCTGTGTATGAGCAATTTGGCACAGGAAATCAAGATTTTGGCAGGGAAAATCTAGCTTATGGTGTATCCACGACGCAAGAGCTATACCCAAAGATAGAAAGGGTGGAGGCAGGGAAAGAATTCATAGAAATTTATCAAGGAAACGACACATCTATTACACTTTGACTGCAAGTGATCTATTTATAGCATGCAAATGTGTCATTTCTTCTTAACTATTTTACATTACCATTTTGGAATGGGGTAGGTGGGGGCCGGAGAGCAGAAACCAGTGATTGCAAATAGTCTGATTATCTTGACAACCACCATGCAGCCTCTTAAGTGTGACACTCCTGCAAACCTCTTTAACAGCCCCGTGAAATTTGGAACATCACTTGGTTCCACTACCTACAGGGAAATACAATTCTTGTCAGGAGTTACCTGCGGCTGATGCAGCTGACAAATGTTATCTAATCAAGTCTATAAGCATCTCAGACAGGTGTGCCTCTCCCCCAGCCTAGGAAATCACCCTGAATAATTCATTAACTAATATGTTTCTCTAAGCCAATCTACCTGTGGTTTGAAAAATAAAATCCCGTTGTGCTACTTTTTGCATGGAAACAGAGAGGCTTTAGGCTGCTCATTAGAAATGACACATAATTCCTTTCTCTTTTTTGCTATTGAAAATTTTATATTAGGACCATATAAGTTTTGCCACTCTATAACAAATTTCATTGTTGGCTTTTACATCATACTATTGATCTTTCTCACATTTAAGAATAACCCTCCCTGTAAGTTCCAGCCCATTTCTAACTCAACATCCCCTCATAAACCTAACCTAGCCTCAGACATAAATGCACTTGCCCTACAGTGCCTGGACAAATGAATCTCAGAGCCTCAGCATGGTTGAGCTCAGCATCTCTGCTTCTAGCCACACTCTCACAACCCACAGTGACAGCTGGGATGCTGGTTTGCTTAACCATCTGGATCTCAAAAGAGTGTGGACATGGCATATGCCCTTATATTTCTAGGAACCCATCCCAAGGCTGTTTCCTTTTATCTGTGATCTGTAAGTGTTAGTGCATTCACTGGGGTAGGGATTGCTAAAATACAGGAGCTGGACTTTGTCCTAGTGTTTCTGACTTAGCAGCCCTGGAGAAGGTCAGAGCATACGTGTTTGTAGCAAGTGTCAAGGTGATACTGAGGCTGATATCTGGGATCATACTTTTAAGAAATCCCGAGCCCTATTGTTATCTAAGGTGAAAATGCCTAAGGGAAAAAGAGGCCTGGGGTTCCCTTGTCCGAGGAGGCTGTCTAGTTATGTTTTTATAAGTAGGGGTTTTGGCTATTGAGAACAAATTGAACAAAGAGGTAGGTGTGTGTGTGTGTGTGTGTGTGTGTGTGTGTGTGTGTGTATACATGTGGACTCTAGACACAATATAAGCATCTGCTTCACACTCCTGCCACCCTGGCTTCTCCACCACAAAACCCTCTAACTCTGAGCCAAAATCATCCCTCCTCACTGAAACCACTTTTGCCAGGTTTTTTGTTATGAAAGCAAAGTAACTGATACACGTTGGATATAAATGCTGGTAATCTTAGAAAGAATTCTAAGTGAAATACACAGTTGAGGGCTACTGTGATATTAAAATTATCTTCTCCATTTGTGTCAATGTAGAAAATAACAGACAGTTGCCAGGCACTGGTGGCATACACCTTTAATCCCAGAACTTGGGAGGCAGAAGCAGATGGATCTCTGTGAGTTCAGGCCAGTCTGGTCTACAGAGTGAGTGCCAGGACAGGTTCCAAAGCAATACAGAGAAAACCTGTCTCAAAAAATGAAAAGAAAAGGAAAAATAGTCAGTGACTAAGTCTTGAACTCAGCCATACTACATTACCTGCACAGGCTGAAATCATGTGATGTCTTAATTAAAAATCCAAACTACAAAAACTGAAACTTTCTGAGTGCAAACGTGAGCCCTCCAGTAGAAGATTCCATACCATGGAAATTTTATTTCAAGAACAAAGTGATTTCAAATGTAATTGTGGCATATGTGGTACACTACAGTATGGACTTTGAACATCATTCAAAGACCCAAGGGTTAAAGGTTTGTCCCTATTGGGAGATAGTAGAACCTTTAAAAGATGAGGCATAGTGAGAAGTCTTTAAGGAAATACAAGAGCATAAACCCAGGTTTGCTCCCTGACCTCCCAAACTTGATGCAGCCCATGACATGATAACTCATCAAAGTAACAGAGTCAAGTAAGCATGGACTGCAACATCTAAAACTATGACTCAAAATTAAAATTCCCTCTTTGTAGGTCGATTGTTTGGGGTATTTTGTTACAATGGTAGAAGGCTGCTTAATAGAAGGTACAAATAAAATCAGTGAATTTTACTTAGACTTGGTTCTAATCCCAAAATATTTCATTATGTATATACACATATTCCAAACTATGGGAGAGAAACAAAATCTGAAATACTGTTTGTCTTGAGTACTTTGGGCATAGGAAATAACTTTCACTAGTGTATATTGAGAAAATGATTTAACCTTTCTAATTTGTTTTATCATCTATATAGGAGAATAAAACATCTAATACCTTTAGTCATTCATGAACAACTGAAGTCAGAGCATTCACTGAGTCAATTCTTGCTTTTTCATTCATTATGTCACTAACGCACTTAACAAATATTTATTGATCACTGAACTACATACCAAGCACCATTATAGACAATGTCAAGTTTAAAATCTCAATCAAAGCAATGATCACAACAGTGCAGCTTATCCTTGCTCTCACAACACTTGGTTAAGTCTGGAAACATAGCTGTGTTCAAAAAGTGTTTACCACCACCGGTTTCTCAACAGGAGATAATGATGGTTACTTATGCAAAATGAAAAGATAGGACAGATGATAGGAGATGTCATTCTGTATATGTTTCTCATACTGGTTAATAAATAAAGCACTGTTGGCCAATAGGAAAGGAGGATAGGAGGAACTAGGAGACAAGGAGGAAGAGGAAGTGGTAAGGAGGAGTCAAGATGGAGAGTCTGGAGAGAGCAGTATGCGGCAGCCGGCTCCTGGTAAGAAGAACACATGGACATACATAGATTAACACAAATGGGTTAATAACTAAAGCAGAGCTAGCCGATAAGAAACAAGTAACCGGGCCAACAGTATTGTATCAAATACAGAGTCTCCGTGCATTATCTGGGGCTGGCGCAGCGGCAGGACAAGACCAGGCAGTGGCAGGCGGAAAAACCTGTACTCGTTACAGACAGAAGACAATAGTGCTTGGTCCTATAGTTATGATTAATATATCAGTATGACATATATTATAAATTTTAATACTCAAATACTTATTTTCCTTTTCTGATCATAAGCCAAAGGATAATATACCTATGGAAACAAGACTTCAGAAATGATCCTGCGTCAGAAAAAAAGATGGACATTAAAGAAACTCGTTATGGAGTTTACTTCCAATATGGCAAGACTAGCCATTTGGACAAGATACTGCTCTTGTCTGGAATGTTTGACTTTGTACTATATAAACTGGACATGCAGGACCCACAGAAAAGTGACTGGTGATTCAAGATGGACATTGCTACAGAGTTCCTGCTTCATGGAAGAGTCTGTGAGACAGTATGCAGGACAGTATGCAGAATAAGGAGCAAGCCCCCTCATTCATTGTCCAGGAGAGAGCATTGCAGCCTAGTGTCAGACTCCCTGACCCTTTCAGAACAGGAATGTCATGTTTTTCAGTGGTGAGTCCTCCATAGTGCTTGATCAATGCCTAAAGCATTTGCAGGCTTGACACAACACAAGAAATCTGCGTAAATAAGAATCAATAACAATATTTGCGCAAGGACTGAGCTTTGACTATCAGGTAACCAGATGGGGCAGCTTCTCAATGTGGTATTTGAAAGCATGACTACAGTCTATAATTATCTCTCTGCTCTCAAATAACACTATACATAAGCATCGTAAAGGATTAAATAAATTTTATAACAAATAAGTCTCTTTTCACCGTAAATTAATAAATTTCCTTTTCATATTATTTTAGCTATCTGGGTCCTTAGCCTTTACTTAATGACGATGCACTTGATTAAATAAAATGAAAGAAAAATGAAAGTTCTTTCAGACATTAAAATGAGTAATGAGTTTAGACTTAATCCAAAAGCAATTTGACTTTAAACATTCATATGAAATTAAATGAGCCATTGAATTTGCTATATAAGCAAGCATTAATCTTATCAAGCTATGAAAACTAGAAAGCTATACAGTCACCCATTAATTTCAGAGCCTAATACAAGGTCTGTTTAATGCCTACACTCCATTAAAAAGTCTTATTCCACAATATAAGTGCTTTTTCATAAAAGTTTAAACCCCCATTCATTTTTTCACTGCTCCAATCATGTGATAATCTACTCTGACAAGATTATGACTGCAAACTGGAGTACAGTATGCAATGTCATGTGAAACAAATTTTGTTCAGGCGAGCTTCCATCAAAAGCAAATTTAAGGAGGACATTTATATCATTGGCAGGATAGTGTGCATAAATCACATATCCCACTCCTCCCCCACACAAGGGTGTTTCCCTTGGAGAAGGCACTTAGCAATTCTCCCATTAAGTAGATAGACACCAGTGTTGCTCAGAAGCAGGATTCTTTCATAAAATCACACAGGGCAAAAGCACTACTCCAGGACAAATGAATATGCAATAAGCAGGTACACAGTTCAATGTTGAAATCAAATTACATGATCACTTCACATATTTGAAATACTCATATTAAAAACTGAATAGTAAGTTTTTTGGAAATTCTTTATTATTTCTCTTATATAATACATCCAACTGCGCTCTTTTCGGGTCTTGGCTCCAAGATGACCAAAAAAAGGAGGAACAACGGGTGTGCCAAGAAGGGCAGCGGCCACATGCAGCCCATTCGCTGCACGAACTGCGCCCACTGCGTGCCCAAGGACAAGGCCATTAAGAAATTCGTCATCCGCAACATCTTGGAGGCCGCTGTCGTCAGGGACATATCCAAAGCAAGCGTCTTCGACGCCTATGTGCTTCCCAAGCTCTATGTTAAGCTGCACTACTGTGTGAGCTGTGCCATCCATAGCAAAGTAATCAGGAATCGATCTTGAGAAGCCCGGAAGGACTGAACACCCCCGCCACGATTTAGACCTGCTGGTGCTGTGCCACGACCTCCTCCAAAACCCATGTAAAGAGATGGCTTCGTGAAGACAAGTAAAAAACACTTATACTTTAAAAAAAAAAAAAATACATCCAATTGCAACATTCCCTCCTTCCCCTCCTCACAATACTTCCCAGACTTCTCCTCTCCCCCAGATCTTCTGTTCCTGTTTCCCTTTAGAAAAGAGGTCTCTGAAGGATAGCAACTTGCATAACAACCACAACCCAGTAGAAGAAAAGAGGTCCCAGGAGCAGGTAAAAAGTGTTGGAGACATTCCCACTCCCACTGTTAGGAGTCCAACAAAAACCCCAAGCTAAACAATCATAGCATGTATCCAAGGGGCCTGGAGCAGACCCATGCAGGCTCCATGTTGCCAGTCTCTGTGAGTCCCTATGAGCCCTGGTTAGTTGATTCTGCATGTTTTCTTGTACTGTCCTTGACCCGCCCTCCCCCCAGCTCCTAAAATCCTACCTCACCCTATTCCTCGCCCTGAGCTCAGCCTAATGTTTGGCTACGGATCTCTGTATCTGCTCCTGTCAGCTGCTGCGGGAAACCTCTCTAATGGTGATTGGGATAGTTTCTAATCCTATGAATATAGCAGAATATCATTAGGAATAATTTCATTGACTTTGTCGGTTGTGTTTGATCCTACCCTAGGCCTCTGAGCCATCCAGTATATAGATCCTGGTCATCTAGGTAATGTAGCGCTATATGTTACCATCCCACTTCACTCTTAAGACCATAGTTACACAAGGAGTTTGAGAGTAATAGTGTTTTGTAAGTCGGTGTATAAATACACATATAAAGTTTAGATGACTGAACTAACAATGCTCCCTCTGAGAGCAGAAGACCACCTAACAAAAAACCCAACACCAGGCATAAGAAGCCCTCTTTTGAGTTGGTGGTCAGAGTTGCCCAAGAGTCTCCCAAAACATACAGGCTATTGTTATTGCCTTTGACCCCTAGAGGTGAAAGGTAAATTCCTATTGCTGAAGACACTATGCACTTCAGACACAGGGCCCAGAAGTCCCTGAGCTGGAACTTACCTACAGGTCTAAGGACTAGCTTTCATACTATTGGAAGACATCATGCGAGTTTCCAAGGAAGGAAGCAACAACCATCATGCCTAGCTATGACTCTATGAACCACAACAACCAGCATGACATGATAACTATAAGGGTACAGTAGTGCCATGTATACATTGGTGATACCCAACAGCTCTCTAATCAGATTTAAGACCTGCTGAAAACGAACAACTTCATGCCTGGTACTGTAAACCTAGCCAATTTCTGGAGCTACTGAAGTCAACTATCTTTGAGAAGAGCCTAGAACCACCACTTCACTAAGCCAGCATAATCCCTAACTACATTCGAAGTATTTATTCTTACACCAATAGATAAGTGCAGTCTTCACTCCCCCATCAAGGAAAGCTCCTCTTTTAAACATATGGAAACCATTACAGAAAACCACAAGCAATCAAAATGCAGAGTTGTGGAGAACAGTCCCAACACAAACATCTATGATACATAACAGCTCCCAAATTAAGGTTCAGGAATTATTGTGGAAGAAGGAACAAAAAGATTATAAGAGCCAGAGAATCAGGGAGTTTTCTGTGAGTCTGTGTCTCCTAGGAAAATCAGAAGCTTACCAAACAAAGTAAAGTCTTACCAATGAGAGGGAGAGTCTTCCCCAGGGAATAGAATACTGATTCTATTCAATACCAAATGGTCATCTCTGAAAACACATACACAAGTCATATTGTACAAACTGAGAAGGTTGTATGTAAGATACGTGTGTGTGTATGTGTGTGTAGATACACACATATGTGTGTGTACGTGTGAATATATACATGTTTATTAACAACAATTAATGGAAAAAGAAGTCATGAATTTGAAACAGCAATGAGGGACTATAGTAGGGTTTGGAGGGAGGAAAGGCAAGGGGTGATCATATAATTATATTACTCTCAAAAAATAAAAGACATACTTTTTTCTTTTTTTCTTATGTGTCCTTCTGTTATACAATATGTCAACTGCAGACTCCTCCTCCCCACTACTCCAAATCCCCCCCTCGCATCTTCCCTCTCCTTCACGTCCACTGCTCCCCCATTTCCCTTCAGAAAAAAACAAGCCTCCCAGGGATATCAAGCAAATACGGCACAATAAGATGCAATAAGACTAGGCATAAGCCCTCATATGAAAGATGGACAAGGCAACCCAGTAGGAGAAAAAGGATCCCAAGAACAGACAGAAGAGTCAGAGACACTCCTACTCCCACTGTTAGTAGTCCCACAAACACCCTGGTGCAGACCCATGCAGGCTCCGTGATTGCACATCAGTCACTGTGAGCCCCTATGAGTACTGCTTAATTGATTCTGTAGACCATGTTCTCTTGGTATCCTTGGTCCCTCTAAGCTACTATGTCCTTCCTCCACCTTCCTCCATGGATTCCCTGAGCTCCACCTAATGTTTGGCTATGGTTCTCTACATCTGCTCCCATGAGCTGCCAAAGGAAGTCTCTCTGATGGTGATTGGGATAGGCATTAATCCTATGTCTCTGGGCCATCTAGTTTCCAGTTCCTAGCCACCCAAGCAGTGTCAAACATGAGCTATCTCTCCTGGTGTGGGCCTCAAGTTAAACCAGTTATGAGTCTCACAAGCTCTGAGTCACCATTGCCCCGGCACATCTTGCAGGTAGGACAAATTGTAGGTCCAAAGTTTTGTGGCTAGGTTGGCATCCCAGTCCCAACACTAGCATCCTTGCTTGGTTATAGAAGACAGCTTGTTCAGGCTCCATAACTTCCATTACTAAGTGTCCTTGCTAGTGACTTTCTAGTGACTCTAGCAAGGTTTCCACATTATGCTACATTTCCACATCATCCCCTAAGTGCCCTCTAATTTCAGTTGTCTCCCCCAGTAGTCTCTTCCTCTGTCCCTCCTTTTCCACCTGACCCCTCCTCTTCCTATCCTCACCTGTCCCTAGTCTGCAGAAACTATTCTATTTCCCCTTCCATGCATCCCTCCTAGAGCCCTTCTTGTTATTTAGCCACTCTAGGTCAGTGGATTGTAGCATAATTATCCTTTACTTAACAGCTAATATCTGCTTATGAGTGAGTACATATGTGTTTGAAAAGACATGATGTTTTTAAAAGAGAAGTAGTGTTGTCTTCATTACCTTGTAACATATTTAGCTAGGTGGCAACTTCAGATTGAATTCCATGTTAAATGTCATTGTATCTTCATGACATCAGTGTTCAAAGTACAAAATTTGCCAAACCATCAGGGCCACTTTCAATTTTATTATAAGCCATATGGCAAACTGGAGAGGAAAGCAAAGAAGTAAAGTTTATCAGGAATATGATCAAAATAGAGTCAAGTATCACTATGGTACATGCCCAGAATCCAAGCACGTGAGAAGTGAAAGCAGGAAGATCAGAAGTTCAAAGTCATCCTTGGCTACATAATAAGTTTCAAGACCAGCCTGAGCTATGTGAGATCACATCCCATAAGAAACAAAAAAGTGTATTTTGGAAGTGGTATGGACTTACAGTATCTCTAATTTCATTATATTTAGATTAAACTAAGAAATTACATATCTCACTTATCTTAAATCCCTGTCAATAAATACTTGTTCTTATTATTTAGAGACTTGCTTATAATTCATTAGCAACTTAATATTTGATATTTAAAAATTATAGCAGTAAATTTAAATAATGAAGTCTATTATTAATGAGAAAGATTTTGTGGTGTCAGAAGCAAGCCATTGCAGCAGCCTTTTTTTTTTTTTTTCTTTCTTTCTTTTGATAATGCACAGCTTCTGATACAAACTTGTTAATCCCCGGGGCTGCCACTCAAGGCATGGGATATGGGTTTAGCATTATTTTCTATGCAGTTTGACCCCATCTCTTGGTTAACTTTTTTTCCCAACTTAGTACCAAAATATGGCAGCTACTCAAGCCCTGCTGTCACTACCAGAGTGGCTTAAGTTGGCCCAAGTACCACCTTGCCCAGCACAGTACAAGTCCCCAGAGGGGCATGTCAGAAGCTTTTATTTCTTTGCACTCTCCATAGAATGTAAAGCAACTACTTTTCACAAGTTGACACTACTTATAGACAATCATAGATACCTTGAAATTCGGGGTCCTCCTCAGGAAAGAAAGGAAGGGCTTCAAGACTCCACAGGGCTCAATTCTCATGTTAGAAGGTGACTTACAGCCATGGCAACATGCACAGATGTCACATCTAAAAGTCTATTTCATGTTCAACTTTTCCATTGATTCTTAAACTCATGTTCACTCAGTTTCAAAATGGAGAGCCATGCACCTTCCTTTCTCGTCTCATTGGGGTCCCCAGATACTCATTATCCTGATGCTGGTAAAAACTTCTTTGTAAATTAGCCAGCATGCCTCTCATCACCTCTAACAGGAGTTCTGGGTGGGTGTTGCCTTTTCCATACTTCACTCCCCTGTCTCCAAAACTGGGGCTGTTATGGCCTGTACTGCTTACCTTATCACATTACAGAGATCAAATGATAAAACCGAGATAAAATTACCTGTGCTGTACAAACTGACATAAATTTAATCCTCCACAATAATTTGTTCTTTCTTCTTAACATTCTCAGAAAACACTAAAAGGAAGTTTATTTCTAGGAAACCCCCTACTGTTTGTAAAAATGGAAATTGTTTGTTCTTACACTGTTATCACAGAAAGAAAGCAAGATCATTTATATGAAAATGACTAACCATTGCCTAGCACTTTATAAACACACAAAAGCATTGTTTTCCTTTACTCTTAAGAGAAAAGGAATGAGAACTGGGGAGACAGCTTGATGGGTTAAGTGCTTGCCCCACAAGCCTGATGACCTGAGTGTGGACCCCCAGAATCCACATGAAAGCAGGATGCAGTAACACATGTTCATAATCCTGGTGCCTTCATGTGGAGATGGGAGGCAGGCACAGGAGACTTCCTAGAAACTCTCAGGACAGCCTGGCATCCTAGCTCTCAGCAAAAGACACCCTGTCCCAAGCAAGGTAGAAGGCAAGGACCACCACTCTAGGTTATCCTCTGACCCCTGAGTGCAAAGTGACACCCATGCCTCCCACACACAGGTACACACAGAAGAATGATCACATTTCAAACTTTATGATGATTATTGGCCATCCAAAGTTAGAGAAGATTCATTTAAGTATTTTTATATATGAACACATAATCAAAATTTTGATGCAGCTATAAGCCAAAGTATAAAATAAATAACTTCATACCAATAAATAGGACAGACTACTCTCCAAAGGTAATTAGAAGAATGCACAAAGATCCTCTGTAGTCAATGAAGTGAAGACCTGGGAACATCCCCAGCATGGGTACACATCTCAGTGCTGAGTCGAACGGACTTGTGTCCTTCCTAACGTGTGACAAAACAGTGTGTGGTCTTCTTTCCCAGGACCCAGGACCTTTACACAGGTCCACTTACAATGGACCCCAGCAGATGTGCATCAAAGAAGAGGTGATGTATATTGATAAGCCTATGGGAGTGATGCCATAGCTCCCAACTTACATTCTTTTATGCACTGTAGGATCTTTTACCTAGTTTAACCTCTGATCAACCCCTTTATTGAAGAGCTAGAGGTAATTTCATCTACTTCTCAGAAGAACATGTAGGATTAAACTACACAATGCATGGAGACATGGATTGTGAAGTCTAACATGTACAGACTAACATGGTTGTCATCAACTTAATATTTATTAAGATGTATCTACAAGACCCACTACATGTATAAACACATACTCACAAACATGTACACACACATTAATGTTCACTCATTAAAAATTCACAAGCTAAAGACAATACTAAGATAACTATACTAATAATGTTTTCTCCTGTCAAAAGTCACAGCAAGACATGTTGCCAGAAATTAGCTGCTCCCTTATTAAACAACCACAGACCTATGTTGCTAAGACTCCAGCAGAATCAACAGAGTCATGTTAATTTCAAGCTTCATTAGAATCATGCCTAGCAGACCACCTGAGAAAGAGACACACCCAGCCAAGAACTCATTCACTATTAACAACTTTTATACAGGAAGTTACTAAAGTAGCATCCACTCCCATGGTCGGTGTTTGAAATAAGTCAGTGGAAGGGTAATAGATGCAGCATAGTTGGTAGAGTGTTTGTCTGACATGCACTAAGCCCTGGTTTTGATGCCCAGAGCCCAATAAACTGAGTATGGTGGTACACACTTGTAATTGCAGCACTTGGGAAATAGAATAAGATTTTCCTCAACTGCTCAGGTTTGTATATCATCCCAAATTTAGATAATCCACTGAAGGTACTACCTTTGCCAGACTGTAACAATCAAAGCTTCTCTGGGCCCACAAAAGACCTACCCTATCAGTCATCAGTCAAGGAAGGAAAATTGGCTCATGAGGCCCTACCCTTTACTGTGGAACTATTGGCTATTGACAGAACCTGCAATAGAAAGAACTGTCTTTAGCTGTGGCTGAATCCACCAAGCTCCAGTGAACAGCTGCAACTCATTGTAACTTAGACTTCTCTGGTTGATCTCAGTGGGTCAGAGAACAAAATAAATAGACATGAATGTGAAACAGCAGGTTGGGTAGGGGTGGGGGATGAAAATAGTCAGTATATATCACATACACATGCAAATTTTAATTAATAAAAGTGTGTGTGTGTGTGTGTGTGTGTGTGTGTGTGTGTGTGTGTGTGTGTGTGTGACAGAGAGAGACAGACAGAGAGGGGAAGAGAGAGAGAGATGAAATATTTGCTAACAGATAGATTGACCATGCCTGGTAAAATTTTACCTACTGATTCTCAGCTATGATATGATGAAAAATTCCATTCTTCGGTGTACACCAGATAAGTGACATCTTGAAAAGCATGGCCTCTGGGAAAATGTATTTTCAATCAATAAAGCTTAAACAAGACAGTCCTTGAAGGAAACTCATTACTTAACAGGTTTAGGGTAAAACAGCTTCCTTAAACATGGAAAATTAAAGCTAAATAATAGGGCAAACCCACAAGGAAAATTAGACATTTTTCATTAATCTTTCTTAAGGGCATCATAAATTATGTATTTTTTAAATAAAATTATTAAAATTACCTTTTTGCAAGTCTGTCTTAAATTCTCAGGTTAAAGGTATTCCACCTGAAAAGCATCATAAATTATAGTTAGATAGGAATAAAAGTTCTGCTGTATTACTGCACAGTAGACTGATGACAGATAATGATAATGTATTTCAAAAGGTGGGAAATGATTTTCAATGTTTTCACCACACAGACTGGATAAAAATGTTGTGAAGTTAGATGTGTTTAACCTGGTTTAAACATTATATGGTGTATACAAGTATTGAAGCATTACATGTTTGTGCATACTACCTTCCATCACCATGTTGTTAATCACCTGAGAAATTAATTTTAAAAGTGAAGTGAAATATGTGTAATCAAATGACTTGTATCTGTTTAAAATAAATTTAACTCACATGAAAAAGAATGAGTTGGGGGGCATGAGTAGGGTGTAAGACACCATGGGGTATAGGCAGGGCAGGTGCCCCTGTGTGGTAGAGAGATGGGAGAGGAAGAGAAGCAGAATGGTTTGTGCGTTATGAAGAGAGGTAGACCTGGAGACAAGAGGATAATGAGGAACATCCTGATGTGAATAGCCTATGCTGACACCTGTGGCCATGATGATGTCCCAGCAAATGCTGCCACCAACGGTCATGCCTGGGTCCATGGTCCTGCAGCAACAGGGGTCAGGGTCAATGTCCAAAACTCATGTTAGCACCAAAGGCCTTGTGGGTGTCCCTGATCTGGGCTGCCACCCCAGGTATCGTGTTGTGTCTGAGGGCTGCACAGAGCTAGCCTTCCTCCTCACCTGGGCAGCATGGGAGAGCTGGGCTCAGGGGCATGATAGGAGAGCTAGTCCCACCCCTTGTCAGGTGCAGCACTCAGAAGAATAGGCCCTGCACTTGGGCAGCACAGTAGAGCCCTGCCCCTTGCCAGCTGTCATAGGCAGAAGAGCTGGTCCCACTTCTCACCTGGGCAAAGCATGAGAACAGGCCCCAGTGGTGTGTGTGCAGGAGAAGGAAAGGCTGACCAGTTCAGCTACCACCCAGATCCAGATCCAGGGCTTTGAGTTGGCCCACCCCAATATCTACCCCATCTCAGAACTGCTGGAGCATGTGAAGGGGCCAGTCCTGCAGAACCAAAGTGGCAGGATCTCCATGACACAGAGCAACAACAGGGTATCCAAGAGGAGTCCTAGTGAAGATCCAGTATTGAGGCCTTGAACCAGACCAATGACTCATTGCAATGAACATTTACAAGGAAAGCTATTTGGGCAAAAGGTATATATTGTGTAACACCACAGCCTCCATAATGAGGTTTCTTTTTCTTTCTTTTGGGGGGTTGTGGTTTTTTTTTGTTTGTTTGTTTGTTTGCTTGCTTGTTTAATTTTGTAGAGGAGACTTCAAGGGCAGAAGGTAGATATGGAGGAACAGGGAGATGAGTGGGATTGGGATGCATGATGTAAAATTCACAATCAATAAAAAAAAAGTCTTTGAAAATAATGGGTTAATCGAAGACTAGACATTCAAGGATCTTATTCGGAGGAACACCTCCATGAAAGAAATGATGAGGAAACCCTAAGGGCCTAAGGAAATGATCAGAGCACTGACTGAGCAGTCTTGTCCAAAATGATGAGTGGAAGGGATGCTGGCTTCAGGCTACCTAGATTGCATGAAGTCTCAGGAAGACTGGGCAAAGCTAAAGATGAGTCCACAAGGAAAATTCACCTTGGAGAAGCCCCTTCTCCTGGAACATTTTATCTCAGTGGCCTTCACTCACTCACTCACTGGCTGGGAGAAGCTAATGGGAAACATCAATTGGACACACAGCTGCTGTGGACCTGAGTGAGCAGCAAGTGTCCTTGGCCAGTTACATAAGGAGATCTGCAAACCTCCACACCATGGCTGCCAGGGATAAAATATAAGCTCCCAATTTTTAAAAAGAAGTTTCCTTGTTATTGAGATAATTAATGTGAAAAGTAATTCCACAATAATTAATAAGTACTCCATGGAGGAAATATCCTCATTTGCTTATATTTTCAAGTACTGTATTTGATAAGACCTGTTCTTTGAAACAATGGTGATGAGTGAAACAGTTTCTCTCTCAGCTCCCTTGCAAGGAGAAAGGCTATTAAAGCATTTTGTCAATGTCCAAGAAGTAAATTGGTGTTCTGTGTTTATTAATAGACAAGATGACTATTGCATTAAACAGTAGCTCACATGGCTGTGACTTACCCTCATCTCTCAATGTGACTGTATTGGGAACTCTGCTAATTCAAAGGTCAGTCATCAAAAGTTCTGTGTTTATTTAATGGGTATTAATTCTATAAATGGTGGGTTTCGTTATAACACTTTCATCCAAACTCAAGAGGCACTTTGATCATATTCACAAACACCCCTACCACTCACTCTCTTTCTCCATGTATTCATTATTGGTATCCTATTTTTGAGTGAAACATGGGCTATTCATCTTTATGGGTCAGGCTGATTTCAGTTAACATAAGGATATCCAACCCATCCTTTCCTGGAGATGGAATAGTTTAGCTTATGGCCGTTTACTTGGTACATATATGCTACCCTTTCCTTACTCATTCCTTTGTTCACAGAATTAAGCTGATTCTGCAGCATGGCTATCATGAACAGTGCTGCACAAAACATGGATATGCAGGCAGCACTGTGATGACCTGACTTAGATTCCTTTGGTATATCCCATGAATGGCACAGCTGGATCAGTGGCAGTTCTATGTTAAGTTTTTCTGAGCAATATCCATACAATGTCATAATTTACATCCCCAATAATGGGATGTATCCGCACCAGCATCATTACCAGCATTGGTTTAGTCTTCTTGGTGACAACCATTCTGACTGGAATGGAGCTTCATCATGTTTCATCCCCTATGCTGCACAATGATGACATGGTTAGACTTGGAACTGGGAAAACATGGTCTCACTTAAGCCTTACATGCAAAACAGATTTTACAGATTGGTTTTTCCATTTAATAGTATTCAGTATGTCCTCTCTGTTTCCATAGGAACCTGGGGAAGATTTCTGAGCACATATTTCCGTTCTATAACACTAGTCAAACTAGAACATAAGACCACCCAAAAGCTCAAAACAGAAATAATATACAAATACATCACAGAGAATATTAGTACTATGGAAGTATCCAAATCTATGTTAAATATTTAAGTATTACATGTATAAAACCATAAGAGACCCAGGTCAGTTTACACATATGTGTTGCAACAATTTGAGAACTCTGATCATCTTGATAAATGAGATATTTGAGAATTAATTATATAACTGATTTTGATGGCTTCTTCTTTAGAAATTATGATTTAAAATATCTGTATCTAATCAGTCCAACTTTCAAAACCAATCAGAGTAAAAGGTTGATATTTAAATATGTTTATCCTCCAAAGCAGGTGTTCTCATTGACATACTATACCCTGACTCACAAATGTAAGATCAATATAAAATTACAGGTCTTGAGAAAAGGGAAAAATTTCAGTAGCAATATACATGATTAAATAGAAATACCAATGAACATATTAAGCCATGGTCCTGTCTTCATAATGTACCCTGACTATTGCATTGTACAAGAGTCTTGGGAATTTCACAAATGGCAATACACACACACACACACACACACACACACACACACACACACACACACTCATGCATAGGACATATTTACAGTGTCATTCCTAAGAGAAATCATTTCAATGACTGAGCTCTCTGACAGGACATTTTCAAACACTCTGGTTCTTATATTACTGATAAACTTGTGCCTCTAGGTGATGTCATGACTGATTCTCCCACTTCTGGGTCTAGACACCCAAACTAAAATTAGTTATTTGGGGAAGGCACAAGCAAAAGTATTCTTTGTATACTGTGTTGGCCAATTCCTATAGCCTAAATATGCTTGCTTGTCTTCTAATCTTGCCAACATAAGGTAACAAAATGGGGGGTTGACATGCAATAGGCAATATTTCTAATGAGTTTAGAAATAAATAGATTCAGAAATAAAGATAGCAATAAAATGAAATAAAGTAAGAAATATGGTGTTTTGTTTTTATGTTATTTAATCATAAATTCATATAATCTAACTTTTACAATCTACTTTTCATTTCAAAACCAACTCAAAGTATTCCTAAAAATGTATCATTGTGCTTTCACATGCTGTGATGAGCTAGCTTCTACCTGCCAGGCTCACTCTACACTCTTATTCTAGGTTCTGTAGAAATTTAATAGAACACAGAAACACTGAAGAAAGCCTGGGTCCCTGATCAGTTGGCTGGAACAGAGATTCCTCTCTCCTGGTTCTTCTAACTCACACTGGATAGAAAGTAAGAAATGAAACTTTAGACTGTAAAGCTACTTGATTGCAAGTTTCTTTGTTGTCACAGCTGTTGCTGAAAAAACAAATGAGCTCTCATTCATAGATTTCTACATTTGGTGAATCATCATACTCAGCTGAAATGTCTATGAAACGCAGGCTCCTGGATGCCTGCTGATTAAGAATCTCCAGGATTCAAGATTTCTAAGCTTTCACCATCACTATCCAACTTTTCGGACCAAGGATCAAACCAATTCCATTTACTCTTGTAGTTGAAACAGGAATTTGACAGGTAAGGGGGAATGTGGTTGCAGAAGAGGAGATTACCTGAGCAGAGCCTATTAATGGGTTTGATATGTTCAAGAATAATGAGACCCTGAGTGAAGTCATAGAAAATGATGGGGGAAAATGAAACAATTAAATGGTCTGTTTCTGTGCAGCACCAAGGATGGGAGAACAGGACAGAGGAGAGAATATGGGAAAGGATAAGCAACACTAAAGACTTTTTTAAACACCTTATAAAAATCTACTACTGTAGAAGCTTTCTAAAATATATGCATACATGCATATAAGGGTGATTTAAATGGTGTCAATGCATCTTCCAGATACCACAGGCTACAAAAAAAAAAAAAGCTCAGTAGCTCAGTGCCAGGCATGGGTTACTTACTACTTATAGGATATTGCCATTGCTCTTGGTTATCCTCCAAACTTTGATGGTAAAATCCTAATGCTGAAAATGCCATATATTTGAACATAGACATGAAGATATTAAGCTCATACCTACCTGGAAGCTTCATCCTTACTGGCTAGCTGGGAAGTTCCATGCATGAAACTGGGGGAGAAAAAGCAATCAAAGCAATCAGCAGTCTTACCAAATTGTCAACCTTGCAAGCAACATTAACATCAACCTGACAAGATGTACCTACTGGTGCAATAGTAGCACAAATATTATGGAAATAACCAACCAATGTCTGCTTGGATTTAAAGCCCATTCTACAAGCTGGAACCCATGCCTGGTACTTTTAATTAAGCCAAAAACTCCTTGGCTGGCTAGGTCACACCACCTGAGACCTAGTATTATTATTCTGCTAAGTAAATAAAGTATTAAACTGTTCCCCAAGTTCTTATCTTTTTGTGAGCGGAATATTCCTTTTTATTAAGATAAATTTTTCTATACAATGTATTCTGATCATGGTTTCCTCCTCACTCATCACCTCACAGATCCTGCCTAAGTTGAACTCTGTGTCTTCTTTCTTCCTCTCATTAGAAAGCAAAGAAGTGACCCATGAGCCCACTCACTGCTTCTAGGCCTGGCTCTGGAGGACCAGGTATGACAAACACAACTCCACCCCAGGTCACTAGACTTGGAGAGGGAAGAAGTTCACCCATAAACATATCCACTGGGCAGTCTGGCATCATTATAATTCTTGAATGTAGTGTCCTGCCCCGCGCCATGACGGACTGAGCAGACAACAAGACCCACAGGAAGTGCCAGGTAAACAGGCACTGTTACGGTGAGCAAATGTAAGGTGCACTATGGGAGGGAGAGAGAGCCAGAATGGTTCATGTCTTGTGGACAGAGGCATAGTTGAAGAGGTAAAAGTGGTGAGGAGCAGGCTGACACATGCCACGCAGGGTCATGATGATGTCTAAGTCTGGGCTGCAACCAGGGCCCATGTCTGGGTTCCAACCAGGGCCCATGTCTGGGTTCATGGTCCTGTTGCAACCTCTATCTGTTTTGATGTCTGGGCTTTCTGATACCACGAAGGCAGCGAAGGAAAAGCTGTACAGAATTGACCCTCCCCCGATTTGATACAATACTAGGGAGAATTGGTCCAGTCCCTCACCATCTGAAGCATGTAGTGAGATAGTCCTTCTGTGGCGCTGACCACGCCCATTTGGGGGTGGAGCCATGGGCGGAAGTGACCTGTGGAAGGAGGTCAGAGGAAGAGCCAGAAAAAGCTCTCTTCTTGGCGGGACTCGGACAGGAGAGCATCTTGTGAAATTTCCTGGTGTTCATCTGTCTAGTTTGTAAGTTAATTCTCCCTGAATAAACATCTATTCGACCTATTTGTTTATCATGATCCTTATTTAACCGTGATAAAAGCAATATATATATATGTGTGTGTGTGTGTGTATATGTATGCATGTATGTATGTAGAAAAAAGAAAGACATTTCTTTCTGACTCACAATTGGCATTTTAACAAGAGACCTGTGTGATTAACGTGTACGTTGAAGTTTCAAAGCAGATGCATCACAATGTATACAGACTCGGCAAGAAAAAAAAAAAAAAAAAAAAAAAAAAAAAAAACACCATTACAAATGCATGTAGAATCTATCCATAGTCTTCATGAGGAAACTCACGACTTTCTCAGTTTAACATTGTTCTCATCTTTATTACATAGAAACTGTACACCGTAATACTTCCAGTGTTTTCAGTCTCCACAGTCTCCACATCCTTTTAGCTAGTAAAGAATGAGAAATTATGAAGTCTGAACAAAAGGGATTAGATCTGAGTTAACAGGACCTGCCCTAGCATGCATTGTAGACTATCAGAGAGAGAGAAAGAGAGATTATGCTTCCAAACTACTGTTCATTCTTTTAGTATTCTTGTATTAATAATTGATTGCAAATATTGGATGTTTTAAATACCTCCTCATTCTTTTTTTTTTTTTTTTATTCCTTCCCCATCCCATGGCTAGATCAAGGTGCTCTTGGCATGGCTGACATCTGCCTTCACATGGATTTTTCAGGAGATGATTTTTTTCTGTGTTAACATTTTTTAAAATGTATTTATTTATTTATTTATTATAACCAAGTCCATTTAAATGAAAACAAACATTTATAGAGAATATTTGGGAATCTGGGCGTCATTCTTTCCAAACTACTTCCTGCTGGTAAGGGGCGCTGTCATGGGGGATTCTAAGAAGATGCAGAAATCCTGGCTGTAGTCTGTAAGGCTGCTTTGTCCAGCTGTTTTGAATGTAGGATCACCTGGTACTCTGTTTCAGGCAGTCTGGCTTGATCAAACCACATTAGTCTGGAAGGAATCCACAGCTATTCATTTTCTGTGGAAACAAAAATAGAAATCCTTTTCCCCAGTAACTTGTCCTTGAACTTAAATTTTGGAGTCAGAGCAATTTTTTTAATTTATTATTTTACATGTCGATCCCAGCTCCCTCTTGTTCCCTCCCTCCCTCCATTTCTCCGTTCCTCCCTCCCTCTTTCCCTCCCTTTTACCCTCTCTGCCCTCTCACATGCATTCTAACCACCCTCCCTTCCCATCCCCCCACCCCAATTCCATATGTAGGGGAATGCCATCCAGTTGGGGTCATGTAGATCTGACAGGTCATGTGAAGTAGGGACTAGGGCTTCTCTCCTGTCTCTAGGTTAAGGCAGTTATCCCTCCATGGGGGATGTGTTCGCAAGGACCTTGCTAACACATGCCTCCTCATTCTTATATTTCTCCTTTAACAAACCTAAGTGATTTCTGTTCAGTTGTTCTTTGTTTTTTGTTTTCTTTTGTTTTTTTACAGATCCCTGCTAAGCCATCTCTTCTTGTACCATAAATAGAGTTCCCCAAAGATTTTACCCTCTGAAGTCATCCAGGGTTATAGCTCTATTTCTCATTATGAATTCAAATAGGCCATTTTTAATGGCATAAAGATGTCATTAAATGCATGTCTCTGGCCCAGAGGGAGACACTGGCTGGGGTTACATGAGAATTCTGTGTCTGATGAGCATGCTTTTCTCTCTGTGGTTTCCTAGTCCCTCAAGTATTAAACATGGTGTAGCTCTCCTTATTTGAAATAGCTGCAGATCTATCCTTGATAACTCAGATTAAGGCAAAGGAACAAGACGGGTAAGAGTCTGGGTGAGGTAAGAGACCTGCTGCTCACATACTCTGTGTCTTTGGGGACCACTCTTTCCTCATTCTCAGCCCCTATGGTTTGAAGAACAGTCCTTCCCCTGACTTTCCAGTAGAAGACAGACAAGGCCAGCCCTGCCAAGCTGAACATACCATCAAGCCAACACAATGATAAGTTCAATGTGCACACACACCAAGCCAAACCTGAAAGAACCATATGACAGACTTCCATAAGAACTGTCAGGGAGAGAAATCCTCCTCCTTGCCTTTGGAATTGCTGCACTTCAAAGATCCAGCTCCAGAACTGTTTGAAACCATCTTCACTCCACTGCATCCAAAGCCCACCTAAAAAGTGAATTTCCCAACAAGGAAGCAGAACCTGAAGGTGGTAAAGAGACAGATTGCTGGTGGCACTATGAAGGCCCAGTCATTACAGAACCTTACCTTACACATGGACTGCAATATTTAGGTTCTCATGAATTTCTTTTTAGTTTAATGAAGTTGGAGTGTGATATACATTTTTCTGCCAAAAAATATATTTACAAATATACAATGAAAAAAAGAAAAATACGTTGTGAATAATGAGCTAGACTGAAGTCATTCTTCCCTGTGTTGCACAGTAATACCTGCCTATAGAAGCAGAAGAAGCCAAACCCATAGAGACAAGAGGGAAATGGTTATAGCTCATATCTACAGTTGATTTCCTGGGTCTACTACAGCCTTATCCATTAATACTGAGTGAAGCTGTGATAAACCTGTGACCCTGCAGTACCTGTTTGCTAACTCTAACCTGGGGGTAGTGATAGAACCTGTAGATGGAGTTGGTGAATGGATCAAGTACAGCTATCATGTAAAGCACTGTAAATGAGTGTCTATGGTCTCTAAGCCTTTCTTTCTTTCATTCCTTCCTCCTTCCTCAAGTCTAATATTTCCTCTTCTCAGTGCTTAGCAACCTGAGACAATAGGTCTTGGGCCTGGCCCTCAGGTACCTCAGGGTCTGATGAAAGGGGCTGCATGCCATATATCTGGTTATTAGGGTAAAAAACCAAGACTTCAAAGACAAGAGATTCCATCTCTGCCTCCATCATGGACAAGAAAGACTCAGAGAGGGACAACCCTGAGCACCTGTAGTTGATCACTGTGGGGTATGGTGATGCTCTGGCAAGCAGCCTCCTTAAAGAGATTAATGAGAACGTTTCACATGGATCCCCTCCCTGCGGAGGCATGAAGCATTTCACTCTGGGCCAAGTACAAAGCTGTGGGCAGAACAGACCCTCAAATTAACATGACACATTATTGGAGAGAAAATACATTTAAGCTGGCTTTGGCATTTTAAAAGGATCCCTAATTGCTGCCAAGTCTCTAAATCTCCTTGAGAATTATGAAAGTTGGGGCTTGTGAGTCAACAAAAGGCTAAAATGGGAATCTGGTGATTCTGTTATTAGAGGGCAAAGAATAAAGTCAGAAGGCAGAGGAGAGGGTGTGACTAACGTGGAACAATACGATCTTAGAAGCATGTTGATCTCCAAGGGTGAGTCTCAGCATGCCTCCAAATGGTAGTGGGAGATCTCTCCACAGCCGCACCCCCAGCAAGACACCCTGACAAGAAATATAATATGATTCCATATAGCTGATCTCAGAATCCAAATACTTTTGTTCATAAGAACCATTCTGAGCTATAGAATAATCAAGCTCTGCAGTTGAGATATGCAAATCTAATAGGTAAAGGGGAGTCGGTGAAGATACCACATGTATAGCCAAACTCACAGCTCCGTGTGTCTATCACAAGTAAATGCATGGAGCAAAAACACATGTATAGCACATAATACAGGAATTCTATTACACACACACACACACACACACACACACACATCAAACACAAATACACTGGATCATGTCACCTGCACCTGCATATTCATATCTCCTACCTCTACTCATTCTCACCCTCCAGGGCCACAGCCAACATGGGATACCAGACCAGATATGTCACACCAGATGTCACCCACATTCAGAGAAGGCCTTCTTTCCTTGCTTAGTGTGGTGGTTTGAAAGAAAATGGCTCCTAAAAGAAGTGGCACTTTTAGGAGGTGTGGGTTTTTTGGAGTGGGTATGGCTATTTTGGAGGATGTATGTCACTGTAGAGGCAGGCTTTGAGGTCTCATGTATGCTCAAACCACACCCATTGTCTCTGTTCACTTCCTGTTGCCTTTGGATCAAGATGTAGAATTCTCCAGCACCATGTCTGCTTGCATGACACCATGATACACCCTGATGATAATGAACTAAACCTCTGAAAATGCAAGTCACCGCAATTAAATGTTTTTCCTTTAGAAGTTGCCATGGTCATGGTGTCTCTTCACAGCAATAGAAACCTTAACTAAGACACTTAGCCAACTCTGGAAATGAATTGCAGACACACCCAGATATATGCTTTACTAAACTACTAGGCACACCTTACTCTAATGGAGTTGACAATCAAGATTAACCATCACAAGTCAACATGACACTCAAATACATCTCTGTCAACCAGTGGCTCTCAGCCTTCATAAAGCTGCAACTCTTTAATACAGTTCCTCTTGTTGTGGTGAGACCAACCATAAAATTACTTTTACTGCTACTTCACAACTGTAATTTTGCTACTTATGAATAAGGTTATAAATATCTGATATTCAGATGGTCTTAGGTGACCCCTGTGAACGGGTCATTCAACACCCAAAGAGGTGAATGACCACAGGTTGAGTACCCCTTCTGTAAAGCATAATATTCCATTCTGCACCCAAGAGGATCACATTCAATCTATTTGTAAAGGTCTCTAACAATTCCAGCACTGTTCAAGAATCCAAGTTCAAAGTCTCCTCTGAAACTCTGAACCAAACCCATAACTGTGAGCCCTTCTGTACAGTCAGAAACAAGGTATATACTTTCAATATAGAGTGGCATCAAGTACACAATCCTGCTTCAAAAGAGAGGAACTAGATATCAATGAAACATTAGTCTAATGTTAGACTGAAATTATCAGTAACAGTTAAATCCTACAACCAGTCTCCAGGACACATAATGTTGTGATGTGAACTTCAACAAGCTACAATAGTCCCATCCACATGACCTTGTCATTTGTGGTCTGTATCACCACTCCTCTTGGAATGCCCCACTAACACATTCTAATGTTTGCCCTAGATATAATGACTTTACTAGATTCCCACTACACTTGTTACCCATCAGATTTCCTTAGCAGACAATCTTATCATTTCCAGCATCCTGCGGCACCTTAGGCCTCACCCTCCCAGCTTACTTGATCACCCTTCTAGGAATGCCTACTGTGGTTCTCACCCTGTCGTGTATTGCCTGGCCTCCCAGGATTTCCTTTGAAATGTGGGTGGAAGATCAGATCTCCATGACCCTACAATTTCTATTTTGCATAACCACAAATTAAACAATGCCAAGGTTTGCCATGCCTCCTTGGACCACTGCAACACTGGCATCTAAGCACCTGTGTAGTTGAGAATAACAAGACAGTACTGAGGAAAGAGCAACCAGTGCAGTCCTGTATGGGGAGGGTGCTTCAGAGGCACTCTCTTCTCATGGGAAAATCTCAGATGAGTTTACATTTTCATACCACTGAGCCTACAACAGCTCAAAAGCCCTCAAGACATTGTTCCTACTGCTCCAATGCAAAGCACCTGACTTCTGTTTAATGGTGCTAATCTCTTCAGGAACCATGTCTCCCCTAGTTACACAGGCTTTGCAAGCCATACTGCATGCTTCTCAAGTCTTTATACTCTTCTTTTGACTCTGGATGCTCGTTGTAAACCGGCCCAAGCATAACCAGTAAAGAAAGCATGTCACAGCCTGAAAACTGGAACGCCTTGGAATTCCCTATACCACACTAATTAATTTATCACCTTTAAGCTCAGCCTCCCACAAAATCTGGAGACTAAAACAAGAAGTCGGCAAATGCTTTGCCAGAATGTAATGAATGGTCTCTAGTCCAGTTTTCAATAGAGTTTTTGTTCCCATCAGAAACCTCATGAGCAGATTTTACTGCCCCACATTTCTGTTAGCTTTCTGGGTGGCTCAGTTCTTACCAGAATCACCTATTATGCCCAGCATTTTCATAACTTCTCTATCTTGTGTCTATCTCCAAATTGCTTCTAAATATCTGTTCCAACGAGTTCTGAACCACCCGTCAGGAAGTCACAGTAATGACCCCCCCCCCCACCTTCCCTGGTACCAATTCATACATTAAAATTTGTCATTGCTCTGACCTAATAACTGAAACATTTAAAAGAATAAAGATAAGTTTTTATTTGGGGTTTTAGTGGTTTCAGTCCATTGTGGCAGGTTGGATATGGCATAGCAATCCAGCTCACATCATAGTGGCCAGGGAGCAGAGAGGGAGAGAGAGAGAGAGAGAGAGAGAGAGAGAGAGAGAGAGAGAGAGAGAGAGAGAGAGAGAGAGAGAGAGAGAATGCCCTCTTTGACACTGGAATGTTGAATCTGATATCATACTGTCCACCCATGGGCAGTTTTCTCTTTACAAGAGATGTAAATTTCAAGGTGTTTTTGTTTTTGGTGTGTGTGTGTGTGTGTTTGGTTTGGTTTTTTGTTTTTTTGAGGCAAGGTTTCCCTGGCTGTCCTAGAACTCGCTCTGTAGACCAGGCTGGCCTACAACTCACAGACATCTGACTGCCTGTGCCTCCCTAGTGCTGGTATTATAGGGGTACACCACCACCCCCAGGTGTAAATTTAAAGTTTTACTTGTTCAATTTTTATTTTGTTTTTCTTTTGTGTTTCTTTTAAATTTTTTAATTCTTTATTCACACAAGTGGAGGTCAAAGGACATACTGCAGTTGTCATGTCTCTCCTCCCACCATGTGGATTCCCAGGGATTGAACTTGGGTTGCCAGGTTTGGCAGCAGACATGTTGAACTATTTTACTGGCTCTTAATTTTGTTTAAAGTAGAAAATGAAATAGGGTTTTAGGAATATTCATTTCCCTGAACTTAGAGATTGAGAGAGAGTTAAATAAACCTTAACTGTAGGACTCTGGGAAGGAGTGTAGGATTCCTACATGATGAAAGTTTTCACAGGAACTAGCTGAAGAAATGCAGCAGATATGCAGCAAATGTAGTATAGACCAAGAAAGACTGGAAGTAGTGATAAAAGAAAGGAGTGTAAATTCTGAAAATTCCTGGTATAGGGGAAAATCCTTAACTTGCTGCCTAGATTAGAAATAAATACAAATGGGGCAGGGGGAATCATGAAAACAGGATTCCACTGTTTTGTATCACAGAGCTCAGATGACAAACCAAAACAATGATTTCGATGTATAGATGTTTTCAACATGTGATATAATCGTGGTAAATGCAAGATGAAGGGAAAAAACAGTGATCCCAAGGCTTTCAGCACAGAAAGTAGGGCCCAAGAAGACATTTGAAAAGACAGTTTCCTGTGTTTGGCACCAATACCAGAGAAGAATAAAACTAGAAATTAGAAGGCAATGACCATTCAAATAAATGAGCTTAATTTCTATAGTATGACTCCACTTCACTCTTTGGTATCATCTTTGCTGTCAGAACCAGGCACTGGCACAGTCTACCCAGAAGCCCCTGCCTGATAGAAGGCAGTTGCTCTCTTCCCACGGAGAGCTTATTAAAGCCATTTGGGGCTGTGGCCTGTTATGGTAACTGCCTCCCTGTGGCCTCCGGGTATGTTAATTCCACTTTGAAATGAAAGGAAAAAATATACTAGGAGAATGATTTAAACAAAGGTTAGAACCAGGAATGTCCCACTTTGCCACTTGAGCAAAGGCTCCATGTGTCATTTTTATTAATGCTATCAGACAAAAAGGGACTTTACTGGTCATGAGCAGGGAGCTTAAAGGCATTTTCTGGAGTTGCTGCCTGAGCTCTGGGAAATTGTATTTGCTCTCTGGGGCTCCTACATTGATGGAATGTATTCATTTCCTCCTGGTACAAAAGTAAATAATTCTGGAAAGAAATGGAAAAGTCCAGGCTTCCAGGACCACCCTTGTTTATTCTCTAGATATCTTGAGACTCCATCAGGTTAGAAATTGGCCAGTTGTGCACGGTATGACTACTTTTTTTCAATAGTAATGTCTATTTGGCTTTGACCTGTGACACTGTCACATAATGAATACAACCATCAGGACAACCATGTGACATAACAGAGGAGAGTATTGCAACCTGGATAAGGTCCAGATAAATTCCACTGTCTCTCCTTAATCTTCTAAAGGCATCTTTTGCTCTAATAAAGAAAAAAGGCAACAAATACATTTGTGTGTTGTGTGCTTGGTAGCTAAAGAGAGCTTTCATTCAGTGACTTTAGGTCACATATCTTGCCTCCCCTGCCTCTCAAGAATCCCATCTTATAAGATACAAGCACTTCATGCGTCATTTGTGTGGAAAATCTGACCTACAGGCCATTCGTGCCAGTTCATTAATTTCCCTCTGCTCGCCAGGCAGCTGTCATAGAAATGGAAGATGCTCTCATTTTATGCCTAAATTGGGTAAGGAAGGGTTCCTCAGATTAGAATTCAAAAGACCATTCAGAGCCAGCCCCTAAAGGGGAACCAAAAAAAAAAAAAAAAAAAAAAAAAAAAAAAAAACATAAGGCTAGAAAATGTTCCCAGCCACCTCTGGCCTCCTTGTTCTATGAAACTTACCCCTACACAGCTCTTGGATTACAAAATGTGTGTGATTTTTGTCTGTCATTAAGTCCACCTTCCCTTTCATTCATTCCTGCCAGCCCGTCAGTCATATGCCCACCTGCCCATTCTAAAGATTCCTTATCAACTCAGTCATTAAACCTGTGTTTTTCTGCTACATGCAAGCAATCATTCTGAGCTCTTTTTCTTTTTGCACAGAGTGCCTGTGACTATTTTGTGTGATTTACATTCAAAATGAGATCATTTATGTTTGATGCCGTGACTGTCTTTCCCAGTAACCCTTGACTTATCTGAGGACAGGAACTAAGCTGCCTAGAATGTTCTCCTCCCCACTGTTTCCCTCTTCCTTCCTCCTTTATGATTCAGCTTGACTGTCACCTGGGATGTCTACAATAGCCCCTCCTTCTATTCCTACTCTACAGAAGTGTGTTCATCCTACCCCATTTCTCACTCCATCTCTGTGTTTTGTATAGCTCATTTTCTGATCTTTGTCTCTCTCCCCATTGGTTGCTGGTCCCACCAGGCATACATTGTTTCTAAATTCCTAGTATCTTGGTTGCTTGCACATAATTGTTACTCAGTAAATATTTTTAATGATCAAGCAGATGAAAATAAATTTTATCTTTGGGTCTCCAGCTAATAGTTAAAGATTCTGCACTCAGCAAGCTGTAGTCACTTGGCAAATGCTGAATGTTCAAGAGAAAATGAAATCAATCACATGTGTGCTATGCAACTCAAAATATCTGGAAATGAACAAACTTCTACTTCTTTTACTTTTCAATCTCCCTCCCTTCCCTACTACTTCCTTGCCTCCATCTCTCTATCTCTGTCTCTGCCTCTGTCTCTCTCTCTCTCTCTCTCTCTCTGTGTGTGTGTGTGTGTGTGTGTGTGTGTGTGTGTGTGTGTGTTCCCTACACTCAATCCTTCCCTCCCTAATTTGTTACCTGAGAGCTGCAGGAACCATTTAGGGTTCTAAATACAACTCTTTCCAATCTATGCAACATGGATAATGTTTCAACAAAGTGGAAGCCATGAAGTGACAGTCTTCTCAGCTTTTGTGTTCTTCATGATACTATCACACTTACATTCAAAATGTAGGCAACAATGAGTGGAATGAATAACATTACCTAGGTGTCCTTCATCCATACACTTTTGATATATTGCCTTAATTGAGCTGAGCAGGAAATAGTGACAAAAAGGGTTTTTAAAGTGTAAGCATGGAGGAACAGAGCTGGAAGTTTAATTCTCTAACACACAGTGTAGAATATTTATCAGGCCCCCTTCCCTACTTCCTGTTAAAATAATATGTCCTCTGTTAGTTATGAACCTGAACTAGGCAGAAAATTTGTTCATCTTTGAAGGGCCCAGATCATCGCCTAGCTCCCACCACCACCACCAGCTTTGGCAGCCATGACTGGCTGCAGAAAAGAACCAGCAAAATGTAGGCCCCTGACTCAGCAGGATGTGCTGAACCCCACCCCCATCCTTTCCCTAATTACTAATAAGAAACTGCCAGATACCCTCCATGCAGTAAGGAACCAATCAGAAGGTGGCTGGCCCTGAGGCAACCTCCACACATAACAACCTTTCTGCAGCTGAACAATCAACTCAGAAGAGGTTCCCCCAGCCTGGAGATATGCCAGTCCTGAGACTGTTACTATGCAACTATCAGACCCCAAGACACCCCCCTTTATCTATCCCCAATATATTCCCTTTCCCACTGCAGCTCTGGTTCTTCCTACTCCACCCACTGTGTCAGATGGAAGGAGGACCCTAGTTAACTCGTAATTAAAAAGACTCTGTTTTTGCACCAGATCTGGTCTCTTGGTGGTTTGGGGGGTGTCCAGACTCTAGACACAACAGTCTTCAGAAGTAGAGTGTTAGAGAGGGTCAAAGACATCTGAGGAACACAGATACTTCAAATGGAACTATCAATGAAGAGGTGATCAATGTCATGTGTATGTATGAAAATGTCATAATAGTGCAGTATACTAATGGAACAGGTTTTTTTAATAGTCATTGCAGAATGCTGTCAACAGTACTTTCTTCCACTCCATTCTACAGTTCCCCATGTATTTGGGGCTCAAAAGGAAACCAATAGAAGATGTGACTGTGCAGCACATTTGGTCTTGTGAAAACAAGGCTTTATCAGAACAAGGAAAAACAGGGGTGACCTAAATGCCACCATCTGCAGGGATATATGTGTGTGGATAGGCCAAATTGTGCTCTGCCAATATGATAAAACATCATGAAACAATCACAAGAAGCTATCTAGAGCATGAACACATGAGTGAACTTGAGAAACATTACCCTAAGTTATAGAAGCCACACACAAGAGGCCATGTACCATATGAGCCCATTTATACAAAATGTTCAGACAAGGAAAAACTACAGAGAAAGTGGCTACCAGTGTCTGGAGTAAGAACAGGGATTAATTGCAAGTGAACATGAGGGAATTTTCTAGAAGAATGGAAATAATATAAAACTGATTTAAGGTGATGGTTGTCCTAACCAGTAAAGTTACTAAAATCATTGAATTGTACTCTTGAAATAGGAGACTGTTATGATACATAAAACATACCTCAATAAAGTTGTTTTTCAAATTTAAGGTTATATGTTCTCTTAGACGATGGCAATGCAGGCCCGGCTTAGTGCCCCTTTGATGACAATAAAACACTGTGACTTTTTTTGCTTACCATTCTCCTTTATATTTACTTCTATTTTTAAATGACTTTCATCTCTGAAAACAGAATTGGACCAGCTATTTTTCACAGTATTAATTCTGAAAAATTAATTACCTCACACAAATGAATGCGCAGAAATCATTGCCTCTGAACCAAACTTTTTCAGGGAGATTTTGCATAATAAAGCTGAGGGCATTTTTCCTTAAAAGTGAAATCTTTTCTCCTTTCATTTCACTTGATTTCAGACATTCTAATTTCTTCTGGACTGATGGGAGTGGTCAGGGTTTTGTACATCTTCTTGAAGGGAATTAAATTTGCAATTATTCCTAGCATACTGTAGACTTGCAAACCTGTGTTTGGGGCAGGCTTTAGATCCCTACTGCAATTAGCATATTTTCAAGGTGAAGTGCAGATGTCAAATTAATGTGGAAGGCACCGAGATTGCTAAAGGGCCTGGGTCAATTGGTACTGGTCTAATTGGAGGACTTGAGCCTTCTCTGGGGAGGGGTCCAGGAACTCACATCAGAAACAGGAGAGGTTGTTCGCGCATAGAAGGGGCAGCAGGGAGGAAGAAGAAATTGGAAACACAACAGAGGACTGGTTTTTATGGAGAAAGGCAGGGTTCCAATGGAGGACATGAAATCACCCCACACATCATTATCATCCACATCACCATATTCTCATCACTGACATTGTCAATGTTACTGTGACTTCTATCTAGTTAGTGTAATGTGCAGGCATTTTCTGTGTATTATACCATTTAAGTATGACAAAAAACTCTCAGCATCTTATTATTCTTATTTCATAGAAGAGAAAAAGCAAGGACCAGAAAGATGAAATTATTTACAGTGAATGATTATTGAGCATTTATGATGTGCCAAGCTTGTTACCAGATTTACATCCCACAGCAAACCGTAGGTAAATGATGTGATTATCTGCATGTGGTGGATGGGGAAATGAGCCAGGGAGACATCAAAGAAAAACGCCACAGTTAGCAAACCTCAGGAGCACTCTTCCTCCATAAGACTCAGGCCCCCACGCTCACACACCAGCACTCTGCCTCACACAAGCTGGTCTGGCCAATGATGAAATAAGAGACTAATCAATCAAAAGCTCACAAAAAGGTCATGGCGTTCCACCAAGCCCTTCCTTACACTGTTCCCTGTGGCTCCAAAGCCCGAATCTTCTCTTTAGCGTGTGTGCTTTTCATTAAATTGTGTTCCGTGGAGAGGCGAGAGGGAAGAAGGGCAGAAGAACCCTTCAGACTTAAGCAAAGTGGCTTGCTCACTTACTGCAGTGGTCAAGGTGCCTCTGAAACCGCATTTGAGTGAAAGAGTCCGGGAAAATACAGAATAACTGTTGAAGCTGAGACTCTGCTTGCCATCTGAGAAATCCATGTCTTTCAGTCCTCAATTTCCTCAGAAAAGTCAAACGGTATGTATATGCCTTGCCAATATTATGAAGGTAATACATAGATCAAACAAAGTATCTATAAAACAGTTGCGAGCCAGGCATGGTGGCACATCACATGCCTGTCATTGATCCCCTTAAAGGTTGGGACAAGTGGATCACAAGCTCAAGGCCAGCCTAGGCTACATGATGAGACCCTGTCTCAAAAATAACAACAATGATACAATAAAATAAGTCTTTAAGTAATAATGACAAATAGTAGTGATTTATTGAACCAGCAATCTGAAATTGTGCGGGATAAGCCCCTTTACATGGATTAGCTTCTATAAACCCCACTATAGCTCTAAGCAATAGGTGCTCTATTATCCCTGTTTAATAGATAAGAAAACTAAGGCTTATGGAGGTTAAGGAATTTACCCAGATGTCATAGCCAGTAAAGTGGTAGCATTTCCAGAATCAGAAACAGGCTTGCCTGGTTTTTAATAACTATTTTTAAATATGCAGTGTAGCATCACTACTTTTTAGAATCGTTAAAGTGAAATTGATTGTTGCCACTTCTACTCCCTGTGACATTTTTTATCACACTTAAAAAACCTTATTACAATCTTTCATGCACTCAGAAAGATGTGGGTTCAGTCCTGTCTTTCACTATGCCATATACCTAGAAGTAAGGCTACTGGGGCCAACATCTGGAACAGCAGGAGAGTTTCAGAAGGGGGGGTCTGCACCTCCAGAAGTCCCTCTGGAATTTGACATCATCAACCTCAGAGCCACACTGAGCTTCTTGTCACTTCATGACAAAATTTACCTAGCTTTTCTAGAACAGTGTCATTACTCAAAAATTTACATGTGTGAGTTTGGAGCTGGAAAAATGGCTCAGTGGTTTAGAGCCCTTGTTACTCTTTCAGAGGACCTGACTTCTTTGTTGCCTAGCACCCACAGGGAAGCTTACAGGAAGGTGTCTACAAGTAACTCCCATTCTAGGGGTTCTATATGCTCTGGACTCCATAGGCACCAAGCATGTATGCAGTGCACTTATATGCATGCACATAAAATAAACATAAATTTACATGTGAATGGAATAAAAACTTACAGAGGCAGCATGGCTGAGCACTTACTGGGTCTGAAGACTGTGCAAATCACCAATATGACTCCACATAATCTTTACAAACCCCTGTTCTCACAGATCCCTTCATTGTACAAGCAAGAAAACTGAGATCTGGTGGGCAGGTTGTTATATAGAGTATTACTTTAAGATGTATTATGTTTGGCTATGTTGTAAAACATTTATTTTTATGATGCAAAGATGTGTAGCATTCTTTTATGTTGCATTTGCTTAATTCGATGACACAGTGTTATTTTGCCTGTCTAAAACACTTGATTGGTCAAATAAAGAGCTGAGTGGCCAATAGGTAGGCAGGAGAAAGGATAGGCAGGTTGGCAGGCAGAGAGAATAAAAATAAGGAGAAATTTGAGAAGAAATTATCAAGGAATAGGATAAGGAGGAGAACTCCAGAGGCCAGCCACTCAACCACATAGCAAGCCACAGAAGAAGAACTAAAGAAAGCTATAAAGAAATAGAGAAGGGTAAAAGCTCAGAGGCAAAAGGTAGACAGAATAATTTTAAGTTAAGAAAAGTTGGCTAGAAACAAGCCAAGCTAAGGCCAGGCATTCATAAGTAATAATAAGTTTCCATGTGTAGATTTATTTTGGAGCTGGGTAGAGGGCTCCAAAAAAAAAAGAGCCAAAGGAGGAAAAATGAGGAGGAGAGAAAGGAAGGAAGGAAGGAAGGAAGGAAGGAAGGAAGAAGAAAAACAGAAAAAAAAAAACATACAACCACAACAGGCAGCCAAGGTAGAGACTGGGTAAAATAAAATTTGCTACTGACTTCACAACTCTGACTCTTAACCTATGGACTATGCTGTTCATCTCACTAGCATTCTCATTACTTTAGACCTACTTACCATGCCAGGTCCTCACTTGGAGCACCCCTGGTTCCCTCAGCCTTTTCAATCCATCCCCAGCCTCCCTGACACTCACGCCATCTCCATACACACACCTATTTCAGTTTTTGTAATTGTCTCTTCCATCCACAGGATTCTAACATCCCGTTTCTTCTGTCCTGTCTCTTGCAGCATAACAAGATGCCTCCTATGGCCTTGATGCTCTGTATTAAGTTCTGATTTTTCCCTTTGCCATTCATTTACAATTCAATAGCTTTGCTACAGAAGCGGCCAGCTATACCCTTTTCCCCAGCTCCCAGAGCAACCGTTCTTGATTATGTCAAATCGAGCTGTCTTAATTATTTTACTCATCTTTTAACTGCCTGTTATTAAAGAACCTTTGGAAGGGAAATCTCCCTAGGATTTTTGACACATTATGACAGAAGAAAGGACAGGGCCCAAGGCCATGTCAAGACCTTAGAGTAAGGTGGCTAAACACAGTTTCATCCTACTCCATTCCCAACAGATCATGGAAGCAGTTGGCATTTTAGAAGACTGACAGTGTCACAAGTTTATCTGGTTTGCACTTGCTCTGGATCACAGATGCACTCCAAAAGTGGGGTCTGCAGGGAGAGCAAAGTGGTATGTAAAAGAAAATGTACCTATTAGGGGTCACCCCTGAGTGCTCTGCCTCCACCAACTCTGCTCTAGGTGTTCAGTTTGTTGATTACAATAAATGCATCTTACAAAAACTCAAGGAAATAGCTGCTGAATTTCTCTGCGATAGAATTCTATGACTCATTGCCTTCCATTAAAAGAGTGTTTAGTTTTTCCTTTTTCAAAAAACAAGTATCATTATAATGATTCCTAATGATATTCAGCTATACTCAACCATAATCAGAGAAACTTCCTACTGCAGCAGACAGGAATAAATGCAGAGACCCACAGCCAGACATTACTGAGAGAGAGAGAGTGCTTGAAACATATAGCTCTACACGGGATGTCTCCATCAAATTCTTCCCCTCAGAACTCAGGAAATCCCATGGTAGAGCAGACAGAAAGAATATAAGAACCAGAGGGGATAAAGGGCAGCAAAGAGATAAAGCCCTCTAAATCATCATGCCCAGAGCTCATATGAACTCACAGAGACTGAAGCAGCAAGCAAAGGCTCTGCACCAGGTCCCCCGTGTATATATTGTAGCTTTCAGTTTAGTATTTTTATGGGACTCCTTAGTGTGTGGATGAGGGTGTTCCTGATTCTTGTGACTGTTCTTGGGGCCCTTTTCATTTTGTTGGGTTGCCTTATCCAGCCTCAGTGTGATAGCTTTTGTTTCATTTTGTTGTATCTTACCTTGTCAGGTGTGGTTATTATCTCTTAAAACCTTTTGGGGGTTTTTTGGTTTTTTGGTTTTTGGGTTTTTTGTTTGTTTGGTTGGTTGGTTGGTTTGGTTTGGTTTGTTGTTTTTGTTTGTTTGTTTGTTTGTTTTTTCTAGTAAGGGACAGAAAAGGAGTGGGTCCAGGGGGGAAGAGAAGTGAGAAGGACTGGGAAGAGTGAAGGGAACGGGGGATAAAATTGGGATGTATTGTATAAGAAAAGAATCTGTTTTCAATAAAAGGGGAAAAAAGAAAAGTATTTTTTAAATATTCAAAAGTTGTTATGGCTTGACTAGCTAATGTCATTCATACTGTCATATATTGAATGCTCAACCTTCTTTGGTTAGCACTGTTGTGGAAGGTTCTGGAAATTCAAGAGATGAGGCCACTGAAGGAAGAAGGTAACTAAGGGTATGTCTTCTGTTTTCTATGTGCCATGAGGTGAAAGACTTCCTAAGCATATGTCCCTGCATCCATGATGTTCTGCCCAACATGAAGCCAAAAACTATGAACTGTGAGCCAAACAAATCCCCATTTTATGTTCTCTTAAAGCACTTTGGTCAGAGCAATGCTAAGGTGTTAGTTAACAACAAAGACTGAGGATACATTATAAGAAAAGAACATACTGATGCAGATATTCAAGAAGGTCTTTGTTTTATGCTTTTCAGTCATTCAATGTATCATTTTTATCTTTTTGAATACTGAAAGCTGCCCTAGAGTATGAAACAATGCACAGAACAGGCAAGATCCCTGCTATCATCGCAGAGCTTATGGTTGATGACAGGTTGAAGATTTCTAACAATGGTGGACATAGTTTTCTTGAATAAGAATTTCATACAAATTATAATTTACCAGGCACATTAGCATCCCATCCTTGGTAGCCCACAACTGGTTCTCTCACCTCCTGTTGCCCTGTACTCAAAAGGTTTCCCCTCAGTTAATTGAGCCCTTGCCCAAATTTTTCAATAGAAAAGAGCAAGCCACTTCCCATACTCCCCTCATCACCTTGGGTGTTGTTTCTGGTGGATGTCTTACTAAATATTACATATTTGCTTTAGTTCCTCAGCCTTTTACAGTCCATGTCTTTCCATCAGGATGAACTTCATAAGGGCACAGCTTTGGCATTCGGTTCCCTGCTATATCTGCAGCAATTAGTGCAGCTCTTGTTCTTAGGAATACTCAAGAGCCTGTTAAATGGTTCTGCGAGCGTTACAAATCACAGTAACATCCGCATACACTTTGGGAAGAGGAAGCACACACGCACAGTGCTTAGTCTATGGACACTAACTCATGTCATTATGACTCAGCCTCCTGTACCAGCACCAAAGCTAATGAAAATGAGACTTCCACCAGAGAAAGCTCACACTAAGACTGATGAGATCTCACTTGGCTCAGGACTTAAATGACATAGTTAACCTTGATTTCACTGTATCTGAAGGCAGGAAATTGGGGCCTTTTTGGATTTTATTCTTGAATTGTAACTCAGTGGGACACCTCCTGCTTTTGGAATTTTCAGAAAAGCACATGAGACTTGTTGACATCAGGGATATGCAGGTCTCAAAATTCCTGTGCAAGCATTCAGAAACTCACTTTGGATTCTCAAAAGGTGGCAGTTGAAAAACTGCTGTTTTAGTAATTATGGTTATTCAAATTTTTCATTATTATTATGCAGAATAATAATTGTCATCACTTACTAAGCGCCCACACTTTAGGAACTCCATTGAAAGGGGAAAAAAATCTAATTACAGGGTGCAGACATTTGCATAAATTGATGGATTTCTGTAGCAGCACAGTGCAAAGCCAGGAAGGTGAGGTTCCTCTTGATTTTTTTTAATTCTCTTTTGATCTTGTTAATTGTTTTAAATGGGCTAATGGAGAAGCCTGATCTTTCCTCTTTTGCTCAGTCACCTGGCTGCCTGCTTCTGCCACCAGGAGACTGTCATGTAGAGATAATGTATAGTCATGACATAATTCTGAAAGTTCTGGAAAATGAGGCAAATATATCTAATCTCTGATTCTGTCACTCATTTTCTTCATAACCTAAAATAAATCCCCTACTTGGTCCTAATCTAAAGCATTTGGGGATTTTATGGAAGAAAAGCCAATCTATACAGAAACATGTATAAGACAATAATTTAATATTTCTAAGGCACTGGGCAAGTATTTGTCACCAAATTTTCTGATTTTTCTCCCTTTCTCATTGTCAGGGTCTCAGGAATGGGTCTAGGGAGAAATAAATGAATAGTATTGAAAGTCACCTACACTTTCAAAGGATACAAGGTTTTGGAATCCCTCTTTAATTTTTGCTTGACTCTTCTAGCAAAACCTGATACTCTGCTTTCCATACTGATGCTTTCTCACAAAAGTGAGTCTCATTGCAAACCCCACAGAGAGCACTTCTTGCAAGAACACATACACCCACTCATGTTTGTCCTTGGCAAAGCAAAAGTAACAAGCTAATATATTCAGTGGGCTAAAATATTGGCTTGCATATTGAGTTTCTTTGTTTTGCAGTGATTTACTTTCTATTGTTTTATTTGCATTGTTACACTTGAAAATACCATTATAGGTGACGTTCTGATTTTCTGGTTTATTTTGACACTTCAAAATATTCAGGAAAGCTACAAATAAAACCTCACATATATGGTCAAGTGATTTTTTTCTACTTCGTGAGGGAATTGAACACACTAGTCAAGTGATTTTTCAACAAGTTTCCAAGATGATTCAAAGGGGAAAGGGCAGCCTTTCAACAAATGTCATTGGAAAAAAAAATGTGTCTAGGCTAAGAAAGTATCCCTCTATGTAGGATGGGTTCCCAAAGTCCATTCATATACGAGGGATAAATACTGATGGGGGAGTGAGGGAAGTGGGATTGACATGTAAAACAAACTTGTTTCCAATTTAAATTAAAAAAAAAAAAAAAACAGAGAACCATATGCAAAAGAATGGAACGAACGCCTTACTATTGCTATCTCTCCAACCCTGGATGAATGAAATTCTAGAGGTAATAAGTATAAACAATTGGATGTTAGTTTAAAAGGTAGGAAATTCCAACACATATTGTAATATGAATAAACTTAAACTTTGAGGGCATTATGCTAAGTGAAATAGAAAAAATTATGAAGATAAACGCTCTATTAATTCATTTCTATGACTTACCAAGCCATTCAAATTCATATAAAGGAGCTGGAGGGATGACTTGAACATCAAGAGCACTTGCTGCTCTTGTAGAGGACCCAGGTTCAGTTCCCAGCACCCACAGAATGGCTTACAACCATCCATAACTCTAGTTCCAGAGGATCCTATTCCCTTTTTTAAACTCCTTAAACACAAGATATGCATATTATGCCCAGACAATAGGTAAACAAAATATTCATATATATGAATTTTAAATAATTCTAAAAAAATAATGTTTTTAAAGAGATACAGAAAATCATTTTCAAAATTCAGAAAGTATAAAGATGGCCAGGGTTGGGGGCATAAGGACTGCAGCAACTCATAGGTTAATGGAGATTTACTTATTTTTCTTTCAAGACACAAAAACTTCCAGGGATTGGCTTCACAGCAGTATAGGTATAGCACTATTGAGCTGGAGACTTAAAAATGGTTTAAAATGGTGTTTTACGTGGTGGGTATTGTATCACCTTATTGGATCTTGTGGCAAAATCACTTGAAGTTCCTAGAAGACCTGCTGTTTTCTGGGGAAGATCCTCTGGGGGGGGCAGTGGGTCTGGGAGAGAGGGGAGTTGAGGGTTCCAGCAACTGGGAGTAGTGGAGGGAGGGGAAGCTGCAGTCAGGATGTAATGCATGAGAGAAGAATAAATTTTAAAATAGAAAAGAAAAATTTTTATGTATGTGGGGGGTGGGAGGCAAGGTGGCACGCACCTTTAATCTAAGCACTCAGGAGGCAGAGGCAGGCTGATCACTGTGACTTCAAGGCCAGCCTGGTAAGTTCCAGGCCAGTCAAGGCCATGTAGTGAGATTCATTTGGAGTGTGTGCACACATGTGAGCCTGTTTTAAAGATTTGGCAGTAATTCATCTTTATGGACAGTTCTTCCACAGTTGAGCAAAGCCGTATCTAGTTCAACACCCAACCTGCATTCTCTTGCTCTCATTCTAGCACGTATTCTAAGCATTAATTTTGTGCCCCAGGCTTAAAGCAAGATCCTCAAATTAAATATGTGGGCTGACCGTGCTGTCTTTCCAGATGTGGGGCTGCTGTGTGCAGCTGTGTGCATTCATCCTATCTTTGCCCAATTCACTATCTCAAGAGGCCTTCTCTGACATGCTATTTAAAACTGCAAACTTTTTCCTTTTTCTACAATTTTTCTTCATAGTAAGCATCAAACTTTGCTCTATTATTTTATCTTGGCTATTTTAGGACTTCTTTTTCTTATTCCCTGTCTATCTCTGTCCACCTCTTGCATAAAAACCTCATGAAGGGTAATGTGTTTCAGTTCTTCACTGCTAAACTTCCAGCAGGTGGATCAGAATCTGGGGCATTGCGTGTGCTTTTTTGTTCTTGCTTGGTTGTGTGTGTGTGTGTGTGTGTGTGTGTGTGTGTGTGTGTGTGTGTCAGTTTTGGATTGCTGTGTTTGCTTGCTTGCTTGCTTGCTTGCTTCTTTGTTTAGAAAGTCTGCCTTGTGATCCCAAAGACCCAGGTATTGTTTCTTGTCAGTGTTACTGTTGTTTAACAAATATTTATTGAAGAACATATTCATCAATCTATTGATCAGCATTTGGTAGACAACAGTATTCTGTATGGCATATATTTATGTGTGTGTGTGTGTGTGTGTGTGTGTTTAGAACCACAAGTCGTAAGATATCAACCAAATGCAAGCACTGGCCATTAAATGAGCCATTATATGTAGGGAATGCTCTCTGTGTCTGAAAACCTGTGTTTTGTGTGTGGGTTCTGCAGTTCTCCACGTAAATACTTTTTTCCAGGGAAGCTTTGAGCTTTGTGCTGCAGAGCCAAGTTTGTACAGGGGCTAAGCGAGCTCCTGCTGCTCAGAAGAGCTAGAGTTGACTGCTAAAGTGAGACCCTTGAGATTGGACACTGGCAGTGGGAAGACAGTCTGAATCGCATACAGGGCTGAAATCAGACACAGGCCAAGAGGGTCATTGGCTCACCAGTACTATAATCTATTCCAAGTAGCAATGAAAACTGACTCTACAAAACTCATTCTTGGTGCCCTTCAAATTTGTCCTAACTGTTACAATAAAAGTTAAAAATAGGAAATGTCTTTGAGTTAATGCCATCCACTAGCCACCACCCAGATCTTGGGAAACAGAAGGGACAGGAGTAAGGTGACTGACCCAAACCACATCCTAGCCAGAGAAAATACTTTCTTTGTGTTTCATGGAAAAATCTCTTCTTCTAATACTTATCCTAGGCTGTCAATAGGAGAAAGGTTTTCTTCTAACTGACCTGGGTTACTTGTGACAGGCTGGTTGTTCAAACTAAGGAAGTAATTCTCTGAAAGTGTAGACCCCTATTCATCATTATGGATTTTTAAAGAAGTCTACCAATCCCAGGAACATAGCTTAGCTTGGGCAGGTCTCTTGACTGGTGCATGTACAAACATTTGGGAAGTGGTCCACCATGGTCACAGTTGGGAAATATAAAATAATTGTCATATTCTTTGATGTTGACAAAAGCTTTTGGAGAACTGTGTATATTATGTCCTCTGTGTATATCTCAGAAGTCAACATTCTCTTTTGTAAGAGGGACATACTCAATTTCCAAAGTAATTTCTGTGCATACTCTATGTTTTAAGGCTACAGAAACAGCTACAAAATTTTCATTTTACTAATTTAGCTTTGTATGAAGAATCATTTAGTAGGTGAGAAATAAGGTGAGTCACTTTCTTTGTTCCTAATAATACACTGAGAATGTATACACCAGCAACAGCCAAAGTCCTCAAATGCTTATACACTACCAGGAAAATCACCTGCATCTAAAAAGATGGTTTTCCCAATTTATCCACTCAACTGGAATGTCACCATGCTAACATGACCTCACTGTGGAGGCCACCACTCTATTTTCTACAGCAAAGGAATTCTGTCAAAGACAGTAATCCAAAGTAGCTCTTGGGAAAACTAGTCCTCAACAGGCTGGGTGTGAAATGAAGCAACTTCCCACTTCACAGTTAAGTATAAGCTGTCTGTGGTCCATACTTTCTTTAAAGGAAAACTAAGAAAAATTGTGCTTCATATATTTAATGAAAAATTATATTTTGGCTCCAAAAACCTAACTCTGTATCTGTCTCTATCTATCTATCTATCTATCTATCTATCTATCTCCCTCTCCTTTTAAATTCAGTCTTAAAAATGAATGTTCAACAGAAAGGAAAGTAGCTGTGCTCACATGGGACACAATTCCAAAGAGCTATGTTCTACCATCAGAGCAAATGGCACCTTCCCTTCTCCAAGATGGTCATTTAATGAAAACAGTGTTTTTGTTTTGCTTTTTAACCATGTCACTTCTCACAAACAGTATGCTTACATAGAATACAGGATAGAGGTATAAAGAACAAGATTCTATCTAAAAATAAGTACTATTTAAATTTTTATGAGTTATTTACTGGGTGGGAGGGTGACACCATGGCACACATTAACAGATCAGATGACATCTTGTAGTAGCTTGTCCTCTCCTTCTACAGTGTGTACATGCCCAGTGACAGCCTGGATTCAAGTCCTGGATACAAGCCTGAATTTCAGGTCATTAGATATGGTGACAAGTACAGTACTTTTACCCTCTGAGTCTTCTCATGGACTTTGCTTCACTTTTTTAATCAAATTCCTGCATTTCCTAGTTGCAAGATTTATGAGTTACATGTATATGTTTGTGGATTATACCCAAAGGATGCTCCATCCTACTAAAAGGACAGTTCCCCAACTATGTTCATTGCAGCTATATTCACAATAGCCAAAAACTGGAAACAACCTAGATGTCCCTCAGCTGAAGAATAGATAAAGAAAAATGTGGTACATAGATTGATAGAAATGAGTTAATATTTAAGACAGAGCTAGCCAATAAGAAAGACTAGTAACAGGTCAATCGTTTTATAATTAATACAGTGTCTCTGGGTGTTATTTGGAGCTGAAGAGGCTGTGGGACCAGGCTGGCAGGAAACTGCTCATAACAAAATGGTGCCTACAACATGGGTACTAAGAACTTCCACTTAAAACTTGACAAAAGCTCAAAAGCAGATTTTAGAAACAAAAGAACAGAGACAAAGGCTTCTTGGTAGCATCATTTTTCTTGGGCGGGCTCTGTTTTGCTAGAGACTCGCAAGGCTCCTTTAAGGGTTTCCTGACTCAGCATAAGTGGCAAAAAACCACAGGGCTCTTTAAAGAGGCCCTGCTAATAATTCCATGGTGCTTACCAGCAGCTGGCACTGGCAGTGGCAGTGGCAGTGACCACATCTCCAAGCCGGCAGCATGCTGCTTGATGGCAGCATAGACCAAGGCAGTGAGCACAACTTTCAGTGCTGGTGGTAAATGTACCCCTACCATCTTGGATAGATGGCAGCTAAAACAGCTGTGGCTTTCATTTTAGCAATGTTGTTTTTTAGCAGATAAAAGACCAGAAAAAAGATAAAGACAGTAAAGACAGATTCAGATAAAGAAAAATCTCCAAAGGTTTACAACGTGTTGAAAAATATACATAGGCTTGGGAATGAAAAAGAAACAGGATTAAGTGGTTTTAAAAAATAAAATAAAAAATAAAAAAAGAAGAAAGAAAGAAAGAAAGGAAGGAAGAAAGGAAGAAAGGAAGAAAGAAAGGCAGAGACAAGCAGATCTCTGTGATTTCAAATCTAACCTGTTATACAGAGTGAATTCCAGTACAGGTAAAAGTTATACAGGGAAACCCTGTCTCCAAAAACAATGAAAAAATAGGAGTAGAAGAAATAGAGTAATAAAAAGCCACATGAAGATGGAAAGCACACAGAGAGTATGGACACTGAATGCTATTGTGTTGTCTTTGAATTGCCCAATTGCTAAGGAAGGAACAATAACTGTTAAAATACACTTGATTATCAATACTTCTAAATCAATCCAACTTATATATTTTAATAATGCTTTGACTTCAAAATTTAAGTCTAAGGACAGGTTACTGGGGAAAAGAATTTCTATTTTTGTTTCCACAGAAAATGAAAAGCTGTGGATTCCTTCCAGACGAACATGATTTAATCAAGCAAGACCCCCCCCCCCCGCAAGCAGTGTCCCAGGTTATCCAGCAAGCAAAACAGCTGGTACAGGCTTGGAGCCTTCACCCCTACATTCTACTCTAGCCCCTTTGGTGTGAGAAGGTACTCTGCAGGCTACAGAAAGAGAAATTTGAAAGCCAACCCAGCCACAAAACCCTCCACCTATAATCTGTCCTGCCTACAAGATGTGCTGGGACAATGGTGGCACAGAACTTGTGGGAGTGGCCAGCCAATATCTGTTTTAACTTGAGGCTCACAGTGGGAGCCCATGTTCAACACTGCATGGTCAGCCAGGAACCAGAAACTGGGTGTTCCAAAGACTTAGAGTAGAACCAAACACAACTCATCTTAAAAAAAAAAAAAAAAAAAAAAAAAAAAAAAAAACAATGAAATGATTCCTAATGGCATCCAGCTACACTCATAGACTGGCACCTTGTTCAGTAGTCATCAAACAGGCTTCTTCTGGCAGTAGATAGAAGCAGGTGGGGAGACCCACAGCCAGACATTATGTGAGAGAGACAGTCTAAATTAGAGATCTCCTTACTGTCCCTTCCCTTGGAAAGGGAGGAAAGGGAGAAAAAGGATTGTAGGAGTCAGCGGGGATGGAAAACACCAGGAGAACATGGTTCACCCAATCAACTAGACAGGGCTCACATGGGCTCACAGAGACTGAAGCAGCAAGCACAGGGCTTTCTGGGGTCTGCTCCAGGTCCTCAGAGTACACATTACAGCTGCTAGCTTGGTGTTTTTGTGGGGCTCCTAACAGTGGAGGTAGGTGTATCTCTGACTCTCTTTTGCCTGCTCTTAAGACTTTTTTCTTCTTATTGGGTGTCCTTGTCCAGCCTGGACATGGGACCTATCAAGTTGTCTTATTGTATCTTGTTTTGTCCTGTTTGGCTGCCATCTCTTAAAGGTTTTTGTTGAAGGGGAATGGATCTAGGGGATGGGGGATCTGGCAGGAGAAGAGGAAGAGGAAACCATGGTCAGAATGAGAGAAGAATTTTTTTCAACTAAAAAATTAAATTGAAAAAACTATTTTCTCCCTAGATGGCCAGTGAATAAGCTGAATTTATTTAAAGGTAGTAAAAGACATCCCTTTGATTAAATTACCAGATGAAGTGGTTTGGTTGTTAAGCGAAAACATCACATAATATGAGGACACCCTCCCTTCCTCTTAAGTCTCCTCAGAGCTTGTGCTAGACCTGTGCTTTCCTGTGCTAGAGCAAGCAAAGTTGCCCAATACATCTGTCTCTGCCTTTCCACTAGATGTTTCTTGGGAGTCCAGTGGTGTCTGTATTGAGTAAGGTGCCCGGTGAATCAGGCAGGGCCTGACAGTGTTCCAGCTCAGTCTACAGTGATGGCCTTGCACTTCACAGAAGGTGGGCATTGCTTAGTCTCCTGCTAACAGCACAATTTAGGTACGGCATACATTTGAACCTGGCTTTCTCAGAAGCTTAGGGTTCAGGGAAAGGAGTCAACATATGAAGACTTCCTGCCCCAACCTTATCTCAGTTTCAAGCACACTCTTTTCGCTTTCATTTGGCCTCCTCTGTGGGATTTGTCTGAATTAAGAATTCTAAATTCAAAAAAAGAGGAGGGGGAAACAGGAGGAGGAAGAGGAGCAAAGGGAGGAAGAGGAGCAGGAGAAAGAAGAGCCAGGAGATAAGGAAGATAATCCGGAAGAGAAAGGGGAAGATAGGGTGGAGGAAAAAAGAGGAGGATGTGGAAGAGGAGCAAGAGGAGGAGGAATGGGAAGCCCTGTGCTTCAGGCTCCATAACCATATCTGGGTCAAGTCAAATGCAATATTCCCTAGTAGTTGCCTCTTCTGTGGCCTTACCAATATGAGAATTGAATGAATGAAACTACCTTCTGTCTAGTTCATCCCAATTCAAGTAATGCCTCCAATGTTTAAAGTAATTAAGAAGTTTAAATTAAAGTATGTGAGCAGCACATTCTTTCAAGAGAATACTTTCTCAGCCCAGACACATGCGGGAGGGCCTAGGTCCTGCCCCAAATGATATGACAGACTTTGAAGGCTCCGGATGGAAGTCCTCACCCTCCCTAGGGAACAAAGGGGATGGGCTAGGGTTTGGTGGGGGTGATAGGGGAGGATGGGAGGGTGAGAGAACTGGGATTGACATGTAAAACAACTTTGTTTCAAATTTAAATAAAAAAGGAAAACACATTTAAAAAATAAAAAAAGAATACATTTATATTCTACTGTTAAAAAATACTAAAAGGCAATTCTTTACTCTTCCCTATACAAGTATGATTGACACTTAGGATGAATGGAACCTGTATAGCACAGACAAATAGAAAATGCAGAATCTTCTACTTAATAGAAGTTATAGAGTTGTCAATTTGCTTATCATCAGCCGTTTGTGTAATAGGTGTATAGTAGCATTTTGGCATTGGTATGGTATGTCTTATCCCTAATTAATTTCAGCTATAGAAAACATTAATTACATAAGACTACAAGCAGATTAGGAACATTTTGGATTAGCAGGAAATAGTAGAATTTATTGCTTTCTGAAATATTTTTCTAACTAGTCTTCTTAAAGTTTTCCAGTGGCAACTTAGACTTTTTGCTTGTGGAATGACAGAAGGCATTTGTGGAATTGTAAGTGGCACTGGTGGGTTAAATTAGTTGTGTGGCTGTAGTTGTAGCTGTGGATTATGATGGTATTTGGAGGAGTTACAATGATGACAGTTATAAGAGGTAGTGCTGACAGTGGTGGTAACTGTGGGTGGTAGTAATGGTAGTGGAGGTGGTAGACATGAGTAGGGGTGGTAATCAACATGATAGTTTTAAAAGGTGGTGATATATATTGGCAGTAGTAGCTGTGAATGGTGATGGTGGTAATAGTAGTTGGGGTGGCGGCAGATATGATGGTGGTGATAGTAGTAGTAATGAGTAGTACCTAGGGCATAGTTGAGGATTTGGTGATGACAGTTCTGGTGGTAAGTGGCAGTTCTGGTCATTGTAAATATGATAATGGCAGCACTGATAATATTTCAATATTATCAATAGGCAGTGGTTAGGGTCATGATGCTGATGGTGACAATTAGAAGTGGTAATTGACTACTGATTTTTTTGAGTTTATCTGTATCCTGCTAGTTTGCTGAAGGTGTTTATCAGCTGTAGGAGTTTCCTGGTAGAGTTTATTGGGTTGCTTATGTAAGCTACCATATCATCTGCAAATAGAGACAGTTTGACTTCTTCCTTTCCAATTTGGATCCCATTGATCTCCTTTTGTTGTCTTATAGCATTAGCTAGAATTTCTAGTATGATATTGAAGAGATATGGAGAGGGCAGCCTTGCCTTGTTCCTGATTTTAGAGGAATTGGCTTAAGTTTCTCTCCATTCAGTTTGATGTTGGCAGTTGGTTGCTGTATATTGCTCTTATTATGTTTAGGTATGTTCCTGTTATCCCTGACCTCTCCAAGACCTTTATCATAAAAGGGTGTTGAATTTTGTCCAAGGCTTTTTCCGCATCTAGGGAGATAATCATATGGTTTTTCTTTTTCAGTTTGTTTATATGGTGAGACTGCCACCAACTAACAATTTGAGCTTCCATGGAAAGGCTACCATAAATGCCCTTCCCAGAGAGTGAGATCAACAACTAACTTATCCATGGAGCCCTCAACTAATGCCTGTTGGAAACAGGATCAAACACCCATACATAAACACTGAGTCGAACTAGAACCCAGAAGCAGATGGAGAGGACAAGACCAGGCGGCAGAAACACATAGAGACAGCTTACCTGAACAAGGAGGAGCTAACGGGCCACCAGACTGATAGCTGGGAAGCCAGCATGGGACTGACTCAGGCCCCCCCGAATATGGGTCTCAGCCAGAAGGACTGAGCAGTCTAAGAGACCTCAGACAGTGGAGCCAGGATGTATCCCTGGTGCACAAAAGGACTTTGCTAACACATCCCCCATGGAGGGATAACTGCCTTAACCTAGAGACAGGAGAGAATCCCTAGTCCCTACTTCACATGACCTGTCAGAGCTACATGACCCCAACTGGATGGCATTCCCCTAAATATGGAATTTGGGTGGGGGGATGGGAGGGGAGGGTGGTTAGGGTGCATGTGAGAGGGCAGAGAGGGTAAAAGGGAAAGGGAGGAAGGGAGGGAAGGAGGGAGGGAGGGAGGGAGGGAGGGAGGGAGGGAGAGGGAACTGGGATTGACATGTAAAATAATAAATTAAATTTTAAAAAAATGCTTTGACTCCAAAATTTAAGTTCAAGGACAAGTTACTGGGGCAAAGGATTTCTATTTTTGTTTCCACAGAAAATGAAAAGCTGTGGATTCCTTCCAGACTAATGTGGTTTGATCAAGCCGAGTACCAGATGATCCTACATTTAAAAAATAGATATTGACTACATTCAAAACAGCTGGACAAAGCAGCCTTACAGACTACAGCCAGGATTTCTGCATCTTCTTAGAATCCCCCATGACAGCGCCCCTTACCAGCAGGAAGTAGTTTGGAAAGAATGACGCCCAATTTCCCAAATATTGTCTATAAATGTTTGTTTTCAGTTAAATGGACTTGGTTATATAAAATAAATAAATAAATAAGTGGTAATTGAGGGTGGTATGATCGTAATAGTGAAACAGTCAGGAGTAATAGTTGGGGATGTAGTGGTGATGTCAATTGTAATGGTGAGAGTTAGGAGTGGTAGTTGTAGATGAAGATATGATGGTGGTACAGCAGTAGATATTTCTGTGTGGTAGTGATGAGGGAGTTAAAAGTTTGGGCAAATATCTATGAATGGCTGCAACTGTGAGTAGAAACGAGGATGGTGCTGGATGACAAGATAAAGTGATGGGAGTTATGGGTGGTAATGTCTGGAATATATTTGGTCAGGGTGTAGGGGAAATACAAACAAAGGTAATTAGTCTTAATGGGAATTTCAGAGCTCACTATTCATGCTTCAGTATGCTGCTTAAGAAATGACAAGATAAAGTTTAAAATAACTAATCATAAAGCAGCAGTCACTGACCAAATTTGCCTTGGTTTCCAATTTAGGCTGGCTATTGCTGTTTATTACTGAGAAAAACCCAGAAGTGCGACAGGGGAAGCTGTCCCACTACCATCATTGACAGCAATTTAACTATTATTAATTCTGTGCCTACTGTGTAATGGATGCTATGTGTATGTGCCTGTGTGTACACACATATAGCTTTAATTTAATGCTCATAAAAGACCACATTGTCCCCATTAGACACAGAGACACAGTTTGGTTGAGTGGTTTTGAGCATTTTGCAGAAATGCATTCGGAAAAGGGTAGAATTGGACTTATTAAGTCCATCACCACTCTTATCCCTTTGGATGCATTATTGGGGAACAACGGTGATAAGAAGTATCAGTTCATCTAGTTAGAAGTGGGAATACCATGGTGTAGGGATCAGCTTCATTGACTCTGGGTCTAGAACTCAAATGGGGTCTTATAACTAAATGTAAAGGTCATGAAAAATTTGGTGACAGGGCCTGGAGAGTTGGATCAGTGCTTAACAGCACTGACTGCTCTTCCAGAGGACCCAGGTTCGATTTCCAGCACCCACATTGTTGCTGATAACCATCTATAACTCCAGTGCCAGGGGAATCTAACACTCTCTTCTGGCCTCCACAAGTATAATGCACATACATGGTTCACAAACATACACAAAGGCAAAATACCCATACACCTAAAATAAATAATTTTTTTTTTAATCTGGCAACAGTAAAAGGTTTCTGAGCAATAAAGGACCAAAATGTATTTCAAAATCAGACACAGTTACTGCAGTGAGTTTCTGGCAGTGCTCATCAATGTAGCACCCTCAACTTCACAGCGACTTTGGATCAGACACACCCTGAACGCTTCTCAAGTACATGACATCACACCAAACTATGCCAACAAACACAGTTTGAGACACCGTGGCTCAGGCTTGAAACTACCATGCATTTTTGTTACAAAATGCAATGCTTTTGTTTACATAAAAAATTTTCTTCTCTTATAAAAACAGAAAATGGTTTGGGCCAACAAGATGGCTCAGTGGTAAGGGTACTTGCTGCTAAGCAGATGACCTGAGTTGGATCCCATAGCCCACTTAGTGGAAAGGGAAAACCAACTCCTACAAGTTGCTCTATGACCTCCACATGTGCTCCAGAGCACTTATGTAACTATTGTGTGTGTGTGTGTGTGTGTGTGTATGCGTGCGTGCGTGCACACACACACAAATAAACAAAATAAATAAAATGTTTCTTTTTAAAAATTAAACATAATAGTTTACTTACATAAAACAAAGACTTATGATGACATTGTCCTACCATCATTCCACAGTATGTGAGTCTAAATTAGTTTATTGGTTGTATTGGATTAGAATGGTGATTTTAAATTACTGTTTGAGTTGCTGATGGGGTTTTATTTTGCCTAAGTGTTAAGTGAATTTAACTTGGGAATTATGACAGAATTGCCAACAAATTACCAAAACAGTCTGACAAACTTACTTCAGCAGTTTTATACTATGTATTTATGTGAAGTGCTGTTCTCAGCACTGACAAATATAAAATCAAAATATTGATCAACTCTGGAAAACATTAAGGATGCACTGTATCCCACAGCATCAGATAGTTAGCCAAGATTTAATTCTCTGCAAAAATGAAACAAGTGCAACCACCTCATTAGGATGCTAATTTGCTTTCATCGTTGATGAATTATAAAATTTCATATGTCAAATAACTATTTTAAATAAATGCCTCTAATGATTTATTAACAGTAAATGTTTGATTGTGTGCCTGTGTATACAGGGTGAGTTGTGCAAATTTTTCCTGGGTGAAGAGGGGTCATGAACAGAAAAAAATTAAGTAGCCCTGATATAAAGCATGCTTTCAGAAGCCAGGCAAAATAATAATAATTAATGATAATGATAATAAAAATAATAATGGTAAAGCATGTTTTTAAAATACCTATTTCTAATAAAAGGTTTGCATAAATTATCACTATCATGTATTTGAGAGACAATAAAGTCTCCATCAGAAACCTCTTGGGACTGATGCACCACTTTTAGCAAAGTTCATAAAAGCAACATCAAAAAATCAGTAGGTTTTGTGCACACCAATAGCAAACATGCTGAGAAAGAAGTCAAGAAAACAATTCTTTTCACAGGAACATCCAAAACAGATCCCAAAGAATGGACTGAACGAAGGAAATGAAGCAACTCTAAAAGGAATATGTTAAAACAAAATTAAGTAATGTGCTAAAAGCCATTAAAAACCCTCACAGAATGCCCTAAGCTTCCCTGGGCATCTTCAGAATGCAGACACTCAGCAAATGATGCCTTGAGCACTTACCACCTAGCACTGAGACACAGATGTGAAGAGGATGGGGGCAGGTTATGACCTTGCATAAGTGACATCCCAGTGACACAAGATGGTCAAGTGTGAGGCACACAGAATGGTAAGTGATGAGAAGCAATAGGAGGCACTTAGCATCAAGCACTGAGACACAGACACGAAGGGGGTGGGAGCAGGTTATGTCCTTGTATACCTGCCATCCCCGTGACATAAGATGAACCAGGAGACAAAGCGTGCAGCACACAGAATGACAAATGATAAGAAACAACAGGAAGGAAACTAAGCAGAGAAGAGTAAGGATTGTGTAAGTGGACAAAGGACTCCATTGTAAACTGGGGAGGGCTCTCTCAGAAGGTGACATATGAGGGAAGAATAAACTGGGAAATTGTGCAACAGAAGAGTAATTCAGGAAAATGGAAAATTACCTTCCAATACACCCAAGAAAATTTTTCCAATGTTTGGAATCAGCGGGAAAGCTACCATCACTATGACATCAGCAAGCAGAACTGCAGTTGTAGAAAGTGCATCTTGCCTCACCCTCCCTGGGGAGCAGAAAGGGGATGGGATAGGGGTTAGGAGGGGAACAGGGGAAGAGGGGAGGGTGAGGGAACTGGGATTGACATTTGAAACAAGCTTGTTTCAAAATTAAACTTAAAAAATATATATCACTAAAAAAAAAAAAAAAAAGAAAGTGCAGTCTTAAGGAAATGGGACTGTGAAAATGTACTGAATCCCCTTGGGGCTGGTTGGCCCTTGCAAACTTTGTGATCACTCACTCACTCTAACTTGGCTTGTGGCTTTTGAGTAAAGAACAGTCTGAAACTCTAGGTATAGCATAGTGGTGGGGTGCTTTCACAGCCTGTGAAAGGCCCTAGATTTGATCCCCAGCAGTGGAAGAAGGGAGGAGGAAGAAGAGAGAAGGGAGGAGGAGGCAATAGAGAAGGAGTGGAGAAAGGGGGAAAAAGAAGATAAGAAGTTACAGGATGGGTTAGGAGAGGAGGGAGGAGCAGGAGTCATCTATAAGACAGTACCCATGCAATGGTTCAAGTGTGAGATGGTGGCTTGGACAAGGTAATGAGGACCAGAGGTTGCAGGCCACATTGTACCGGTTTGAATGCAAAGCCTGCAATATTTATTAGGGTTTGAGAACAGGAGCATATGAGACAGGAGCTGAGCTTGTTGGCACATTCCTTTAATCCCAGAACTCTGGGGACAGAGACTAGTGAATCCTGGTGAGTTCAAGGCTGCCCTCATCCACATAGAGAGTTCTGGGCCAGCTAGAATTCACAGTGAGACTTTGTCTGAATTTTTTAAATAAAATGCTTGAGAAAGAAGTCTAGGATTTGGAATAAGCCATTAGGTGACAGCAAGGGAGGACCACCCTTTGAAAAAAGTGATTAATCTCTTTGACGATGGCATCTGTTCATGTTACTTTTGTTCTCCTTTAGAAACACAAACCACTTGTCAGGTGGATGATCTTCATAAATACTTTTAGTGAAAACATAAAATGAAAATGTTTTCAGGAAAAACTCTTGGAATCATGTCATCTTAATATTAATCCATGTGTTTCAATCCTTATTAATATGAAGTTGCAAATATACTTTTTTAAAATACAATTTCACTGTATAGTCAAAGCTGGCCTTGAATTTGTCATACTCCTGCCTCTGCCTCTCATGCTAGGATTATAGATGTGTGCCGATGTGCCCAGCCAAGCTATGTACTTTTTAACCCTCATTAAACAAGCAAACCTATGAGTTCTATTTTTCAAAATCTCCCTACTACTGTTAAGTGCACAACCACACAGTACAAGATGTTTCTGGAACCTACATTGACAATATCAGACTGGCTTCATGAGTCTTGGGAATGCTGAATGCCTGGTTTTCATCAACACCAAACTTTTCTTCATAAAACAATTCAGAGAAGAGTGAAGGCAAATGTAGCCATCCTTCACTTGGAATCATCATCAGGTATGTACCTGAATTAGTACTCTATAATATTTCTTTTGTGTCCTTGGCCTACAAGTGTGGTGTGTATGATGTGAGCGACCCTATTGTAAATGGTAGAAATTGGCTCTAAGTAACCTACAATGCAGCTGTTTCCTGTATAGATCTGGAAGCACATATTCAATAGAAATGGATCAGAAAGCACTGTGGCAGTGACTTAGGCTTTGTGTTTTGTTTTTTGTGGTAATGGAAAATGAACCCAGAGCCTCACACATGCTAGGCAAATTATTACCACTGAGCTATATCTCCAGATATCTTTTTTCCACTTTTTTGTACTTATTTTATTATAGAACCTAACTACATTGCTGGCCTTGTGTTCCTTCTGTAGGCCAGTGAGGCCTTAAACTTGTGATCCTCTGCTCATCCTCTCTAGTAGCTGAGACTACAAGCATGTACCACCACTTCTGACTTAAGACTTAAAGATATTAAAGTGTTTTCAAACTTTGTTTCATCCCCACAAAGAGGCAAAACGTTTAGGAAAGACTCATAGTGTCTCTAGTAGCCAAGTCAAATAATGTTCTCCCAAGAGTCTGTCAAGCCATTCCACCTTCACCTGCACCCACTGGAGGATGTCCGACAGTATTTATCGCTTACAACCCATTTCTCCTCTGGATCCAGAGCCTTTAAGACATCAAAGTCAGCATGGTTTCATTCGTTGCTTTTAAAGAGATAGGTGACCATGATACAGTAATGAAGTTATGTACTTAGAAGATCTGCCCATTCACTCTAAATAAAATGTCCGTTTAGGTAGGGTTTGGACTGGTCTATAGACAGTCTATACACTTTGTATACTACGACAGTTGGAGACTAGAGATGGAGGATAGAAATAAGTTTCTGCCCTTAGAAAGTCTCATTTCTTATTGATGTTGTGTGGAAGGAGCTTCAGATAGTTTGAAAATGCAATAGTTTAAAATGTCTTGAGCTTCCTTTCAGATAGTTGCAGTCTCTCCAACTCAGTGATGGATGTCTGTTTCTGGGAGGAGGAAACAAAAGCTGTGCTTTCTGTCACTTGGTTAGCACAGATAACTTATAATTATAGAAAGGGTTGTCATTAATGTTTATGGGCAACTCTAAAGGCAAGCACTATAGATAAGAGGACAAATTAAGTGTCAATAAAAATATAACAGATATACACACAGGGAGAACACTAGGAGAGGAATTAAGGGGGGGATGTGAAGTTCAGAAGCAGGTGCTCTAAGCTGTAATCCATTCCTTCACTAGCTGTTTCACACAGGACACTTTTTCTGAGCTTTCCATCTTGGTGTCCTCACTTGTCAAAGCAGAGCCATAATAATATGTATTTAATAGAATCATTGCAATGACTGAATGTGAGAATGCATACTAAACACTTAATTCCAGTGGCTAGCACCAAGGTTATACCTGACATTATGATCGCTTTATTAATTCTACATGCACTAGGTGAAAATTAAGAATCCCAGCAGCAAAATCCCAGCCATGTTTTCTCATTGTCCAAAGGCATTATTCTGGGGGGGGGGCATTCCATCCTGATTTCTCATACATATCCTGTCTCTAAAATTTAGTAAGCAATAGTGACAAGAACTCAGAAGTCCCTCAAACACATCCACACATTTAAATCCACTTCACTTGACTTGCAGGAGTAGGTCACTGACACGTGACCCATTTACTCTTGTGCAAAGGGAAAAAAACTGTTGAATTTGCATGGCTTCTTCTTCTGTTTGTTTTCTTCTGTTTCTTTGAATTTAGTCCTTAAAAGAAACTATCTATGAAGGGCTTTTATTTAACTGTAATAAAGCAAATGAAAACATCCTTGCCAGCTGCCACTGAACATAATTTTTACTCTTTAAGTCATTCTTGACCATCCTTATTGGTATTGTAGGAACTTTAGGCATTTTATTAGAGGAATATATAACTACAAATGTCTGGTGCCATATTTCTATTGTGAGAGATGAATCAAAATTGTGCTACCTCTTATTTTTCTGGTTTCTAGATTTCATCTCCTTCCCCATCCCTTACCTCTCATCAGCACACACCTGTCTATGCTGTGTTCTACTTTCAGCCAAAAGAGTTTCTAAAATAAATACTCCTCATAAATACAAAAATTGGAGTGAAAACAAAAGTAACAGTGGCTGCATTTCTCTCACAGCTTTCTTGCTTGCTTGCTTTAGAAGTTTTGTTGTTTTGTTTTGTTTTTTAAGGTTCTTGGTATTGAATCCAAAGCTCTACGCTTGCTAGGTTAGAGTTCCACCACTGAGCTACATCTCCATCTCCCACTTTAATATGAAAGGAATTTCAGTGTGTATGAAGACACACTCACAATTCCAGTCCTAGGAAGGCTGAGGTAGGAGGATTGACAGTTCCAAGGTAGCTGAGATACATATTGAGATGCTGTCTCACAAGAAGTGTGGACTAGTTGTAATAGTTAATTCCCTTAATCATATACAGTCTTACTTTCCAAGTTTCCAACACATGGAATAATAAATACTTTTGGGGAAAGAAATCCTAATTACTCTGTTTTATTATACATTATTGTATATGAGATATATAAGATATGTGTTATATGTTACATATATATACCAAACTTTCACACAATAGCAATAAATGTGTATCATTATTCTAAGACAAATGAATTTTTCAAAGCATCTTTTGCTAGCCCTGGTTCTTAGAACTAACTCTTCAGTAAATTTGCTTGCAAGAGAAACACAAGATTGTTTCATAATCTATAAAAGGGTAGCATTTATGCAATGTTAACTGAATCAAGTATAAAAAAATAAGGGTCAGACATGGTGATCCATGTCTTTAGTTCCAGCACTTAGGAGGCATAGGCAGATGAATCTCTGTAAGTTCAAGACCAGCTTGGCCTAAATAGCACATTCCAGGCAAACCAGGGCTACATAGAGAACCCCTGTATCAAAATAAAAAAATACTCATATTTTGCACGTGGCTAAAACTCACTCAGATCGATTCTTTTAACTATGAAGTGGACAGTTCAGATTGTGAACTAGACTAATGTATACAAAAATTGATGAGTTAATGGCCAAGGCTATTGACTCTTGCCTGTCATCACAACAACTGGGGAACCTGGGTCAAATGTCCAAAGCTTGACTAGACTACAGAATTCCTAAGGCTAGCTGATGCACCCTAGTGAGACTTTCTCTCAAAACAAAAGATAAAACTTAACTCAGTGGTAGAGTAATACTACACTCAAGAGTCAGGTTGTTTCTTTGTAGTTGCAATTCCTAGTTCCCACCCTTAGACACTCTAATCTTAGACATCTAGGACCAAGTCAGCTATTTTCAATTTGAGATTTCTCAAGGGATTAAACTGAGTGGCATATGTTCAAATCCAACCTTACCTAATTCTCTACATTTCACCTGTAATTGAATTTCTAAATATACTTCCCTTTTATCTAAAATAAGGTGGACAGAAATGGGTTGAATTTCTGAGAGAAAGCTAATTATTACCCCACAAAGTAAAGAAGCTCATCACAGATATATTTGTACACAGACAAATCTAGGAAAACACACAGGTGCTCAGTTCTTTAAAGGTGGTTTTGTAAGAAACACACTTAGAAGAGTCTCAATTTTTCACTTTCAAGATTAAATATAGAAGAAATTCCTCTAAGACACTGTCTTATTGATGTAATTACTCAGATTCAAGCATGGAAGGACGTGCTAGTTTGCTTAGAAATGACAGTGGGAGGGTTGGAAAACACAAGTAGAGATTTCGGACAAAAACTAAATGGCATGCATTTCCATTATTCAAAAATCTCATTAAATTATGTAACCTTTTTACATTTTTAAATTGAAATAGAATCCCATCACTTCCCCCTTCCTTTTCCTCCCTCCAGCCCCTCCCAGATATCCTCCCTCTAACCTCCATATATGACCCCATCTCAAAGTTATATCCTCTCTGTGATTATTATTGCAATATACATATACATGTTTATGTGTGTGTACATATGTGTATACACAGCTACAAAGAAATACAACCTGCTGAGTCTGTGTTTGTTACTGAAGTGTATATGGTTTCAGAGACAACCACTCTGCACTGGACACCCAATACAGGGGCTCATCCTTGGGACAGACTAATTCTTCCTCTCCCTGCAGTCATTGCTGCCTGCAGTTCTTTGTCTAGGAATGGGAACCCTGGAAATTTTTTCCCTTCCATATTAAGATGTCCATTGATATTCCATTGTTCTGGTATTCTTTATGCAGACTTTACACCAGACTTCCTGATTGTCTGACTCTTACAACCCTTCTGCTCCTTCTTCCTTGATATCCTTTGAGCCATAGATACAGAAGCTATGATGAAGATGTAGCAATTGGTGTTTTGCTCCCCACGATGCATTAATTTCTGCATTGTATACAGTATAGTTTGCCATGATGGTCTTCAATTGCTTTTAAAAGAGGTTTCTTTGACTAGGGGTGGATATAAGGATAAAGTTAGAATGTAGTAAGGAAAATTCTGCTCTAACAAAGTGGTGGTAGTAGATTCTTTGCCAAGGTCCATGACCTCCTAGCCCCAGGGTGTATTTTCCAGTAATAGGCAGGATTTCCTTCCTGTTGAGTGGGCCTTAACACTAATTAGAGTGCTGTTGGTTACCACCAACATATGAGTGCCACTTATTGCACCTTCATGCAACTTTCTTTGAGGAGAAATCTACAAGTAAATGGAAGTGGATTTGCCAGTGTAAAATGTCATCTGGTTAGCAGGCCACATTTTTACATAACCATTGTAATACCTTCAAAGACATGAGCACTCAAAGAAAACTTAGAAACAGACAGCCAGGCCAACACCAAAATCTATAGGGAACCTCAGAGAAACAGCCAAGCTGATAGGAGCCTGGAGACTTGAAGAGCAAACCTGGCCCTTCCCTGGATATTATGTTCAGCCTGCCAGACGTCCCCACCCACCTCCCCCACCCATGGAGATATACACTTTAGACCTGCTAGGCTCCATTAATCACACAAGCCATTTCAGTTCTCAGAGAACCCCATTAATTCAGTGAGAATTTGTCTTTATTTACATTTTATTTCAACAAAGAGCTGTTAGAAGTAATACACCTGTAGTGACATTTAATAGAAGGTAATATTTCTTCAGCCTGTTCCCTGAAGTAAGGCATGACTTGCCTGCAATTGTAGGAATTAACAGCCACTGTAATTGGCAAAAACTCTGTAATAAAAAGAGAGGCTACATTTTCCATTGTAGCAATTCAGCAGCCATAGGGTTCTTATTACATTAAATTCTGTATTTATCTCATGAATGTCACTGTCTGTTATGAATTGTCCCCACAAAACAGATGAAATCCTCAGTTACTGCATTCTAATACTTAGTAAGTAATCATTTGGGAGTTATTACATTTTGTACAGAATTTTTAATGTTTTAAATTTTTCTTTTATCATGTAAATCTAATATTTGTATCCATGCCATATTGGTAGTTTTAATGGTTGCAGAATTCACTTTAATTACTTAAAAAGACATATATATACAATTCCCACACCTAAAGCTCAAGAGTCATTCAAAAGAGGGGGTAGCAACATTGTAAGAGCCAGAGGATTGAGGAATCTACTGTGAGATTATGTCTCCTAGGAATGTCAGCAGCCACACCCATAAAGTCTCATCAACATGACTGCCTAAACATTGGCTGAACAAGGACAACAGCAGTTAACATGGATGGAGGTCTCAGCCCTCCACTAAGAACTACAGGCAACTAAGGAAGGCCGTGAGCAGGGGAAATAGTCCTCACATCACTTGGTTATACAATACCAAATGGTCAGCTGTAAAAACAAACACCCAATGAACATTATGCATACTGAGCAGGTTGTATTTATATACTTAATAATATGTATGTGAATATACATGTATGTATGTAACAACAATTAATGAGAAAGAGGCCATGAATCTGAAAGACAGCAAGGAGGAGTGTATAGGATTTAGAGGAAAGAAAGGGGAAGGGAATAAAATTATAATGCATGCATGTAGATATATAGTTATATAGATACATAGATGATAGATAGTCAGACAGACAGATATGCTGGGAGTGGTGACATTTACATTTTATCTCAGCATTCTGGAGGCAAATACATGACCATCTCTGAATGTCTGAGGCCACCCAGTGCTACACTATGAGACTCTGTTTCAAATAAATAAATTTGTATGCATGTATATATGTATATTGAAAATCAACTTTATAAATGGCATTTTTATTGAGGGGGTCAATTAGCAGAACGTTGGTGGTTCCAGACTCAAGATGAAAAATTTACGCAGACCTTAATTTTCACTGACCTCTAAGTGAATTATAATATTTTTCTTTTCAATTGTCATTTTGTCCCTGTTTGGAAACCACAGATGTTATTTAACATTACAGCCATTATCTTGGCATACATCCCAAGTTTGTTACCAAGTCATCCCACTGAAGTGATGACAGCTAACAGACCTACCAGAAGAGCGTGTGAGTTAATGCATTCGAAAAGTTCACATTTCAGTATGTCACACGTTTCTGATTTATCAGAACTTTGCATCATAACCTTTTCCTCCACACCCCTATGAACTGTGTATGAGAAATTTGGAAAGATGATTTCTAAAACAAAATCTATAGCCTACAGCTGATTTAAAATAAAAAAGTCAAAAATCTGAGCTCAGTACACAAGGGCACTTGCTGCCAAGCTTGACAACCTGAGTTTTGCCCAGTCATGAACACCTGAGTTTGATGCCCAAAATACATGTGGTGGAAGGAGAAAAACCCATTCCCACAAGTTTTCTTCCAACATCCAAACAACTACAGTGACTTGAATGAGTGTGTATGTGTGTGTGTGTGTGTGTGAGAGAGAGAGAGAGAGAGAGAGAGAATGAACATGTGTGTGTAGCAGCGTGAATGCTCATGTGTGTGTGAGTGCTCATGTGTGAGCTTGTATGAGTACGCCTGTGTGTGAGTGTGTGTGAGAGTGTTCATATATGTGTGATTTTTATGTATATAAGTTAATTTTTAAATTAAAGTGTTCCACGTCACACATAAACATGTAAGTTTATGTACACACATCAAATTATGTACACACATGGGGCCTGGTAGTAGAGTGATAGAGTACATACCAAGTACACACAAGCCCCTGGGTTCACTCTTCACACACACGCAAAACCCCACAAACTGTAGGATTCTGGATACATTTTGCCCAAGAGAGGTGGGAAAAAAAGGAGAGAAAATACAAAGGTGGGGAAATAAGGAAAAGTGGGGCCGTATATAATACAGCATCAATGTGTTGTATTTTACTTCTCTGTTGCTGTGATGAAACACTGACCAAAAACAGCCTGGGGGTGGAAGGGCTTATTAGACTTACAGGTTATAGCCCATCATAAGGTCAAGCAGAGTAGGAGCTCAAGACAGGAACTTGGAGGCAAGAACTGAAGCAAAGACCACACAGAAAAAAAAAAAGAAAAAAAAGAAAAGAAATTAAGTAAGATAACAAAAATGACAGATCTCCCATGATCTTGGATAGGTAGGGTACACAGAGTAAAAATGGCTATCTTACCAAAAACAAACTACAGTTTCAATGCAATCCCCATTAAAATACAAGCACAACGCTTCACTGACCTTGAAAGAATAATACTCAACTTTATATGGAAAAAGAAAAGACCCAGGATAGCCCAGACAACCCTGTACAATAAAGAAACTTCAGGAGGCATCAGCATCCACGACTTCAAGCTCTACTATAGAGCTATAGTCCAGAGAACAACTTGGTATTGGCACAGGGAGACCAATGAAACAAATTCAAAATCCTTATATTAACACATCCACCTATGAACACCTGATTTTTGACAAAACATCTAAAATTATACAATGGAAGGAGGAAAGCATCTATAACAAATGGTGCTGACACAACTGGATGATTGTGTGTAGAAGACTGGAGATAGACCCATGTCTATCACCATGCACAAAATTTAAGTCCAAATGAACCAAAGACCTCAACATAGATCCAGCCACATTGAACTTCGTAGAAGAGAAAGTGGGAGGTACGCTTGAATGAATTTGTACAGGAAAACACTTCCTGAACATAACAGCAGTAGCATAGACACTGAGATCAACATTTAATAAATGGTTCCGCCTGTAATGAAGAAGCTTCTGTAAGGCAAAGGATACAGACTGGGAAAAGATCTTCAGCAACCCCAGATCTGACAGAGGGCTTATCTCCAAAATATACGAAGTACTCATGAACCTAGGCACCAAAACATCAAATAACCCTTTAAAAAATGGGATACAGAACTGAATAGCGAATTCGCAATAGACGAAACCAGAATGAATGAAAGACACTTAAAGTGTTCAGCATCTTTAGCCATCAGAGAAATGCAAATCAAAACAACTCTGACATACCATCTTACTCCTGTCAGAATGGCTAAAATTGGATGCACCAATGACAGTTTAGGCTGGAGAGGATGAAGAGAAAGGAGAACATTCCTCCACTGCTGGTGGGAGTGCAAACCCGTACAGCCATTCTCGAAATCAGTATGGTGATACCTCAGGAAAATGGGAATCAGTCTACCACAGGACCTGACGATTCTACTCTTAGGCATATACCCAAATGCTCCACTTCAATGCAACAAAGGCATGTGTTCAACTATGTGCAGAGCAGCATTATTTGTAGTATCAAGAAACTGGAAGCAACCTAGATGCCCCTCAACTGAAGAATGGATAAAGAAGCCATGGTACACATACACAATGGAATCTTGAAATTCATAGACAAATGGATGGAACTTGAAGAAACCATCCTGAATGAGGTAACCCAGTTACAAAAAGAGGAACATGGTATGTCCTCACTCATATATGGATTTTAGACATAGAGCAAAGGATCATCAGCTTATAATTCACACCGACAGAGAAACTAGGATACAAGGAGGAAGAGATTCATGCAAGGTTCCACACAGAACGGGAAAGGAAAATGAACCTCTGAGCATATTGGGAATGGAGTGGGGAGGCAATTAGTGGAGAGGGATTTAGGAGCAAGTGAGGAGAAGAGAACATGTGGGACCAGGAAGACTGAATCAGGGAATGAATACATGAGAATAATAAAGGGAATGCTATAATAGAGGGAGCCATTGTAGGTGTGAAGAGAAAGCTGACTCTACAGAAATGTCCAGAGACGTACAAGGATGACCAACTAAGTCTTAGCAACAGTGGAGAGGCTACATTAAATGCCTAACCCTGATAATGAGATTGATAACTAACTTATATGCCATCATAGAGCCCTCAGCAGGTAGCTGATGAAACCAGAAGCAGACACCCACAGCTAAACACTGAGCAGAACTCTGGAATCCAGTTGCAGAGAGGGAGAAGTGATTAAAAAAAGGGGGTGGGTCAAGACAAGGCTACAGAAACCCACAGAGACAACTGACATGAACAAAGGGGAGCACATGGACCCCCAGAATGATAGCTGGGAAACCAGAATTGAACCAACTCAGACTCCTTGAACATGGGTCTGAATTAGAAGGTCTAAGGGACCTCTGACAATAATACTAGGCACATGAAAAGATATTGGGAGCACATTCCCCATGGAGGGACACTCCCTTACTCTAGAGGCAGGAGGAAGGGCCTAGACCCTACTGCAAATGACCTGACAGATTTTGATGATCCCTCCTGGAAGGCATCACCCTCCCTGTGTTGTAGGAGGGAATGGGGCAGGAGGAGGTTCTGTGGGCATGGGAGGGAGAGGGAACGAAGAATGACATGTTCTATCTGTCTGTCTATCATCTATCTGCCTATCTATCTATCTATCTATCTATCTGTATGAATGTACATCCTTTAGGGATCTTGAGTCAGGATAAGCCAAGATTGTGCTTTTGACACTAAAAGGATTGTAGGAGTATCTCAGATAACAAGGATATTTAAATAGTTTTTAGCATGAGGAGATATCAGTGCAGGGAAAGCAGTTGCCCCAGGCCCTGCTGCCACCAGCTGAGCCAGCACCGGGCTGTGCCTGATCTCTGAAAGCCTGAGACAAATTAACCTGGGCCTCTCTTGGCATCAATTTGACAGGAGACATAGGCAAAGAACTCAAAAGACCATGTTGGCATCTGGCTAGATGTGATTGGTACCTGGCTCGGTGACATCACAAGGAGCCATTGTGAGGAATGAGAGTGGTCACCCATATAAGGAACCAGCTGGGCCTGGATCTTGTCCTTTCGTTGCAGTGAAGCTCTTGGTTGGCTGCAGAGGATTCACTCAAGACTTTGGTCGTGAGAACTTTATTTTTTGTTGTCCGTCTTTGACACTGAACATCTGTGATCACCACTGACCTGAACATCGAAAGTGTGCTGACGGGTGCGATGGGTTTTCCTCTAAATATTGATTTAGATTGTTTTAGATGTAGTTTGTGTGTCAGCTTCCGTTTATTATCAACCATGTTCTATTATTCCTTATCCATTTATCTTTCACAGTTTTTACGTTGCTTTATTTCTTTACCTTGACTTTTGCTTCTCTATATTTGCTGGAAAAGAGAAGGAATATGGTTTTGCTTGGAGCATACACACCTAAATTGTTACTTACTTCAGACTTTCCTTGTGGTTATAAATCCTCCTATCATGGTAAGAGTCTTCTCTTGCCCACCATGCCACTCATGAATTTAACAGTTCTGAGGTATCTTGAGGAGCAACACTTTCCTCATGGCCTAGAATCTTCACAGGTTTCCATCATTTCGATACCCATAAATACGAGTGTAAAGAACAGGAATTGCATCCTGAATGTAGAGATGAAGAGATTCACAGTTGTTGGAGTCATTAGAGAGTATGAGAGTCTGAGGACAAGGACCTTAATGAAGCTTGTATGTTCACTAACTAGTCCATAACCTGTATCTCTTACCTGTGCTGCCCAAAGCTAACTGAGTCCATTCTTGTGGTTACTACTGCTGCTGAAGTCCAAATGTCCTCCCTAGGTTTTGAATGGGAGAGGTTTCACATCATCTCAAGACCAAGAGTTCTTGGTGTCTATCAGAGGTACAATCAGGAGGGTGTAAACCCCATGGTGGTAGAACACAGCAGGGGCAATTGCACACTGGAGACAACAGGACCTGCCAATGGCACGTAAGCTGCTGCTTCAGACCCATCTTTCCATGTCCCCAGACATGGTTTCCTTCTGCCTAATGCCTGAGCCAGAGCAAAACCTGTGTAGCACCCACATGTTGCTGCATATCAGGGAATTGGTCTTGGCTGTGAGAACACTATTTCTGTCCTTGGAGACAGAAAGTGAAGAATTTCTGTCCACCTCTCCCCTCTAGCTGTGGATAGGTGTGATTAGCTGATTCCCTCCTATATCCTCACAGGAGCCATTGTGAGGAATTGCAGACTCCACACACATCAGGAACTCAGTGGGGTTGAGGCTTCTCACTCTACCCAGAGGCTATTGCTTGCTTGATGCAGAGCTGTTGCACTGAGACATTGGGTCACATAAACTTTGATCTCAGAGAAAGAGACATTGTTCATCTGCTTAGACTTTCAAATAATGAGTTTGTTGGTTTGATTTACATCCCTTAATTGATTGTTGATTTAATTAGTGCTTTCCATTCACCTTCTTTTTTATTGGCCGCATATGTCTAATTTTCAGCATGATTCTTTGAAATTTATGCATTTAATTTTTTTGTTTTAAATATTTTGTTTCATGGACAAGCTGTAATTATGCTATACTTCATCACCATGTGAATGTTTATCGTCTCCTACAGTCTTTGATGCACTTCAATGCTCATCTGTCCTGGTAGCTATTTCCACAGTTGTTATGTCACTCATAACAAAAAACGAACAAACACTGTCACATATATCATGAGGTATTAGTCCATTTCCTTAGATCATCCAAGTTTCAGGGAGAGCTGCCTACCATCCTTTAAACACCCACCTATATGAGTTTTAGATAAAGGAATTGAATATCTTAAGTGTAGAGATGAGGCCTGTAGTAATCAGAATTATCAGAGTGCAAAGGAATTTAGGGCAGATCATAAGTTTATTTTCTAACTAGTTCATACCTGTGTCCATAAGAAAGATCAGCACAGTTTTTCTGTCCCTCTTGTTACTATGGCACATGTTACCTTGTTACTATGTTACCTAGTTACTAGGTTCTTAAAGTCAAAGTGTGCTCCTCAGGTTTGATATGGTGTCACACCTCATGTCTCTAGGTTAAGGCAGTATCCCTCCATGGGGGATGTGTCTGCAAGGTTCTTTTGTGCACCAGGAATACATCCTGGTTATAAAGTCTGAGGTCCTTTATTCTGCTCAGTCAATCTGGCTGAGACCCATATTGATGGGGGCCAGTGTCAGTCCAATGCTGGATTCCCAGCTATCAATCTGGGGGCCCGTTAGCTCCTCCTTGTTCATGTCAGCTGTCTCTATGTGTTTCTGCGACATGGTCTTCTCCTCTCCCTCTGCATCTGGATTCTAGTTCGACTCAGTGTTTAGATATGCCTGTTAGCTTCTGTTTCCAGCAGCTATTAGATGAGGGATCCATGGATACATTAGTTGTTGATCTCACTATCGAATAAGGGTATTTATGGTAGCCTTTCCACGGTTGCTCAAATTGTTAGCTGGCGCAGTCTTGTAGGCCTCTAGACATTTCTTTAGGTTCAGGCTGTTTTTCTTTATATGCATGAACCCAGGGCTTTTGGATGAGGCATGGATTTCTGATTATGTGTACATTTCTCTTAATTGTGCTGTATAAAATTTTCTTTCCCTTTTTTTACTTTGGTTTATTTTTTCTTCTTTTTAAACATTAACTGTGTGGCATTAGGCATTCCCCTGTAACACTTCTGGAGATGCATACTGACCTGGGATCTTTTCCTCTGTTCTGTGACAGTGCAGCTGTCCCTTGTGTGTCCTAAAGGCCCCTGTTTCAGTTAAGGGCCCACCTGCTGCTCCATGGCTCTAGTCAGGATCACAATGCATCTAGACCTGTGATTACAGTCACAAGCCCTATGTTTATTTCTACTTCAGAGCAGGACAGGAATCCATTTGTTTTTCATTTGTTATTTTTTCTGAGCCTGACCCCCCCCCTGGACCTTTTTCCATGCTTGTTGTCCAATAGATTCCCGAGAATTATTCTAGGATTCCCTGTTGAACTCACTATGAACATAAAGCATCAACTGTGTCATGTGTTTTGAACTTCCCATCAAGTACCATGGAATCTCATAACACATGCACATGTGGAAATTCATCAAAGACATTGGAGAATACCCTAGCCTGTTGGAGTGTGTGTGTGTGTGTGTGTGTGTGTGTAAAACTGTATTTCTGTGTCTGTGTCTGTGTGCAGTTAAGAATTCAGCCATGGGGTTACAAGTTTTAATTAAGTTTGGAGGATGCTTTCCTGTGTCTGGTGTTGCTTCTTGAGGAGAACTGATCTTTACTGTAAGAACTGGAACTAAGTTATATCATGTAATCTGTAGGCCTGGGATTTTCTATGAGCAGAAATTATATTACTCATTCCATCTTATCCCTACATGGATTCCTTTGCATGTTTTGAAACATCCAGAATTGATCACCACACCTAGGGTATGGAAGCAGGAAGGCAGCAAATGGTACCTGGGTTTAATAATATTCCATCAATGTTGGTCTATTTTATGATTCAAGAAATTACCTTTTGTCACGATTATCACATCTCTAGAGACAATTCCCATCATACACACCCAAGGTGCCCTAATGATACATGTCTTTCTTCCACACTGTATGTCTTGTCTCACATTTCCATAATTTGTATCTTCTCTCTGGGCAATAGTTTTGACAGACTTCATCTTGTCAAGCCACCAAATCTTTGATTTGATTTTTGTTACTTCGGCCTTCCTTTCAACCTCTAAGTGACCACTTATTTCATGTCTGCTCTTTCTTATGCATTCTCATAACTGCTTTATGGTTCAGACTGACACACAATCTTTTTTAACCTCTGACCCAAAGATTATCATTGGGATAATGAGGTATGTACGATTTTTATGAAGTGAAATTAAGAGACATAAACCTATCTGCTTTTGTCTTTTTACTTGTAGCACCTTGTGGTGGTCCCATCCCCCACCTGTCCCAGTGGGGGACATGGAGGAAGTATTTCCGTACATGAATCTCTGTGATGAAGATTTCCTAGCACTATCCAGAGAAAGTAGTTCCAGGCCATCCATCTCTACCATTGTAGATACTATGTGTTGCTTATACCCTATGGCTGAAGAAACCCTGGAACTCAAAGGAACAAATAGGCTTAATGATGTCCTAGCAAAAATCAGTATGTTCAACAGGAGAAAAAGCGATAGTAACATCCACGGTGCTATCTGGCAGGGTCCCCAGAGCCCTTCTGCAGGTCATCCCACCTTCCTTCTGTCCCTAAGGAGGGCCCTGAGTGAACCAGCTTTGCCCACATTCCTGACATGGGAAGACAACCAAGGGCAAGAGTTGAATGAAGTGACAAAAAGCAAAAGCTCCTCTAGGGCCAGCTCTCCAGAATTATACGAGCTGCTCAGTACCAGCTGGCTTTGGAATTCTGACTCACCACTTTCTCCTGTGCCCTCCTATAACATCAAGAAAAATTCAGAGAACACAGAGAGTACTACTTCATCTGAGGAGACCCTCTCTTGCCTAGAGGAAACCACTTCTCATACCTCACCAGCCCATGATGCTGACGAGGCTCAGAGTGAGGAGATGGGCAGCGCCAACATGCTCAGTCTCTCATCCCTGGAAGGGCTGTGCTTCTGGGAGGACAGTAGAAGCACAGGGACACCAGAAACCCAGGATGATGCTGACATCACTGCTGGCGTCAGCAGTTGTACAGAACTGAAGGAAACTGATCTACAGCGCAGTGAACGAATCCATGAAACTATTGACACCCTGGACTCTCCCCTGAGAGTGAACGATGAATTTGAAAATATCAACAAAATAACAGTTGAAGATTCAGCACCGATCTCTGGCAAGGACCAGCCCCAGGAAGAAGCCACAGACTCCAAGAAGAAGAACATAAGGGGCTGGAAAGTGGTGAGGAGGAGGATTAGGCACCTGTTTAGAAATTTATGCAGTTGCCTCCTCACCCCAAACACAGAAGACACAGTTCCCAGGTAAAGGACAGCAATGCCATCCAGGTGGGATCAAGTAGATCTGTCAGGTCATTTGAAGTAGGGACTAGGCCTTATCTCCTGCCTCTAGGTTAAGGCAGTATCCCTCCATGGGGGATGTGTATGTAAGGTTCTTTTGTGCACCCGGAATACATACTGGTTCCACTGTCTGAGGTCCCTTAGACTGCTCAGTCCTTCTGGCTGAGACCCATATTCAGGGGGGCCTGAGTCAGTCCCATGCTGGATTACCAACTATCTGTCTGGGGCCCGTTAGCTCCTCCTTGTTCAGGTCTGCTGTCTCTATGTGTTTCTGAAACCTGGTTTTGTCCTCTCCCTCTGAATCTGGATTCTAGTTTGACTCAGTGTTTAGATATGGGTTTTGCTTTCTGTTTCCAGCAGCTATTAGATGAGGGATCCATGGATACGTTAGTTGTTGATCTCACTATCCAGGAAGGGCATTTATGGTAGCCTTTCCACGGTTGCTGAAAATTTTAGCTGGCGGCAGTCTTGTAGGTCTCTAGACATTTCTTTAGGTTCAAGAAGTTTTTCTTTATATGCATGAACCCAGTGCTTTTGGATGAGGCATGGATTTCTGTTTATGTATACATTTCTCTTAATAGTTCTGTATAAAATTTTTTGCCTTTTTTACTTTGGTTTATTTTTTTCTTTTTTTAAACATTAACTGTGTGACATAAGGCATTCCCCTGTAACATTTCTGGAGATGCATACTGACCTGGGATCTTTTCCTCTGCTCTGTGACAGTGCAGCTGCCCCTTGTGTGTCCAAAAGGCCCCTGTTTCAGATAAGGATCCACCTGCTGCTCCATGGCTCTAGTCAGGATCACCAAGTATCTGGACCTGGGATTACAGTCACAAACTCTATGTTTATTTCTACTTCAGAAAGTGACAGGAATCCATTTGGGTTTTTTTTTTTTTTCTTTTTTTTTTTTTTTTCTGAGCCTGTCTGCCCCCTCTGGACTTTCTTCCATGTTTGTTGTCCAATAGATTCCTGTGGAATTATTCTAGGATTCCCTGTTGAACTAACTATGAACATGAAGCATCAACTGTGTCATGTGTTTTGAACTTCCCATCAATTACCATGGAATCTCATAACACATGCACATTTGGAAATTCATCAAAGACATTGGAGAATACCCTAGCCTGTGTCAGTGTGTGTGTGTGTGTGTGTGTGTGTGTGTGTGTGTGTGTGTGTGTGTGTGTGTGTGTGTGTGTGTGTGTGTGTGTGTGTGTGTGCAGTTAAGGGTTCAGCATTGGGAATGCATGTTCTAAGACTAAATTTGGAGGAAGCTTTCCTTGTGTCTGGTGTTGCTTCTTGAGGAGAAGTGATCTTTACTGTAAGAACTGGAACTAAGATGCATCATGTAATCTGTAGGCCTGCGATGTTCTATGAGCAGATAATATATTACTCGTTCCTTCTTATCCCTAAATGGATTCCTTTGCATGTTTTGACACATCCAGAATTGATCACCACACCTAGGGTATAGAAGCAGGAAAGCAGCAAAGGGTACCTGGGTTTAATAATATGCCATCAATGTTCGTCTATTTTATGATTCAAGAAATTACCTTCTGTCATGACTATCAACTCTCTAGAGACAATTCGCATCATACCACAACCAAGGTGCCCTAGATCATACTTGTCTTTCTTCCACACTGTATGTCTTGTCTCACATTTCCATAATTTGTATCCTCTCTCTGGGCAAGAGTTTTGCAGACTTCATCTTGACATGTCACCAAATCTTTGATTTGATTTTGTTTCATCGGCCTTCCTTTCAACCTCTAAGTGACCACTTATTTCATCTCTGTTCTTTCTTATGCATCCACATAATTGCTTTAGGGTTGAGACTGTCACCTATTTTTTTTCAACCTCTGACCCAAAGATTATCATTAGGATATTGAGGTAGGTACGTTTTTTATGAAGTGAAATTAAAAGACATAAACCTATCTGCTTTTGTCTTTTTACTTGTAGCACCTTGTGGTGGTCGCATCCTGACATAGAGGAAGTATTTCCGTACATGAATCTCTATGATGAAGATTTTCTAGTACTATCCAGAGAAAGTAGTTCCAGACCATCCATCTCCACCATTGTAGATACTATGTGTTGCTTAGACCCCATGGCTGAAGAAACCCTGGAACTCAAAGAAACAAATAGGCTTAATGATGCCCTAGCAAAAATCATTATATTCAACAGGAGAAAAGGTGATAGTAACATCCACGGTGCTATCTGGCAGGGTGCCAAGAACCCTTCTGCAGGTCATCCCACCTTCCTTCTGACCCTAAGGAGGGCCCAGAGTGAACCAGCTTTGCCCACATTCCTGACATGGGAAGACAACCAAGGGCAAGAGTTGAATGAAGTGACAAAAAGCAAAAGCTCCTCTAGGGCCAGCTCTCCAGAATTATACCAGCTGCTCAGTACCAGCTGGCTTTTGAATTCTAACTCACCACTTTCTCCTGTGCCCTCCTATAACATCAATAAAAATACAGAGGACACAGAGAGTACTACTTCATCTGAGGAGATCCTCTCATGCCTAGAGGAAACCACTTCTCATAACTCAGCTGCCCATGATGCTGACGAGGCTGAGAGTGAGGATACGGGCAGCACCAACAACCTCAGTCTCTCATCCCTGGAATGGCTGTGCTTCTTGGCCGACAGTAGAAGCACAGGGACACCAGAAACCCAGTATGATGCTGATGTCACTGCTGGCATCAGCACTTGTACAGAACTGAAGGAAACTGATCTACAGAGCAGTGAACAAATCCATGACACTATTGACACCCTGGACTCTCCCCTGAGAGTGAAAAATGAATTTGAAAATATCGACAAAATAACAGTTGAAGATTCAGCACCGATCTCTAGCAAGGACCAGCCCCAGGAAGAAGCCACAGCCTCCAAGAAGATGCACAGAAGGGGCTGGAAAGGGGTGAGGAGGAGGATTAGGCACCTGTTTAGAAATTTATGCAGTTGCCTCCTCGCCCCAAAGACAGAAGACACAGTCCCCAGGTAAGGGACAGCAAGGCATGGGAAACAGAGTTCCAGGAAACAGAGTAGGCATGCTGAGTGGCTTCCCCTTTTGGATTTCATCTTTGAATTACAAGGCCCTTGGTCATTGATAGTGTGTGATCATGAATAAGACATGAACCTTTAGATGTCTGTAGGCACAGAAGGAGCTTTCCCACTGTATTCCTGTATGTGGATCATGGGGAAGTTGAGACTGAAGCAGGGACAAGCAAATGATGCAACCAGGGGCAGTGGATGAAAGAAGACAGTTGGGATTGGGGACTCAGAACAGGTTAGGGGGTGTGGAATCTTGTGGAGAGATATGCGGCAGTAGTGTAGCTTTGTGTTAAATCCTGCTGATGTCACAGTCACTAACAGGGTCCTTTGCTTGTGTCTCTTTCAAGGTCTGAAGAACAGGCCTGGGTCCATGGTTCATAAACCATGGGACTCAGTTCGGCCTGGTGTGGCCTACCAAGCCACATAGGGGAGCCAGGCCAGAACCCGACAGACTGTGTACCCCAACTATGAAGTTCACTATCACACACACACCTCCAGCAACCTGGGCACAAGCTCTCTACCCCTCTTCTCTCTGAAGTGGGAACTGTTAGCTCCTACAGCTTAAACTCATAGTTGACCCAGCACTATGGCTGGACAGATATCAGCCACACTGCCAGCCTGTTTGAAAGAGCCAGCCCTCCAGCTTCTGCAGCCACCTTATACAACTTTGTATTCTGCACGACTTGAGGTCTTCAGACACCTGCCCTATTCATTATGTTTCTCAATGACCAGATATAATCAAGTCCATATACTGTGTAAGCCCATGAGGTAAGGAGGCCCAGGGAGAGGGGCAGAGAGGTAGAGAGGGGCATGTGCGCCCTGTCAAAAGAAAAGAAAGAGAGAGGAGGAAAGGGCATAAAGGTGGTTAAAAGGGAGGAGAATCTGCCCATAGGAAGTTCCAGTTCCAGTCGGGCAGTTATATGAAAGGGATGAGCATGTAGGAGCGAGGCTGGGACCTTGGACAATCAGGGGCTGGAACAAACACCATGTGGAAGAGAGTTGGGGGTGTAGGGAGTGGATTCCCAGGAGCAGAAAACAATGCCATCACAGGGAGGTCAAGGCAAACCCTTCTCAGGACCTCTTTCTGCTCTAACCATCTTGGGCTGGTCAGGTAACTAACACCGATATTCTTTTTTTACAGACTCCTTCCACCAGGCACCCATAGCAATCTGCCGCTGTCCCAGAGTTCCACAAACTGGTATAATATTTTTATCACAGTGAGTGATTCTTTCCTGTCAAGTGACGAAAATTACAGGTTTTTTGATTTTTTTTTTTTTTTTTTATGTGAACTATGAAATGGTAAGTAGGGCTTGAAAGGCCTGTAGAACATCACTCCAGACAAGACCATCATCCTTGTAAAACTTGGTGTCCAATGCCCACATTCAGGGTCTAGATTAGGAGAAAACCTATATTGCCACAGAGGTACTAGTTGTCAGTGAGTGACACAGTGTGCATCTTGCTGAGTGAAGTGTCTGCAGAGTCATCATGGTCACCATGCAGGCTATGGCCAGATCTCTGATTCAGTGGGGACTGCCCAGATGACAGGGAATCCAGAGTCTGTTCTGAGGACATAATTTAGATCAGTGGGTCTCAACCTTCCCCATGCTGTTACACTTTAATACAGTTTCTCATGATGTGGGGACCCCCAACCATACAATTATTTTTGTTGGTACTTCATGAGTAATTTTGCAACTGTTTTGAACAATAATGTAAATATCTCTGTTTTCTGCTGGTGTGATATGACCCTGTGAAATGGTCATTTGACCCACAAAGAGGTTGAGACCCCCCCCCAGGTTGAGAACCACTGGTTTAGATAAAGCAGTTTGAGCATGCAGTGTTTCTTTGAGTGGAAGGTGAGGTTCTGATGCCTGGTCTTGACATTATTCACCAGTGAAGTTTGGCTTTCCTTCCTCTGCTGAGAATGCTGGCAATCATCTTCAGAACTACGAACTTTGTGTTAGTTTAGTAAATTGTAATCCACTTCTGTGGCCACAGCTCTGGGAACCTTGCATCCACAACTCTCTGGGGTAGTCTACACTGCATGGCTCTACTAGCATTGATGGTGCAGTGGGCCAGCTGTCTCAGTAAGGAGGGCTTGAAACATTTCCCAGATGCCCTAGGATGTGTGAGATAGAAACTGAATGCTCCACTCCTGCTCTGTTTATAATCTATTTCCATGACAAAGCACTCTGACCAAGGCAACTTAGGAGAGAAAGCATGGTCCTTAGGAGGTCCTCAGTTGCAGAGGGTGACAGTACATGACCATCCTGATGTAATCTAACAACAGGCGGCATGTCATTGGAGCTGGAGCAGATAGCGCGTACCTCCAAGTCTCAAGCACAACACACAGACATCAAGCAGATGGGTTTGTCTTTTGAATCCTTAATGCTCTGGGACCCACTACTGTCCTCCTCTTTCTTTCGAAACAATCTCACCTACTGGGAATAAGTATCCAATCATGTTCATCGATGAGGGCCATTCTGATGCAAACTAACACCCAATATTAACCTGGAGCTTTGAAAAGAAGAAACTCTTAGGGTAGCATTGCACTGGGTGGGAACTGAGAGTTGATGTCCCCACCCCTCTGTTATTCTTTCATTTTCAGAGAGTAGATAACACCAAACTCTTTCTTACCATGCAGGTGTTCCAGAGATACAGACCTGCTCCTCCATGATCATCTCTGGAAGATTTAATCAACTCATGCACTCCACTTTTATCCCCAAAGTAGCTTCTTTCATGGAGCACCTCAACGAGAAGAGCCCTATTTGGCTCTCTCTAACCAATTGGATGATCCTGACCCCCTCACAAGGTCAGAATGGGCTAGATCATGAGACTATGTTTGGAAGAAGATCAAATAGCAGGTACACCCCACATTTTCATTGGGAGACAGAACACACAAAACCATCAGTGTCTGCCATTTGTGACAATGGAGGAGCAATCCGTGCCACAGCCTCTGTAGCAACTTGTTCAAACTGGTGACACACTCAGCGCTAGTGTCTTCCTGCCCTGGACTATCATAGAGAGAGTAGTCGATGGGAGTGTAAGTTTGGATCAACTAAGGCCACCATGGAGTTTAGGGGGTGTGCTGTCACTCAGCCTCTTGGCTTGTGAAAGGCTTCTATACAAGCACTGAATGATTTTCACAGCTTTGCTCATGAGGCCTTAAGAAGTAGGAAAAATGGAAAACTGTGTGTGACTGTTACAATATGATGTAGTTCCTGTCATGGTGAAGTTGAATGGGGGTGTGGCCAGAGAATTTAAGTCACAGAAGCAGAGAACATGGGTGACATGTTTGGCCACCTGTCCTCAAAGCAAAAGCTGTCTAGCCCCACACAATGTGAGATGAATGTGTCCCTGACAGACAAAGTTATAGAATCCATTGTGGCACCCATCCAATGACCCAGGCCAAGTCCTTTTAAAGCCCCAAAGATATCAAGACTCACCTTCCCTGGGGGTCTTTTTTAGGGAATGCATGTGGTCACTTCTCTGACCCTTTCTGTTACCAAATCCTCACTGGTCATCTTAACACATATCAAGCAAAAATATTTATGGTTTGTCAAATTTCCTGATTCCCCAGACTGCTCAACATTGCAGGAAATTGATAATATCCTTTGTCTTACTTAGTTTGCAGGCTTTCATGCATTCTAAAATATCCATACTGCAGGGAACATATTCAATCACAAGCTTTTCATGCTTCATTTACAGACATGCAACAGGGGGATTGACCACAACACAGGGTCCAAGACCCGTTTGCTTTGTTGACTCCATTAGGCTCCTGAGAGATGTCATGAGATGACAATCTAGCTGCCAACTTCCTCATAGCAGGAATAACTCAACCCACCCAGTCATTGATCTGCAAACATGAGGGTATTAGCTCAAAATAAAAATACAAACAATGTGGAAGGCTTGAAGAAAAGTGAATGGGAGAAAACATGGATGAAGGTTTCATCTTTCAAAATGATTGTTCTCATGTGTGGAATCTGTATCTTAACCAGCAATAATTGTGTCTGTGTCTACCAGCATCCAAGTGGCAGGCTCCTGCGTAACTGTTGATTCGATTTACTTTTTGTTTTCCCAGGTGAGTCTGCTGAAAAGCCTGTGTGTGGCTGGAATCAGAGAAGAACCCTTGCCAGCTGCCTGTGTGACCGCCACAGAATGGCAGCGTTTAATTTTATGTGGGAGCCTTTCCCACAGACTCAGTACTGTGGACCCTATGGGTCTCTTCGGCTTGATGTTGACACATCAGGACTAACTATGGACCTGTAGCAGCGTGACACTCTCCATAGTTGGAACAAGACTTCCCAGGCCTGACATGTAATTCCTTTATTTTATTAAATGTTTGCTTGATTTTCATCCCGCCCGAAGTCTTGCACTTGCAAGAAACCTAGGATATCTACTCCCAAGAGAATTGAAATATTGCAGCACCACTTCTCAGGGGGAATTCTCTAATCTTCTTTTCTCTTCACAGTAGCATGGACTCCCTGTAGTATTCCCACCATGAAGCTGTGGCATTGATACTGACAGCAGCTCTTTGGTCAGGACATGTATATCTTTTAGGCAGCTGAGTGTGAATCCCACAGACATATCAAGTCTGCAGCATGGACACAGGGATATCCAATGTTTCTGGAAGGCATTGACATAAGTAGTAGAGGAATGAGATAGTAAGGCCTGTTGTGCTTACCGTCCCGTGATCACAGGGCTCTCATATTGTTTCTCGGGTGGCTGGCTTGGTTATATCACTACTCTGTTCTTCTTTATCCCCGTATCTCTGTTTGGGTTTCCTGATTCAGGCCAAATCAGCTTTATCCTCAACCAATGAGAGAGATACCTATTCACAGCATAACAAAGGGTTTGCCTACAGCACAATCTGGTGTCAAGACACAGAAGAAGCAATTTCCTCTGGACTTGGGATCACTGTGAATGCTCTCAACTTACGGAGTGTAGCTTGGGTTACTAATAGCTCACAGACACAGTGAGAAAGTCAGAAACCAGGGAAATAATATCATAGGATGAGTCTTACCAATGGACCCCATGTTCACCAGCAATTCCTGAAGCTCAGAAAACCCTCTGACTCTCAGAGACAGTTCCTAGAAAGAATGAGGGAGGCCAGTAACCATGATGACTCAACATGGTTAAACCTGTAGCATTTTGATGACAGTTATTACCAACAGGCAGGAAAATCCTTAGTGTTGTTCATTTTTGGTTGTCATCTTTTGGACATAGAACAGGCAAAAGTCGCATTGACACAGACAGACAGGCACCCCTTAACCTCTGCTGTGGGGAATTGTATATGAACATTTACATTCTGAGGAACAACCAGCTCATGAGAAGAAAGAGAGGAACGGAACATTCCTGGTGAACATTGGGAAGGGGAAAGGGTGATTAGGGAGCTCTGTTTGGGAAGATGCTTCAGTCAGCAGAGTCCTTGTCAGACAACAATGAGGGCCTGCATCCTTGTCTCAGCACCCACATACAGTGTCAGCTGCACCAGCACACAGTGGGAATCCCCACTCCTGCCATTCTCAGCAAGGAGTCCAGGAGAACTGGTGCGCTCTAGAATCGGTGACAGACTGTATCAACAACCAAGGTGGAAGGCCAAAGAGAAGAGAATCATAGGTGGACATATGGATCCATGAATGGCTACACACAAAAATGAACACATAGGTCACACACACACACACACACACACACACACACACACACACACACACACACACACACACACAAATAATTCTTGGAAAGTTTTCAGCCACTGGTCAGGAGGGTCCATTGGGTTCAGCACATCAGCTCCTAGCACACAATTGAGCATGGAGTCCATGTTCACAGTGTTCACACAGGTTCCTCTGCTTGAGTCAGAATGTTTTCTCATCTACTTAGAATTCAGGATCCATGCCCTGTGCAAGATCTAGCAAATAATCATAAACACAGACCTTTATATGGTCAACTCATTCCAAAAGGAACCAGAATCAATGCATTTGCACATCGAGGGTCACATGACCTCCATTAAAATGGAAATCCTCAGCTCACCATACTGTAATCAACTGTATCATTTCAGTGCTACCTAAGTGACTCTGGTCCCCTTTCCAGGAAGCCTGTCCTACTCCAGTGGGAGAGTAGTTGTCAAACCTGGGGCAGGTGAGAAGCGTCTATTACTATCTCACATGAAGAATTCTCCTGTCACAGCCTAACAACTGCATGGCTTCTTTATGTAGACATGTGCATCCTGTAACTCCCCTAGTCTTAGCATGGAAAGAACAATTTTGCTTAAGGAATATATAGAGTCCTGGTCCATTTTATCTGAACCACACACAGGAAGGCTCAACCACTCCACCATAGTCCTGTGTTCCCATAGCACTGAGAGCACTGACAGGATACAGCAGGACTTGTGTGACACACCTATTTAAACACAGCCTCCCTACCACGCACATGGCGAGTCCAGATTAAACAGAGGCTTCCCTAAACTCTGGAATTATAAATTGAACATATGTGTGCATGCAGGTGCCTTATTGCACATAACACAATTTGTACTAAACATCCCTCCCAAGTCTAGCTGGGTCTGTCTGTCCATGGATTCCTGAAGGTGGCTGGCTCAGTACTGAAAATGACAGCACCTGCCCTGTGGAACTTAACAAGCCACTCATCTAAAATCGCAGCTTGTGTGAGGATCCTGTTGTTGTCTGCCCAGGCTTTGCACTGGGCTTCACTGTTACCATCCTTATCTTCCTAAACCTCTCTCCTACTCTACCTTCCACCTGCAGTTTCCTTTAGCATATTCAGAGGTAGGGCTCAGGACACTCCTACTGCCTCATGAGGAAAAGGTATTGATTACTGTTTACTTATTTGTGGGTTCGTGCCTGTGTGTGTGTGTGTGTGTGTGTGTGTGTGTGTGTGTGTATGACTGTGGGGTGTGTGTGTGTGTGTGTGTGTGTGTGTGTGTGTGTGTGTTTGATGTGTGTGGTGTGTGTACATATGTGAAATGTGTGTATGTGTGATGTGTTTGTGGTATGATGTGTGTGTGTGTGTGTGTGTGTGCTGTCTGTGCAAGGAAAGGTCTGAAGAGAAGTTCAAGACCTTAAAACTGAAAGAAAGACAATAAGGAAAACACAAACTGAGGGAATACTGGAAATAGAAAAACTGGGTAAATGATCAAGAAAAACAGATGCATGACCAACAGAATAGAAGAGACTGATGAGAGATTATCAGGCGCTGATGATCAACTAGGGAAGAAAATCTTAAATCCAACAAATCCTAAACACAAACATCAAGGAAATGTGGGACACCATGAAAAGGCCAAACCTAACAATAAGAGACTTAAAAGAAGACAAAGAGCCCAACTCCATGATGCAGAAAACATACAAAACAAAATCATTGTAGAAAACTTTCCCAATCTGAAGAAGGACATGCTTATGAAAGTACAAGAAGCATATCAAACACCAAATAAACTGGATGGGAAAAAAAAGGAAAACAAAAGTTCCCTCACCACATAATAATCAAAACACCTAACATACAGAATAAAGAAAGTATATTGAGATCAGTGAAGGAAAAAGGCCAGGTAGCATGAAAAGGCAAACCTATCAAAATTACACCTGAATTGTCCATGGAAACTCTGAAGGTGAGAAGGTCCTGGATAGACGTTCTAAAATACTAACAGTCCATGGATGCCAGCTGAGGCTACTATGCCCAGAATAATCTCTCAATCACTATACACAGAGAAAACAAGATATTCAATGACAAAGCCAGATTTTCACAGTATATATCCACAAATCTAGCCCTGCAGAAAGTTCTGAAAGGAAAACTCCAAATTAAGGAAGGCAACTAAACTCACAAATACATAGGTAGTTAATAATCCCACTTCACCAGAACCCAAAAGAAAAAGTGGGGCAAGTGTAGTCACAATATCACCTCCAACAACAAATCTAAAATAAACAAGAATTAACAATCAATGGTCCTTTCCCTCAATATTGTCTTAACTTCCTATAAAAAGACACAGGCTAACAGAACAGGATGGATAGGAGGGCAGAATCCATCCTTTTGCTGCATGCAAGAAACACACCTAAGCTTCAAAGACAGACATTATATCAGGGTAAAGGGTTAGTAAAAGATCTTCTAATCAAATGGTTCCAAGAAGCAAGCAGGTATGGCTATCCTAATATCTAACAAGCTAGACTTCAAAACCAATCAAAAGAGATGAAGAAGGTAATTTCATATCCATCACAGGCAAAATCCAACAGTACATAGTTTGAATTCTGAACATCAATGCTACAAATACAAAGGCACCACATTTATAAAAGGAACAATGCTAAAGCTCAAAGCTCACATAAAACTTCATGCACTCATAGTGGTAAGCCTCATCACCTCATTCTCACCACTACATAGGACCATCAGGCATAAACTTGACACAGAAATGACCTATCATGTTATATCCCAATTGGGTTTAACAGACACTCTAGAATATTCCATCCAATTACAAAAGGATATTCCTTTTGCTCAGCTCCACATGGAACCTTGTCTAAAACGGACCACCTACTATACAACATAACTAACCTCAACAGATACAAAAAACAAAAAAACAAAACTGGACTAGCCCCCTGTATCTTACACACCACCATGCTTTAAAGTTAGAGTTCAACAACAACACAAATTGCAGAAACCGTACATATTCATGGAAACTGAACAATGAACAATTGTACCATTCCTGGATCAAGGAAGAAAAAAAAAGAAATTAAAACGTTCCTAGAATACAACGAGAATGAAGACACAACATACCCGAACTTATGGGAAACCATGAAAGAAGAGCTACATGGAAAATTCATTGCACTCAGTGCCCATATGAAGAAAACGGAGGATAGTCTTATTAGATAATCAACAGCACAAATAAAAGCTCTATGAAGAAAAGAAGTAAACTCACCCTGGAGGAGGAGATGCCAAGAAATAATCAAGATGAAGGCTGATATTGATGAAGGAGAAACTACAAATCCAATACAAAGAATCAATGTAACAAAGAGTTGGCTTTCTAGAAAATCAACAAGATAGACAAACCTTTATCCAAACTAAAGAAAAAGCAAAGAGAGAACATGGAAATCAACGAAATCAGATTTTAAAAGGGGGACAAAACAATGGACACTGAGGAAATCCAGAGAATTTTCAGGTAATACTTTGAAAACCAGTACTTCACAAAATTGGAAACTTCAAAGGAAATGAACAAATTTCTGAACAGCTACCCCTTACCAAAACTAAATCAAGAACAGATAAGCAATTTAAGTAGACCTATAACCCTTTATGAAATAGAAGTAGTCGTCAAAAGCCTCACAAGCAAAAAAAAAAAAAAAAAAAGAAGACCAGGGCCATATGGTTTCAGTGCAGAATTCTCCCTGAATTAAAATAAGAGATAATACCAATACTCCCCAAATTGTTCCATGCAATAGAAGAAGAAGGTTCATTACTAAACTCTTTTTACTAGGCTACAATTTCTTTGGTACCCAAATCACACAAGACACAACTAAGAAAGAGAAATACAGACCATTATCCCTCATGAAAATTGATGTAAAAAATATTTAATTAAATACTGACAAATAGAATCCCAGAACATATCAGAGAAATCATCCACCATGACCAAGTAGGCTTCATCCCAGGGATGTGCAGATGGTTCAGCATATGAAAACCTATAACAGTGATCTACCATATAAACAAACAAAGAAAAAAATGCATGATCATCTCAAGAGATGCTGAAACAGCATTTGACAAAATCCAACATACTTTCATGATAGAGGTCTTGGAGAGATCAGAAATAATGGCAACATACCTAAACATAATAATAAGCAATATACAGTAAACCAACAGCCCACATCAAACTGAATAGAGAGAAGTTTAAAGCCATTCCTCTAAAATCAGAAACAAGATGAGGCTGCCCATTGTCTACATTTCTCTTCAATACTATAGGTGAAGTTCTAGCTAGAGCAATAAGACAACCAAAGGAGATCAAGGGGTTACAAATTGGAAAGGAGGATGCTGAACTGTCACTATTTACAGATGATATGACAGTTTATATAAGTGACCCCAAAATCTCTACCACTGAACTCCTGCAACTGAAACTACCTTCAGCTAATAAGTAGTATACAAGTTTAACTCAAGAAAATCAGTAGCCCTACTATAAACAGATGGTAAAGGGTCTGAGAAACATCACACATACACACACACACACACACACACACACATGCATATATATATTACATCCTTAGCTATCAGGGAAATGCAAATCAAAACAACTTTGAGATACCATCTTACCCCTGCCAGAATGGCTAAAATTAGAAACACCAGTGATGACTCATGTTGGAGAGGATGTGTAGAAAGTGGAACACTCCTCCACTGCTGGTGGGAGTGCAAACTCATACAGCCATTTTGGAGATCAGTATGGCGGTTCCTCAGGAAAATGGGAATTAGTTTACCACAGGACCCGGCAATCCCCCTCTTAGGCATATACCCAAAGGATTCACATCAATGCAACAAAGACATCTGTTCAACTATGTTCATAGCAGCACTGTTTGTAATAGCAAGAAACTGGAAGCAACCTAGATGCCCCTCAATTGAAGAATTGTTAATGAAGATGTGCCACATCTACACAATGGAATATTACTCTGCAGAAAAAAATAATGGTATCTTGAAATTCGCAGGCAAGTGGATGGCACTTGAAGACACCATCCTGAATGAGGTAACCCAGTCATAAAAAGAGGAACATAGTATGTATTCACTCATATATGGATTTTAGAACTAGATCAAAGGGTCACCATCCTATAATTCACATCACCAGAGGAACTAGGATACAAGGTGTATTCTAAGAGATTCATATGAAGCCGCTCACAGAACTGGGAAGGGACAAGTCCCCCAGAGCTCAGGTGAAGTCGGGGAGGACAGCGAATGGAGAGAGAAGTAGGAGGAAATGAGGGGGAGGAGAGGAAGGCATGTGCGACCAGGAGGATTGAGCCTGGTTAGGAATGGAAGATAGGAAAGAGAGAGAGACAGAGACAGAGACAGAGAGAGAGAACATAAAAGAGGGAGCCAATATTGGTTTGAAGATAAAGTTAAACACAAAGAAACGTTGAGAGAACTACAAGACTGCTCCCAAATAACAATCTCAGCTTCTTTGGAAAGGCTATCATAAATGCCCTTCCCGGAGAGTGAGATCAACAACTAACTTCTCCATCGAGCCCTCAACTAATGCCTATTGAAAATAGGAGCAAACACCCATACATAAAAACTGAGTCGAACTAGAACCCAGAAGCAGATGGAGAGGACAAGACCATGCAGTAGAAGCACATAGAGACAGCTCACCTGAACAAGGAGGAGTGAAGGGCCACTAGACTGATAGCTGGGAAGCCAGCAGGGGACTGACTCGGGCCCCCCTGAATATGGGTCTCAGCCAGAAGTTCTGAGCAGTCTAAGAGACCTCAGACAGTGGAGCCAGGATGTATCCCTGGTGCACAAAAGGACTTTGCAAACATATCCCCCATGGAGGGATAACTGCCTTATTCTAGAGACAGGAGAGAAGCCCTAGCCCCTACTTCACAGGACCTGTCACATCTACATGACCCCAACTGGATGGCATTCCGCTACATATGGAATTGGGGTGGGGGGATGGGAGGGGAGAGTGGTTAGGGTGCATGTGAGAGGGCAAAGAGGGCAAAAGGGAGGGAAAGAGGGAGGGAGGAATGGAAATATGGAGGGAGGGAGGGAGCAAGAGGGAACTGGGATCGACATGTAAAATAATAAATTAAAAAAATTGCTCTGACTCAAAAATTTAAGTTCAAGGACAAGTTACTGGGGAAAAGGATTTCTATTTTTGTTTCCACAGAAAATGAAAAGCTGTGGATTCCTTCCAGACTGATGTGGTTTGATCAAGCCAGACCGCCTGAAACAGAGTACCAGGTGATCCTACATTCAAAACAGCTGGACAAAGCAGCCTTACAGACTACATCCAGGATTTCTGCATCTTCTTAGAATCAACCATGACAGTGCCCCTTACCAGCAGGAAGTAGCTTGGAAAGAATGATGCCCAAATTCCCAAATATTGTGTATAAATGTTTGTTTTCATTTAATTTGACTTTGTTATATAAAATTAAATAAAAAAAATTATAAATAAAAAAAAAACTACTTACTGGCTGGATTCCAGGTTCCTGGTCCATTACCCTTCCTGGACAGCCCAGGCTCCCCTGTCTAGTGGTGGTTTCTAATGGTGCCCACCTTTCTTGGTGTTAAATGAACCCCAGTGCCTTTCCCCTGCCCTTCTCACCCTGTTTTCTCTCCCAAAAAAGCTGCCTACATGAGTGGCCAAGACTATGGCTTGAACTCAGCCACTCCAGCACCTTGGCAGCAATGGTCTGAGGAAGGTGAGACCCTTTCTCCCCTGTTCACTGTGAGCCTGGGCCTGGCACTACCTCCCTCAGCCCTGAAGTTGTGTACCACCCTTGATGCTTCTGCATTCTATGGTCATATTTTGCAAATAGTCTTCTATTCAACTAATCCCAAATGATCCTGTTTGGAGGGGGCATTCCTTTCCTTTCCTCCTGGGACCTGCACTGATTCAGTCACCAAATTCTCTTTCAAACTCCCCATCCCAAACACCTTCTTCTGACCCTATGTTTTTTCACTCTTATTCTATTTTCCTTTGCATGCCTGTGACTCAGATGGTTTTGAATTCCAGATTGATACCTGTACATCTGAGCCCCCAGTACATGGCAACACCCTCGTCTATAATAAGTGTTTAATAAAAGTTGATTGAATTTATGTGTGGACAAATGGCAGCAATTATAAGGGTCATTCTTGGCATAAATGACTGTTTTATTCAGTTATATTGGCCCTTATTATTGCATTATTGCCACCAGTAAATAGCTGAGAAAACTTGACTAATAAACTAGGAAAGAATTGTATAGACTTTATCACCTCAGGCAACAATATATTTTCATAATAGTTTTGTGACACAACACATATTACTAAAAAAATATGCAATTGTCTCCTTGTATCAAATAGCATTTACTTTTCATCTTTGTAATTTCCTCCACAGGAATCTGAGAGTTCAGGGGGCATCAGAGAACATAAGGAACTAACAATTTCATTTCTGTTCAAAATTAAATATTTTAATAGATTGCCAAAAGCAAATCCCTATTTATATTTTCCTTATTATTTTGCCTGTTCAAATATTTGCTGTGGATTTTAAATGACAGATCTCATTCTCAGAAAATGATTACATCGATTTAATTAGATTGCAGCCTCGGGGGTCACTCTTCTACATCTAAGAAGTTTGGAGCAAAAAAGACTGTAAAATCAGAAGTGACATTGCACATAGACACCTGGCGTGTGTTCACGTGTTACTTCTCTGTGGGATGTGCTAATGCTTCTCTTGTAATTAAGCTTGGAATTTTTGCTTGACAATGGATTCAAGAAATAGTTGAAACTTCCTTTGTACCTCCTGTTCTCCCAGGTCAAGTATCATTCAAAGATACGTTTTCAGCTTTTTTAATAGACATAGATATTCATAGCTAATGGATTTTAGTTTGTGTGTGGCCTTTTAAGAATTGAATGAAGAGCATCACACCACAGATACTGTTTTGTTACTTGGATTTCAACCCAGTAATGCTTTCAAGGTATGTGCACACCAGTGGCTTTATGTGAAGCTCATTCCCTCCCACGTCTGTAGAGCAGATGGACAATGCCAATTGCCTTCCCAATACCATGTCTCTCTCTCTTTTTTTTTCTTTCTAAGAGAAGCATAGCATGCTTTCCATTCAACTGTGTGCACTACAAAATTGGCCAATATTTCCCAGGCCTCTGGCAGCTACATTTACTTCTATGGTACAGTTCTAGCTGGTGAGATACAAGCACAGTTGTGCTGAGAACTGACCTCATCTGTTCCTCCTCATTTCTTTCCTTTTCTTCTTTCCCTGCTGAGAATGAAGACATAATTCATGTTGGAAGTGCAGCCATTTTGTGATAGTAAAGAAAGGAGCTATGCATACCTACAGTGATATGTTATATAATTTGGTTGGCATACAAAGACATGCATCTCATTATGGTATTTTGTTCATACTCATCGCCTCCACTGCCTTCCATGTCCCTTCTCTCTCTCTCTAATACCCATCCTTTCCACAATTAGTTCACCACTGTGCTTGCAACACACAGACATACATACATCCATTGTTCTCTTGTTCCTCCTCCCATTCATACCTCTTCTTCCTCTTGTAGTCCCCTTTTTACTTCATGCACTATATACATACACACATACATGTGCATTTAGCTCTAGATTCTGCATATAAGACACTTGTCTTTCTGAGTCTGACTTACTTTATTTATCACAATGATTTCCATGTTGATGACCACTGGGGGTCATAGTGAAGTGAGTGGCCTGCACTGCCACCTGAGGCCAAGTTGATGTCCATGGTCCAGACAGTGTCTGAGGGTCTTGTCTGAGTCAGTGGTCCTACTGCAGCCAGGGGCCGTGTTCATGGTCTGTGTCACCACAAAATATGTAAGCCCATGATTTGTGCTTCTGCTCACTGTAAAAAGCAAGGAAGCTACTTTTGCAGTAATATTGATGATTGCAGACACGCAGTTGAGTAAGAGTGACATGGAAGGTTTCTTTGACAACCCCTATACTCACCCAGCTCCAAAAATGTAACAGCCTAAACAGGAAGCCATGAAAGAGAATGCTTAAAAAGTTGGCTCTCCACAATTGATGGTTTCTAGTGGGGGTTCAGGAGGGGAAGGACTCAGTTCTATTTACAGGGCAGGCCACTGTGAGCTTGACAATGCTTCAGTGAGTATATAGATAACATAAATTGAACTTGTTTGTTTTTAAACTTTCTATTTTTTTATGTGTTGGGTTCCATGGCAGAGGTGGACATGGAAGGACTGTGAAATGAGTGTAATCAGGGAAGTGCATGGTATAAAATTCCCAAAGAATCAATGAAAATATATTTTAAAAATAGGTGTTTAAATTTAAAAAGCTATTTGTTTCCTAAAGTCAGACTACTAAGAAATAGAGGACAGAAGTTTCAATCTTTAAAAGAAGAGCTGAGAGATAACCCAGTTAATGAAGTGTTGGCCTGCCTTACAAGCATAAGAACCTGATTTAGTCCCCATAAGCCACATTTTTAATAATATACAGAAGCCTGACCTAGTGGCATGCATATACAATCACAACACTAGGGAAGGACGGAAAGGGATTCCTGGTGCTTGCTCAAGTTGTGAGCCCCAAGTCAGTGAGGGACACTGCTGTATACACTGAGGAATGGACCTTGAGGTTGTTCTATGACCTCCACAAGCATACACACACACACACACACACACACACACACACACACACACACACGAATGCCCAGGCATAGACACACGCATGTGCATGTGTACATGCACAAACATGGAGAAAGACTTTGACTTTAAAGTCTGTATGGTTTTGTTTTATGATGGTAATTCTGGTTTTTTTTTTAACTTCCATATCTATTGTATCCAAAAAAATTAGCTGCCATAGAGAAGAAAACAAATAAAATTAAAATAACTGTCTTCTACGTTATGAAAAATAAAGAATATAGATTTTCATACTGATTTTCAAGTGTGGAACTGAATATTAGAGATATTTAAGAAACAACTCTTGATCATGGAAAATATGAGATAAAAAATTTTCAAAAAAGATTGGATTTCACCAGAGATATGTCCTATAATTGCTACTTGGACACAATTTTAATTTTTGTAGGTTAAGTGAATACAAGTGATCCATTTACTTTAAAAGAAGCTGGTACTACTTTTGCTCATGAAGTTCTCCTTGCAAAATTAATTGAAATTGGCTTGACTATGAGTACTCTCAGATGATCTGGGGACTGGCTCAAGAGTCACGAACAAGGAATAATCATGAACTTCTAAGTGCCTAGCTTTCTAGCAGGGTGGCATAGGGATTGGTGTGTTGAGTTTTATTTAGCATCTTCATTAATAATATGAAAGAGGGAGCAAATAGCATGTTAATGAAATTCACAAATGCTAATGTGTATGGCATCGAAAACCTGTTAAATACTGCAAAGTTATCCAAGGAACCTATAGAGGTAAGGAAGCCAGACTCAAATAAATAACTTAAAATGCAACATAGAAAAATGAGGTTTGAAGGCAGGATGTGTGTGAGTGATTTTGGAAAAGAAGTTTATGAGAAGAAAAATAGTTTTATGTGTTACCTACTAAGAGGCTTCCAAAGCACCGTTCCTTAAAGAGACAAAGGATTAGAGTGAAAAGTCAGTTGGAGCTTAAATTTTGTGAAATGGCAGCCAAGAATATCTATAGCTTACTGATGTAAGAGAAGCAGAATTTGGAATGAATAAGACAGACCTGAGATTCAAAGCTCCCACCTGATTCAGACCTCACATCCAAGCCAGTTCTTATACCACTAAGATGAAACTAAGAATACCCACCTCACCTGGTTGCTATGGGGATGAGATGAGGCAGGGTATGGGGGTTGATGAACAACAGGAGTGAGGCAGGCTTCTCTGTATCCCCATAGAGAAGGCTCACAGAGTTCAAGTGGAGAAAGCTGGAGAAAAGGGGCAGGATAAATGTAACACTGTTCACTGACTCTGGAAACACAGCTGACATGGTAAAGCTGGATATGGAGAGTGTGTATTTAACACGACCAAGACCTAAGTAAGAGTAATAGGATGGAATTAAGAAAAGAGAAGTGCAAGCTTTAGATCAGGAAAAAGTTTCCTTGACACATCAATTAGGCATTAGCAGAATATTCATACAAGGGGAATAGTAAGTGAATCATTTCTTAAAATATTTCAGATTAACAGAATAATGGTTCAAAAAGTTTATCATTAGGGGGAAAATGTCCTGCTGACTTCCTTGGGGCTCTAATGCCTTTGATGATAATTCTCACACTGCCATGTTTCAAAACTGTCTAAAAGGTTCTAAAATTATAATAGAATAATTGACCTTTTTCTTTTAATTCTCACTAAAAATCCCTAATAAGTCATTGAGCAGAAGTTTTGCGGATTTGAATGTCTTTTCCTCCCATAAATTATTTCTAAATACTTTCTAAATTTCTAAACACTTTTGAATCTATTACTCCTATATGGAATTGACTCTGACGTTTCACAAGATCACATACTCCTGTTGAAGGATTTTTCCTGGGTAACCATGAACATGGATTCACCTATTCATCCATAACACACCAAAGAAACAATTCCACTAAAGTCTACCTTAGCAAACCAATTAGTTTATTGGGGTTGCTTATAGGTATGTTGACAAAGGGTGATTGGTAGAAACGTGGGCAGCTCAAAAGTAATGGCATCACCAAAAGGCCCATCTCGCCATGAATGAAAGCACAAAAAGCTGCATCTCTGGAAATCCCTGCCTAACTTTGGGCAAGTGGGCAGGGGTTAGAGGGGGCATGGGTTACTTGTACCAAATGATCTCCCTTCCTCAGCAATTGCTTATTGCTTATATAACCTTGTGGGAGCAGACTTCTGAAACCTGTCACTTCCATGAAGTCCTTGAGCCTTGTAAGCTTCATTAGCTCCCCGGGTCTTGCCAGTCTCCTTCCAGCAGGGATGTTTTAACTTGTTGGAAATAACTGTACAGCAATTGCAACATCATTGTATCTGTTACTTTTCTGTTACAATAATAAAATGCCAGGACTGAAATCAGCTTATGGAGGAAAGAGCTAACATAGCAGAAAATGCAGAGGGGGAGCTCACATCTTCATCTGTAAGTTTAAGCAGAGACAGCAAACTGCAAGTGATACAAGGTTTTTAATCTCAAAGCCTGCCCTCCAGATGTACTTCTTCCAATAAGACTGCACCACACAAGCAGAGTCACCAGCCTGGGATCAAATATGCAAATGACCAAGACTATGGGGACATTTCTCAAATGATCACTATCAAATAATTCATCTAGGTTTCATAACATTTTTTAAATAAATTATTCCTTTCAGATGCTCCAATGTCTATAAAATTATAAAGTTCTCCATACTGAAAAACTTATACCTGAACCTGAGGTGAGACTATCTTGTGGGTCAGATCACGAGTATGTTACAATCAAGAACTATAGACGCATCCAAAGAGAAAAGCAGACTTCTGACTCATGCACCAAATTATCTTCAAAGACACCTATATTATCCACTATGTCTCCAAAAATACGAGCATTGTCCACTATATGCCCCACACTATGAAGCTTGGTGACTAATGATGTCAATATAAACTCAAGTTCCTAACCCTGACACCCTACATTCTAATGAGAAAGACACTCATTAAAGGGATAAACAAATGCAAGCAATACAGTCATCAGTATAAGGAAAAGGAAGTTAGAGAGTGGTTTGGGGTGGAAATAGGCTATGGGGAGATTATCTCTTAGTAAATGACATCTGGTGAAAGACATAGGAAAAGTAAAAAAAATTAAAAAAAGTAGCAACCAGATAGGAAAATCACACTCCATGGAGAACAAAACAAGCACAGACTCTCTGCTCCTGTTTGGTTCAAGAGCAGCCAAGCATGTAGAATGTGTATCCAGGAACACGATGGTGGTGGTGAGAAGAAATGGTAAAGCAGAGGTAAAAAGAAAAAGGAGAAAAGGAGGTCAAATCCTCAGAGCTTGGAAGGCCAGAGTGAGGACTAGAAAATACAAAAGTTTTGAGGAGAACAGAACTGGAATCTCCTATTTAAGCCTGTCTGCTCTTCAGACAGATTTTATTGGGAGCAGGTAAATGGAAATTGAATAGAAATCTGAAAGTAGTTGTATTGTGCCTGGAAATGATAGAAATGAGGGCTACAGGGGTGCAAACAGGACTGTAGGCTTAGAAGCCATTTAAAGATGAACCAGTATACTTTGCAGATGTAACATAGACAATTCAGAAGAGGGAGTGTGCTGATGAAACATCCTGGAGGTGTGGTCTGTAAGTGAGCTGCAGTGCCAGTGAACACAGGGACTTGTGTGTGTGTGTGTGTGTGTGTGTATTGAGTGTGTTGAGTGTATGTGTGTTTTAGGTGTATGTGTGTTTCGTGTGTTGAGTGTATGTGTGTGAGTTGGATGTATTGGGTGTATGTGTGTTTTGTGTGTGTGTGTGTGTATGTGTTGGGTGTGTTAAGTGTCTGTGTAAGGTGTGTGTGTGTGTGTGTGTTGTGTGTGTGTGTGTTGAGTGTGTTGAGTGTGTGTGTGTGTTGGGTGAATGTGTGTGTTTCGTGTGTTGAGTGCATGTGTGTGTTGAGTGTCTGTATGTGTTGGGTGTGTGTGTGTGTTTTGTGTGCTGAGTGTATGTGTGTATTGGGTGTATGTGTGTGTTGTGTATGTGTGTTGGGTTGTTGAGTGTATGTGTGTGTTGGGTGTGTGTGTGTGTTTCGTGTGTTGAGTGTGTATGTGTGTGTTGAATGTATGTGTGTGTTGAGTGTCTGTGTGTGTTGGGTGTGTGTGTGTGTTGAATGTATGTGTGTGTTGAGTGTCTGTGTGTGTTGGGTGTGTGTGTGTGTTTTGTGTGCTGAGTGTATGTGTATGTTGGGTGTGTGTGTGTGTGTGTGTGTTGAGTGTGTTGAGTGTATGTGTGTGTTGGGTGTATGTGTGTGTTGGGTGTGTGTGTGTGTTGAGTGTGTTGAGTGTATGTGTGTGTTGGGTGTGTGTGTGTGTGTGTGTGTGTGTGTGTGTGTTGGGTGTGTTGGGTATATTTGTGAGAATGGATGATGGCAACATGAGATACTGTTGTTCCTTTAGTAAGTACCTTCATATATCTCTATGTTTTAACTTCCGCAATTTTTTTCAGCTGATACATGACACATGGTTTTCAGCTTTTCTCAAAACCTCTTTATCAGTCAGAAGTCAGCTCTTTTAGCATTCTTTCTAAATTGATCTTTTTCATGTATTAAAATCTGTCTGCCATCGGCTCATACCAAACCCAAGCCTACATTAGTATCAATCTATTCAAAAAGCTCCTTTTCCAAATTACCTGGACATTAGAGCCCTCCATCTTGAGTACTTATCTCGGGATTTATGTTTTGTTAATGGAACAAGAGGACTGAGTTCTACCCCAGATGTTCACTCATCAGGTTTTCTCTTGCCACCAGAGTTTCCTGATGAAACAATCCTTAGGAAGTGAAGAAGTTGTTATTTTTGCTTTGTTTTTAAATGTGGCTTGAGAAATGATGCAACCATTAAGTCTGCTTATTGCTCTTCCAGAGAGCCTAGATTCTATTCCCAGCACCCATATCAGGCAGCTTCCAACTGCCTGTAATTCCAGTTCCTACACCGTACTACACAAAATGTGCATGCATACACATAATAAGAAACAAATAAATCTTTTTTAAAAGAAATGAGGAAGAGTTGTCTTTGACATTTGCTGGCTTTGAATTTTCCTTAGAACCAAGGCCAGAAGCCTTCTTGAGAAAGAAATCATTCCATGTTGGTGTGGAGAATCCTAAGACTTGTGTTGAACGGGAAGAAGTTTAGAGTGGCCAAACAGTAGTGAGAGGAGCAAGTCTTCTGAGAGAAATAACAAGAACAAAAAATAAGTAGGGAATGCTCTAGCATGGGTGGAAAGAAAGAGTGCTAACGGGTGGCATGCCTGGTCTGCAGTCACTAACAAACAGCTGAAAGAATGTGTGCTGTGAGAAACAGGAGCCTAGTTAGAAAGGACTATGTCCAGAAGGCCCCTGACTTTTCCCTCCCTTAGGAAGTATTTGCACACAAAAAAATATTATAGGATTTTCCCCAATCTATCAAACAGAAAAATGAGCATCAGAAATTAGGTGGATTTTTCAGAGTAAGAGATAAAAAGTATAAATAGCAAAGTCAGAGTCTAAGCAGGATTGGGTGAGGGGATGGATACTATCACCTTAGAAGTGGTCAACGCAGGACAAGAAAACTGAGTCATGAAGTCCATAAACTTAGCTCATAGGCCAAGGCCAAGAAAAAGTTGTGGGCAATCATGGCAGAGAAAGGGTGGCAAAGATCAGTTCATAGTGGTAGGAGTGTGTGATAGGAGATGTTCATGTCACCAGGAAGCAGAGGGCCTAACAGCAACTGGAGGCCATGTGTAACATGTATCTTGAAGCCTGCTGGATGAGAAGAGGTAAAGCTATGGTTCAACTCTGGGTCTAAAGCAAACACCCCTAATCACTACAAGGTGCTGTTGAGACCACCATGACTTTTCTTTAAAAACTGATGCAAACTGTGTCTTTTCAAAATCCAAGGGAGCTTTCTTGATCTATCAATCTACCATGCCCCCTGTTATCCCTCTCAGTATCTATGACTCAATTTACTAATTGCATCAAATAGTACCTGGTTCAATATTACACTAATTAGCACCATTTTGTTTACTAGATGATGACAGGGTTGAATGAGATTTCCTTTCCTTGAGGCCCATTATTAAAATAATTACTCCCCAGGGGACGGTGTGGAAACTCAGCTGAAGGATGGCATGTGTGAATACCTGTGGCCTTTATCAAGGAGGATGGCCCTACCCCCAATTACTCCATCTGGCAGAGCCTTTACCTGCTGTAGTTCACACATGAATGGCATCAATTTGCATGCAAATAGACGCCTACATGCTTTCTTGGAGCTAAGAGCTGTATTTCAACATTTCACAGTGGAATTAGTCACTGGACAGGATGCCACAGCTTTGCCGATGTGCCAGCTAAAACCCTTCTAAATATCAAACTCTGTGTTTCACAGCAAGATTGTTTATTGAACCAGCCCATGGAAGCTCCAAAGACTCCTCTGCTGAAATACTGCCAGCGCCAAGCTCTGATTTTGACATTGATGTTGTCAGTTGAGATTAAGCCGGGGTCTTAATGAATGCTGACAGACTGCTTCTGAGGTATGATCACCGTGTCCTGTGGCTAAGTAGCAAAGCTCTGGACAGGCATGAAGTTGAGGTCTGAGGAGTGACAGGCAGTGGTTGCCTTTTATTTTTCTTGCTCTCCTTCCTCAGTCCCCATTGGCTAAGAAAGTACTGTCACCATTTTTCATGGACCTCCCTCCATAACCTAAGCCACATTTATCTTAGTATTCCTTTATGTTGGCCTAATCTACTTCAGCAATCCCCGAGAGTGCTTCCGTTTGTCTTTCCACGTGAAGCAGCACGGAGCATCCTTGCCATGTACATACAGTATGTTCCTTCTGCCAGGAACAACCACCTTAACTAATTCAGAAAGACAAATTTGTGCTCATTTTTAAAACCTGGTCAGGCTACTCCAACAGAACCTCTTGTTCCAAATATGGATAACTTCTCCATCTCCAGAACCTCACCTATTAATACACCCTCTACTGCTGCTGTGTAAAATAACAAGGCATGGGTACAAAAGAGCCTTAGCCACAGATCTCAGTACAATGTTTGGCATGTTATATATGTCCTGTCCTTAACTGTTGAAGTTAATGGAGTTCATCCTAACATGTACATGGTACTAGAGAGAGCTGAAAATTTAAAACAAATCATGACATTATATTTATAATTCAGGAGTCAGTACCCAATGTTGTATACTGTTTATTTATTTATTTTAGGGAATTAAGTAAATAAGAAAAGTAGCCATTATGAAGGATACAAAAAAATTTTCTTTCACTGGACATGGCTGTACACACCTGGAAGAGGGTTATGAACTCAAAGCCAGCCTGGGTTACATATGCAAACTCTGAGAAACAAGAAAGAAGGGAAGCAAGGGGAAGGGAGGGAAGAAGAGAGGAAGGGAGGGAGGGAGAGAGGGAGGGAGGGAGGGAAGAAAAGAATATTCCTTAATCACCTGTCTAGAAATGCAGCTTTCAACATTATGTGCTAGGTTTAGGATGTAGCCTAGTTGGTAGAGGACTTGCCTAGCATTCACAAAGCCATGGGTTCAATGCTCTTTACTACATAAATGTGGCATGGTGGAACAGGCCTGTAATCTTAACATTTGGGAGGCAGAGGATCAGAAATCCAAGGGCATCCTCAGTTACACAGTAAGCTGGAGACCAAGCTTAGGCTACATGAGATGGATCAAAGGAAGGGAAGGAAGTAAGAAAGGTTGGTCCACAGTATGGGTCCAGGCATATCTGAACACATCCCTACATCTGTAGATAAACATATAGATAGATATCCCTGTGTAACTCACAAATAAAGCCTTGTCAGAGTTCTTCCACTTTTCGAAAGAAATTTACTTTCTGATGGTAAGGATGAGTTGTCCTTTGTAGCTAAAGACAACACAATGAAGAAATAAGTATCCTCCTCCTGATGAAGCACGAAACACGATGACAAGGCTTGCTGAAATCCATTTAGCACAATCAGTCGGTCTATTATCTCCCGATTATGGAAGTGGAGAAATGAGATATTTAATCAGGACATATTTTAGAAAGTTGTAACATATTTGCGTATTTCCCTGAGGCCTATAATGAAGAGCTCTTAATATTTCATTTTCATTATTACCAGAAGAGTTACAATAAAAACTCTCCTTGTGGTCTGAGTCTCCGAACAAAGAAGAATTTCATCTCTATGTCATTCCAGCAATGACCCCACAGTCAAAGGACTGAATGCTTTTGGTCACAGCTAGGGGTCTACTTCCAAGTCCATTTCTGCTCTCTGCCTTTGCCAGCAGTCTCTGCTACCTGAATGGCTGGACATGCTATGTTTAGATCTTCTCACATGGTTACACATTTATGGAAAACAATCATTCCTCCATCCCAGATAAAGCAGACACCTTCTGCCAGAAATCAAAATCAGATTCATGCCAAAGGCCGTATGCTCTCTACCATGGGAAAATCTGAGGGGACGGATGTCACCAATGAGTCACTGAGGAACATTTGTGAGACAACTAAGAGAGAACTGGAGTAGGCTTTCTTTAAGGTGTCTGTGTGTGGGGAGGGGTGGGTGTGCATGCAGATGTATATACATGTATGTGTATGGGTTCTGGCCAGTCAGGTCTTCCTCATTCACTCTCCACCTGATTTTTGAGACAGGTTCCCTCACTGCACCTGGCCCTCATCATTTCATCCAGGCTGACCAAGCAATAAGCTCCATGGAGATAGCTCCCTATCTCTGACCCACAGCCAGTGCTGGAGTTACAGACATACACCATTGCACCTAACTTCCACATGGCTACTGGAGATCCAAGCTGAGGTCCCCATGTTTTCACTGCAGATGCTCTACCAACTGAGCCATTTCTTTAGCTCTGAGTTTGTTTATTTGGTTTTTTTATAAGGCTACAATTTTATTAAACTGGTGCCAAATAATATTACCTACTGGCCCAAAATCTGGATCTTTGGGCCAGAAACTAGTATCAAACACTAAAATGCTGGCTCAGGTTCTATTACTGCATTTAGATCACAAATTCTAGTCAAATTCTAGTGTTTTTGAGAAGCTAGAGACATTTAGATATAGATCATAGCTAAATACATTCTGTTCCTTTAACAGATCATGATGACCTAGCTCAGCTAAGACTTGTGAATGAGAGAAGAATGCACAGGCAAATGGTTGCTGTCTCGACAAAAACATACATATGGCCCTTTCCATGAGCTGTTCTTATATACCAGGTCTAATACTAATGGTGGCAAGGAATGGGTGGGTGCAGCCCCCAAGGATGTCTCAGTCAAACCAGCCATGCTGCCTCTCGTCACACCCTTGTGCGTGGTGTGTGTGATAAAAGCAAATGACAAAAAGCAGATAATATGACCACTGTGATGCACAGTGAGGAATGAAGAACAGCCAGGACACAGCAGGCTCTCAGCTATGGCCAGCTACATTTCAGTCATTCCTGAACATTAGTGGGGAGAAGCAGGATTAATTTATTTTCAGCTCACTTGTGCTTTTATATGTGTGTGTTCTGTGGAAGAGGTGCTAGCATGTAGTTAGGAGGACCCATAGTTTTACTCCTATCTGGTTGTCATCTAGGAGGGAGAGTACAATACAATAGAAATATGGAAAGAGATGCTTGGGAAAGAAAATTTAGGGATGACAGGAGAAAGCACAGCCTTGCTTAGTTTCTAAGAGAATGATATTAAAATGCCAGTTAGTGTGCATGCATGGTATGTGTGTGTCTGTCTGTCTGTCACAAGCCACAGTGTTTAGAAAAGCACACTTGTTCATTCACCAGAAAGAGCCAAATTTTTCATCTGATTTTTCTCAGAGCCCAGGAAATAAGGACCAGAGACTTTGGAAGCTGGACAAAGGAGAATGCAGTCTATCCTCTCCTTCATTACATTGTATTATTACCGTTGCCACCATCACCATCCTTCTCCCTCCTCCTCCCTCTCTTCTTCTCCTTTCTCTCCCCCTCCCTCCTTATCTCCTTCCTAATTTCTCCCTCTCTTTCTCTCTTAACCTCCTTTCTTTTCTTTCTTTACCTCTATTTCTTTTTCTATCTCTTTCCAGAAAGACACTTCATTCGTACTGGCAAAATTTCAGATTCAAAGATGTCCCATTAGACAAGGATAAAAATGCAAGACCAAACAACTGCTTTTTAAAGAGCTGAATGCTTCTTTTAAAAACAGTTTTAATTCAAATAAGAGCTGCAATTTGGTAGTGGTATTGTACCAGTCTTTCGGTTCTGATATTATACTGTATTTATGAAAGAAAATGTCTTTTTTTTTCAAAACTGTGTACTGAAGTATTTGAGTTACACAACATCATATGTCTAATTATTTTTCAATTTTTTCAAACTAAAACAAACAGAGGACAAAGAAAATACAAGACGTGTTAACATTTAGAGTTACCTCAGTACTGGAATTCTTTGCACCATTTCCACCATTTTGAAATTATTTCAAAATAAGTTAAAATCAGTCTATTCTATAATACAAGAGGGAGTAAAAGAACTGCATGATTTTATCTGATGTTGTAGTGAATCTCTTCCCTCTCAGTTGTTCCATTGGAAAGAATGATTGAAAAGCAAAGAACTTATTAGCTCCAACCAAACACAGCCTTGTGTAAACCACACAATCAAAACTTCACTCAAGAAACCAGAGATTTTTTTACATGACTTTCTGAATAAAATTCTTCTCATTTCATCTCTCTCTCTCTCTCTCTCTCTCTCTCTCTCTCTCTCTCTCTCTCTCTTTTGCTACTTTTAAATCCTTTTTTTTTTTGAGGTTATCATATTGAATCATTTCCTCCTTCCCTTTCCTCACTCCAAACCCTCTCATGTACACCACCCTTGCTGTATATTACAAATTCATGGCTTCCTTTACTTTATTTGTTATTACATATGTGTGTGTGTGCATTCCTAATAATAAATATAGAACTTCCTCAGTCTTTATAATGTTACCTGCAAGTATGTACATTGTCAGGGATGACTATTTGATGTTGGATAATCAATTTGTGTGCTCTTCGCTGGAGACACTACGTCTCCCACTCTCAGCATCCCTTAATTGCCTGCAGTTCTTGGTCTAAGGTTGAGGCCTCATGGGCTTTCCTCTTCCACATTAACACATCTGTTGGCATCCTCCTTGTTGAGCTCATGCTCCAGGAGTCACAGGTGTTTTCTTCCCTGATGGAAACCGCTTGTCCTGCTCCAAACTTTTCTCAATTGCCTATAGTTCTTTGTGTAGGGATAGGGCCTTGTAGGCTTTTCCCCTTCCAGATTTGCTTGTCATCCTTGTTCAGCTCATTCTCAATGAATACATCTACAAAATAACTGCACCCAAGGCCCAGAGAACACTGCAGAAGTAGGAGAAGAAAGATCTTCAGAGCCAGAGAATCATGGAGTTTGGTGAAAGACTGTGTCTCTTCATAATTACCTACACCCATTCAGTCAGCGAATATTTTCTCCAACTTAATATTTTTATTAATTATTTGGGAGTTTTATACAATGTGCCCCAATCACACTCATTTCCCATTCCTCCCAAGTTCCCCCTCTCACCCTTATTCTATACACACACACACACACACACACACACACACGCACACACACACACATCAAGTCCAATTTGTGTCACCCATATTCACTCACTGGAGCACTGTCAAATTCCCAGTGGCCAGCCCCTTAAAGAAAACGGAGTCCTTCCCCACCCCCACCAGAAGTCATCAACTGGGAAGGGCTACACTTCAGCATCTTTATTACAGTTTTTAAGGGTTCTCTTCAACAGCATCCTGTCTGGATGGTTTCTTTTTGGAGGGGGCAGTGTGGGGAGAGGTTGTCACAGAAGTCTTCGATGTCTCTCATTCTGTTATAAGTCTGCAGTCATCGATACCGCTACAAAAGAAGCGTCCTTGCCCATGACAGCGGATGGCAGTACAGATTACGGACTTCCACATCTTTTTGGTGGTAGCAGGACTGATCATGAACTTCGTGGTTCCTGGCTGCAGCTAGGATCAGGAACATCAACCTGGTCCCCAATGGCAACACAGATCACATCAACTCAGCCTGGCCTGCTGAGGTAGCACTGACCACAGACACCAACATGGCAACCAGCGGCAGCGCGGACCAGGCAACATGGACAAGGCAGCATGAACCACAGAAGTCTTTCAAGAAGACTTACGCCAGAAAATGAACCGTTCTTCAACTCAAATATCTTGTTGTTGCTCAGAAGCAGCATGTCCAGGGGCAGGACCTGTGTGAGCTCCGGGCTGCCATACACCATCCTTCCCTCAGTGCCAGCCATCCTGCCAGAAGCCTGGCATACTTGCAGGCCGCGCGGGCAGCTCAGCAAATATTTTTTAAAGTGTTCAGTGTCACTTAGTAGTCAAAGAAGTGCATATTAGAATTACTTTTAAATTCTGCCTCACCCCAATAAAATTGTTACCGTCAAAAAAAAAAAAAAAAAAAAAAAAAAAAAAAAACCAGTAAGCGCTTCAGGATGAGGGGAAGAGGAACCCTTGTTCACTGTACAAGCGCTATGGAAGTCAACGTGGATGTAAAGCTAGAGTAGAATTACTGTATGACTCAGTGATAGCACTCCTGAGCGTGGACCCAAAGGACTCCATATTCTTTCACAAAAAGACTTACTAATCCACATTCTGCACATAATAGCCAGGAAACGGAATCAACCTAGGCACCCATCAAAGATGAACGGATAATGAAAATGCGATACACAATGAAAACTGAAACAATGAAATGTATGACAAAAAAAAAAAAGGACAGAACTAGGAAAAATGTATTAAGTGGGGTAACCTAGGCTTAGAAGAACAAAATATATCATATGTTCAGTCTCATGGGTGGATCCTAGTTTCTAACTGTTCAGTATGTATAGTTGGGTAGAGTTAAGTATGGATAGAGCTCGGGAAATTAAAAAGGGGCTGTGAGATAGGAAGAAAACCGAGGCAATCTGGGAGGAGGAGGGAAGACAAGAGAACAGAGTTTATATGAAAGTAGAAGAGGGGATTCGGGAAGCAAAAGAGTACAGAAGGGAAGGGGGGACAAGAGATGGAGAGAACAGCAGCAAATCCAGCAAAATTAGTTACATGTGAAAATGCCATAAGGACACTTGCTACTTGGTAAGCTAACTAAAATAAATAAATAACTTTTAAAATGGACTGTTTAATGTTAAGGTCACAAAAGAATCCAGTAACTCCTTCTAGTCAGTCACGCATATATTTAAGATATAGCTATCGCCTCCTTGTGGGCCTTTCGTGTAGGGTGAACCCTAAATGCTGCCTTAAAACCCAAATCACTTCTCTAAATGGCCAGTCGGGAATGAGGAGCTCATCCCTTGTGTTCTTACAGCATTTTCTGTTTGCTTCTTAACATCCCCCAGTGAAACCCTGACTTTGCTATCAGTTTCTTGTTAAGTGTGAGTCAGCAGAAAGGAAAATGTGTCCGTTGTAGGAGTATCACATGAATAGTCCCTAACAAGCACTTGCTTAAGTTCTCAGTACCTGAAAATAATAGTCACTGGATGTGCAGGATTTGCTACACATCGTTTATCATTTTCTCCCGTTAAATTAGGCACAGTTCTGGTGAAAAAAAAAATCACTCTCAGTCAATTGTGAGCGCCCGCTGGCTGTCTAACTATGGCTTGGCATGTAGAGAGTTCTTCACACACCTAATGCGCACATGAATGAGAGTGGGTATAGCAGGATAGCTGGTGATCAGTGTCCAGGGCCACACATCAGTTAAAGCCCAGCTCTCCGCAGATTCCAGGCTATGAAGTGCTCGCGCTGAGCTTCAGGTTGCCGCCCAGTCGGGTGAGCCTGCTGAGCGGTCTCTCACCAACTATTCCTCAGATTGCTCTTCCCCCCAATCACTGGCTTAATCGCCTCTGTGGGCTTCTTCCCTGCCTCTTGTGGGAGTGAAAAGTTTCTGCTACTAAAAGAGCAACTGCCTGTGATCGCAGCTTCTCTGTCCGTTCAGTCGCCTGTTATTGTCGATTCTCTCCAGCTCTAACAAGTGGCTTCCGCTGGATCACAGAGCATTCTAGGCGCACGTGTGCCTTTATTCCTGTGTGGAGTGGAACGGAGCAAAGAGTTCCTCCCTGCCCACATTGTGCTGACATTGAAAGAGACACAGTCGTGAAACAGGAAGGAGAGATGGTTTTGAATCAGAACAAATGCACCACGCCAGAGCTCAAGCCTACTTCATTTAACTAGCAATCAATTGGCTCTGGTCACCATCCCCCATCCCTCTCCCTCCCTCTCCTTCTCCCTCCCTGTTCCTCTCCCTCCCCATCCTTCTTCCCTGCATCCCTTTCTCCCTGCATCCCTTTCTCCCTGCATCCCTCCCTCCACCCTTCTCCCCTTCCTCTCTGTATGAGCACTCCATTTCCCTGCCTTCCTCTACTTTCTGAGTGGGGCTCTTGCTCAAACAGGATCTCTCCATGTGAAAATCCCTAATCTCTCACCTCTTAACAAGACCAGCACAGAAAGGAACAGTTATCTTCCCACCTCCCCAGAGTCCAATCTTTGTCCTGATTAGATTAACTGGTATGTGCTCATCCCTGAAAGTATGGTACCAGTGCATAAATAAATAAATTGATTTTGATTGTACAGACAGGTCACCCACACATGCTAAGAAGGGAAGATAGGTTGGCTCCCCATTTGCCAGAGAAGGTGTACTTCCCAAATGACTTCAGAAGCTATTTGGAAAGGAAAACCAACAATGAGAAGAGAGCATTACTAACTAGAAATGTCTCCCTAATTCTGGCCTCTCACCTTTGCCATAGCTGTTAAGCTTGTAGCTCACAACAATTTAAGAGGGAGAGAAAAAAAGAAAGACCTCAAGCCAGAGTTTAGATAAGTAAGGCATGGTGTGCCCCTTTTTGCACATCATCCCCTCAGGAGTAACCGAGGGAAAGTGAGGGTGGTACAAAAGGATGGGATGTGCTATCCATCACTGGCTAGAACAATTAAGCCACGTGTTCCTGCAGATAAAACAGGACACATCCAGAATACAGTGGAGATTCTCTCTTTGTTTTTCCTGAGGGTGTCACACTAAGGCAGAGCTGGGCTATCTGCACAGAAAAATCAGTTGTATCTGAATTGACAATGCTGAAGGGGATTACAGTTAGAATTTGGACATCCGATTCTAGTTTGACTATGGGTATACAGGAAACTATCAGTCACCTACTCAGATTCAAAATCTATCTAGTTGCCTCTCCAATGAGTGACAAAGACAAAGACATTTGATGTATCTTCATAACAGAAGGTGTTATAGAGTTTTATTTTTATTTAATTGCTTTAATACATTTTAAACAGAATCCAGGTTCTCTGGAAAAGCAAGCATTGCTCTTAATCACTGAGCCATCATTCCAGCCCCCAGGACCTTGTTCTTATCGGTATTTTTTTTAATGTTTCCTTTATTTTTAAACTGTTTTAACTGAAATAGAATTGTATCACTTTTCCCTTCCTCTTCCTTCCTCCAGCTCCCCCAAGCTACCCTCAACTCCTTCTATCCCCCCACTCTCCAGTTCATGGCCTTTTTCTGTGATTATTATTGTTACATACATATATGTGCACATATGTATGCACAAGTATATAAATACAACCTGCTGAGTCTATTTCTATTGGTGATGTGTATATCATTTCAGAGTTGACCACTCTGCTTTGAACAGCTGATAAGGGCACTCGTCCCTGGGAGAGGCTAATTCTCCCTCTCCCAGCAGTCATTGCCTATAGTTCTTTGTCTAAGGGTGAGACCCTGCAAAACTTTTCCCCATCCACATTAACATGTCCACTGGCACTGTCTTGTTCCAGTTTTCTGTCTGCAGCCATTTCTAGGAGAGACTGCTTCACAACAGACTTCTGTATTCTGGCTCTTACCATCTTTCTGCCCCTAGCCATGGATGCAGGAGTAATGATGTAGAGCATCCATGCTGGGCTCCCCATGATTCATCACTCTCTGTAATGTGCCCAGTTGTGGTTTTCTGTAACCATCTCTATTTACTGTAAAGGAAGGCCTCTTTGATGAGGGTGGTAGCTACCCTATCTGTGAGTCTAAGGATAAGATTAGACTGTAGTGAGGAATTTATGATGGTCTAGCAAAGTGACTGTTGTAGATTCTTTTCTAAGGTCCTTGACCTCCAGCCCCAGGAAGTTGGCTAGGTTTCTAGTACTCGGTGTAATTTCCCTCATGTTGAGTGGGTCCTAAATCCAATTAAACAGCCATTGGTTATCATTTTAACATGTGAGTACCACTTATTGCACTTTTCAGGATATCTTGCTATGTTGGTTGTTATGAATAGTTTTCCCTGGCCAGTCTGGTTTTGTCCCACCGCCACGCCAGCCCCAAGTAACACACAGAGACTCTGTATTTTATATAATGCTGTTGGCCAGGTACTAATTTCTTATCGGCTAGCTCTGTTTTAAATATTAACCCATTTCTTTTAAACTAAGAATTTCCACGTGGTCTTATCTTACCAGAGAGAGGGGCTGGCGTTTTCTCTCCGTCCTCCATCTTGACTCTCCTCTCTACTACTTCCTCTCTCCTCCTTGCTTTCCTATTGACCAGCAGTGCTCTATTCGTTAACCAATACAAGAAACATATTTACAGAATAGCATCTCCCATCAGTTGGTCATTGTTGGAATTATAGATGATGCATTTAAGTAGGACTATTAATTGCTTCTCTCCTTTAGCAGTTTGCACAATATTTTCTGGAAGCACAGAAGCTAGAACACAAAAAAACAGGCTTTACTATTAGAACCAACTTGAATCATAAGAGTCTTAGACCCTAAGTGTGTGGTGTCTTCAGCAACAGGGGCATGCTTTCAAATTCAGAGTGGCAACCAGGGGCTACATTAATAGTCCATATTATCTGGGAGTCACTTAGACATCACTGGGAAGCCATACAGAAGGTTTCTTGTGCCTGGTGCTGGGGTTTTTGTTAATCTATGGGTTTTGTCATAGAATTTTAGGGTGAACATTTTGTTGCTCTATTCAATTTTCTTTTTTCTTTCCCAGTGTCCTGTTATCTAAGGGCCACTTTGCTCCATGCTCCTGTTATTCACATCTTTGTGAGGGGTACTTGGAGGAACAGTGATTCCTTTCATCTCTTGGTACCAAATGAACTCTCCAGTAACAGCACTCACACATACCCTTAACTGTAGAATCAAAGCTTGTCAGACCCCAGCAGCTTTTGGGAGGCTGAGGCAGAAGGACTGCAAGTCTGTGGCACAGTTGGGTTGCACATTGATAATCCATCTTTTTAAAAAGTGGGCTGAGGAGATATCCCAGTGATAAAGCACTGGACACATTGTGCAAGGCCCTGTATTTGATTCCCAGAAACTTGGGGTAACAGCCATATTGATGAGCATTTGTAACATGTTGTGTTCTCTGGCAAACTCTTTGCAAGGATCACCATACTCATTAGTACAGAAAAACAGGGTTTGTTTGTTTGCTTGTTTGTTTGTTTAACTTGTTTTTATTGTACTATACATTTTTTATTTCCCTCCTCCCCTCTTCCATCTGCCCCCCACACACACCCCACATTCCCAATTTACTCAGGAGATCTTATCTTTTTTCCCTTTCCTAGGCAGACCCATGTATGTCTTAGGGTTCTCTCTATTACCTGTCTTCTCTGGGGTTATAGCCTGTATGCTGGTTATCCTTTGCTTCATGTCTAATATCCACTTATGGGTAAGTACATACTATATTTGTTTTTCTGGGTCTTGGTTACCTTACTCAGGACTTTTTATCTAGTTCCATCCATTTGCCTGTAAATGTCAAGATGTCACTAAAACAGAGGTGTTTTATGCTCAAATTTCTATGGTGCAGAAACTAATGCTGTGAACCTGATGGTCTAAGTGAATAAGCATATGCTTAGCGTGTACCAGGCATTGGATTACAGGTCCAGGATGGAGGGGGGTGGGCCTTCAGCCAGTAAATGCAGCTAGCAAGTGTCTCCCTCAACATACCCAGCTGTCACTCACAAAACGTTCATCCCTCTTTCTTCTAACTGCTCTTCATTCTTCAGCATTTACACCTGCCCTCAGTCCCTGATGCTGTCTCCAGAAAATTTTTCACATAATGATCTCTACTGCCATAAGTGACTGAGCCCCACCAGGTTACAGAAGCCACCTCCTCAGAGCTGATTACCCAGGGTGACCCCTCCCAAAGTCCCTCCTTCTGTAATGAATCAAGAGCAACTGTAGGCTGTCACCACCCTTTTCCACCAGGCTAGAGTTTTATTCTGTTTCTTTCTATAACTGTGTCCTTAGTTTTCAGCTCAGCTCTAGTCATCTGCTGCATATTGCTGAAAGAGAGGTGACTTCAATACCGCATGGGTGTCAGGGTATTTGGAATAAGTTGTCTAAGGGGTTTCTTGGGTATGACTCTATCCCAGATATTATTTGCTCAATTCTTTGGAAGCACAGGAGAAATGATAGAGGTTTTCAAAATAGGCCAGTTACAGAGGAAGGTAAAAGTGAATAATCTGACAGAATATAGCACCCTGTCCAATGTAGACATTATTTGCCCTGTGACTGAATGCCCAGGTCATCAGATGTCTCCAGTATCCTAGAAAAGTCAGAAATACAAACATAGTACCCTGTCCAACTTGGACATGTGTTAGCCAGAAACTAAGAGCCTGGCTATTCAGAAGCTCTCGGTATCCTAGATATCACAAATATGGGTTCTCAATTTTGAGTGAAAATATCACATTGCTTTAATTTCATATAAAGAAAACAAATTGAATGAATTATTTAACTCATCTGTTTCTACATTACAAAGTCAGGACAGTACTGGAACCTAGTTCAGGGCTGCTCTGGGAAATAAATTTCTGAATGTTTGTGGAGTGTTTAAAACTGTTATTTTATATATGGAGACTTCATGGGAGACTTTCCCTTTCCTAAAAAGAAGTGAGAAGTGTATTGAAGGGTGGGAACAGAGGAGGGTGGGGAACTGGGAGGAGAGATTGGAAGGGAAAGTATGACTAAGATGTAAAATAAATAAATAAATTTATTTTTTAAATATATGGAGATGTTTTAGCATGGCTATTTAACTAAATATATAATATGAAATCTCATGTTGAATACCTGATTGAATGTTGAATATGCAATAGAACAATTTTTATATTTTATGTATTTCTTTTTTATAAGAAATTTAAAGCACTGTGTGAACCAAACAAAACATATCTATGGGCCATTTATGGCCTTTGTGTTATCAATATTGAGGCCTCTGCTTTTTTTTTTTAACTACATCTTTCTTCTTGGGTCACTCCTGGGTCTGATATACTCCTAGATGGCTTCTCCTATCCAAAAACAGCCCTTTGCCTGATGCCAAACTCATGACTCTAAACCTTCTGCTATGTAATCTACCTTTTCTCTCATCTCAAGAAATCATAGTTGGAAAACTCACAGCACAGCAAACTTCTTGAGAAGTCCCTGCTTCTTAGCTTCAGAGGGGTCAAGCTAAAGCCACTTCTCTTATATTTTTGGTGGTGAGCCTAGCCTTTAATGGCTGAGCCATCTCTGCAGCCCTAAAGCCACTTCTCAAACTCTCTTCCCTGAACTGTTTGCAGAAGGTACCCCTAGTGAGCTTAATTACTGTGATCAGCAGAATAGTAAGGACATGGGTTGGACACAGTTGAGAACAAGGCTAAAAGTAACCACATTTGAATGAAAATCTTGAATTGGACAGGAAAAGGATGAAGAAAGTCAGGACAGGTAGGGCAAATTTTATTTACTCCAGTGAATGAAAGATAAGAAAATGAATATTTTGAAGGAGTTGGGAGTATGGGAGAATCGGTTTCTTCTCCAGTAATGTTGTCAAAACATCCATGATGATGCAAATGCCTGTCACACAAACCCATCGGAAGCGTATTTGCATGTTTGAGATGTGCAGGTTTGTAAGTGACGGTTTAATTGGGAAAAATCTGTCTAGTCATTTGAACAAGCAGATCTAAAAACAGACATACACATAGTGCTGAGAGGAAAATAAACGAGACGTTTCTCTTCCATTGCTTTAACATAGTCCCCTCCCTCCTCCCACCTCCTTCTATTCCATTTTCATTTCCATCAGAAGAAAAGCACTGCTCAGCATTTCCCAAGTCTCCTTAACCTTTCTGACTTGCTCACTTGGGGCCAATGGAAGACAAAGCACTCTCTCAATGACTGAAGACAGGCTCCAGGCAGCACCCAATCCAAGACTGACCTCTGAGGCTGGGAGAGTCTTTCTAAAAGCAAACAATGCAAAGACTGACCAAGTAAGGTATGTAGAACATCTAACTCAGTAACTAGAAAGTAAAAGGCATTCAGAAGACAGGTTTTCTTATCTGTGACTCAATAGGGAACTGGCATGTATTAGAAAAAAAAGATTTTTATGTCTCTAATAAGAAGTTTTAACTGGGAAGAAATAGGTCATATAGTGATGGTAATTGGCTCTGGGTTGATCAAGTTTCTTTAAAACTTTATTTAGATTTTCTCAAATGCTATACAATAAGAAATAAAAATAATTCTTAAATCAAATGTTCTGGATGTTATAGCATTAAATACATATTGTTTTCTGTTCTTATACTCATCTACCCCACCCAAAACTCAATCTAGTAGCACTCATGGGTTAATGAGTGTTTAAAAAAAACTATAGTTTTAATCAGGCATGGCAGCCCATACCCAAGATCCAGCTGGAGTAGGAAGATTGCTTGAACTCATAAGTTTGATATTAGCTTGGACTGGGAAATATAACTAACAATACCTATCCAAAGAAAATTAAAGTTAAGGTTCTAGTTCATTTTTGTAGTTCTTTTAAACCTCTCCAGAAATTGATATTCTGATAATTTACTAGTTTTATTCATTATTCATTCCTTGAGAATTCTATACAGTGTATTTTTAAGAAAAAGAAATTGGGATGGGGTCTGAAGGGGAGAGGTGGGGAACTGGGGTTGGTGTGTAAAATGAAAAAAAAATTTAATCTTTTACAAAAAAGAAAGAAAAAGAGATTGGTGTTACTGTGAAACTTAAGCTGAATATCACTTGATATACTTGTAATTCTCAAAACACACAAAATTATACCAAAGCACAAAGGATGATCTTTCTAAGGAACTCTTTCAGTTGTAAAAGACAGCTGTGGTGACACTTACCAAATACTTTCCATCCACAAAACTTCAGCACTGGGGTAGTGGACAATTCCATCGTGTCCCGGGAACTCTTCTCGAAACCTGAAGAAGCACCTCAATCACAACAAGACAGAACACAGGAATGAGGCAACTCCATAGCCAAAAGGTGACCACCATCCTCCACAGGACAAAAATCTATGTCTCAGCTTCCCTGGATGCCAAGGGGGCATGATTTTGGGTTTTGTTTTGTTTGTTTGTTTGTTTTGTTTGTTTTGTTTTTTCTACCATGAGGTCTTGGTTTGCTTTCTATTACTGTGATAAGACACCATGATGATGAGAAGAGAGGCTATTTTATTTTATAGCTTATAGTTCATCCTGAAGGGAAGTCAGTGTAGATATCAAGGCAGTAGTAACCTGGAGGCAAGAACTGAAGCAGGGACCATGGAGAAACACTGAGTACTGAGTACTGGCTTGTTCTCCACCGTTTCTCTATATACCCCTGCCTGTTCTGGAACTAGCTCTGTAGACCAGGCTGGCCTTGAACTCAAAGAGGTCCACCTGCCTCTGCCTCTTGAGTGCTGGGATTAAAGGCATGAGCCACCACTGCCTGGTTTTCAGCCTGCTTTCTGATAACACCCAGGAACAGCTGCCCAAGGATGGTACCCTCATGGTGGGCTGGACCCTCCCACATCAATCATTAATCAAGGAAATGCCTCCACAGACTTACCTACAAACTAATTTTCTCAATTGAGGTTCCTGCTTACCATATGACCTGAGTTTGTATCAAGTTGACAAAAACAAAAAACAAAAACAAAAATAATCTATCCATATGCTGAGTTCAACCCCAGGGCTTTTCACATCTTCATCCAGTGTTCTACCACTGAGATACACCTCCATCTAGCACAGTGAAACAATCTAAGCAGTAAATAACTCATTAGTGCCTGCTATAATGTCTCCTCCACAACCTTATTCTCACACTTAAGTTTTCTATAATCACTTCCAGAATAAATTCTATGTCTTAGTTTGATCTGCTATAATGTAAAATGCTGTGGCATTTATTCTCACAGTCACAGAGTCTAGAAGTCTGAGGCTGTAATGGTTTGGTTCTTGTCAACCCTTTTCTTGGCTTACTTACAGCCTCTCTCAGGGAATATACTCCAGGACAAAAAGAGGGAGAGAGCTCCTGCACCTTCCTCTTTTTTATAAGGGTACTAATTCCATCATGAGGGCCATACCCTTATGGCTTTATCTAACCCCGGTTGCCTTACAAAAGTTCCACCTCCAAACATCATCACATTAGAGATTAGAGTTTAGGATTTTACCCTTGTTCAATCCATGGCACTTAACTCAAGCTTTTGACTGAGGGTCAAGTTTAAGTAGTGGGCAGCATGTGTTTATAAATTCCTAGACTAAAAAGTATTTAAGTTGCTCCCAATAAAGCCACTAGCAACAAGTAAAAGAAGCCTAGCTTTGAGTTATTGAGATTCAATGGCCAAATTAAACTGGCCATAGATACCACCTCCACATAGAACAAAACTGGAACAATGCTTCTTGCTGCTTGAATGAACTATTAGTACATACAACTGAGACAAGGTCAACAAATGCTCCCACCTGCCCACCAGCAAAACTAACCTGCAAATTCTTGGCTTTGAAGACCCAGGTTCCTAGAAACATGAAAGACTCAATTCATCCATCAGGAACTGCCTCATCTCAGCCTAAGGTTTTGGCAATCTAATAGTAGCGCACAGTTATTATAAGGGCCTGAGTTTTGCCAAGGACATGTAATGTACATGTCTGCTGCAAAGTTGTGGCACACCAGCAAACTTTTCACAAAGTCACTCTATCTTAAGACAACCCCAGACATCTTGTTTCTGGGACAAGGACATTATTTGTCTTCTGCTTTCACTGAGGTTTCTGTACAGTGTACATTGTACTAGGCAGCTCAACTCTACTGTTAAAGGCCTTCTCTGATTGAAACTGTTTTTTTATAGACTAATATAATGAGTTTGAGTTCCCAATTTATCTCTAAATATATGACCTTGCTTAGTCAAACCTCAGAATCTGGTTCTGTAAAATACCAATAACATAAAACTTACACCACAGGTCATTGTACGAATTGCAACAAAAAAAAAATCCATGAAATGTATTTAGTACAGTCCCTGGACAAAATGCATTTCTACGCCTAAAATGTTATTGAAACCACATTCAATTATAACAATTGAACAATGCAAAAACACAAAGAGTTGAACTTAGAACCTGGAGATACTTTAGGAAAAATATAAGGTTTTTTTTTCATTCTAATTGTTTCATTCTTTGCAATTTAACATTCATTGAAACTCACAAAGTTATAAGAATTGATTTTTTAAAAAAAACAAAAATAATGAAGATATCAATCTAGGGGATCATGACCTAAAAAGGGAAATATCTATGAATATATAGATTTAGTCATGCATCAAATATTTGTTGAGTCCTGGCTTTATGTGAAAAGTTCCAGGTAACAGTCATAATGATGAGCAAGATTCTGTCTCCTCTGAGGGAAACAGCTGTCTACAGAGCCAGCAGGAGCCCTATAATAAAGTTGTCATCAAACCTTTGAAATAGTAATATTACACATGGTGAATGCCATGTCCATCTTTCTATGACTAGTTTGTGCCAGAACTGAAACCAGAAGTTGAGAGTCCCAACTCAGATGTGGTGCTGTGATCTCCAGGCCAACAGCTTGTAAAGGGCTTATGAAGTTGACAGTCCCAAACCCACATGTAGTGCTGTTCTTCAGGCCAGCATTGGAAACGGCTTACACACCGCCTGGGAATTATTAGGAACAGACCTTGTGGGGCTTCATACCATAACTACTGGTCAGAAGCTCTGAGACATGGAGTAAAGATGTGTGTCTACAATAGAGCAAATCCTGTTGACAGAGGTGTGGGTGAGCCATCCCCAAAGCTGTGAGCATGGGAGAGCTCTCCTCATTTAACATCAGCATGGGTGGAGGAGAGATGTCCCCCACCCCACCCATCAATGCCTGAGGCAGGTGGGAGAGCTGTCCCTGAGACCATAAGAATAGGAGATCTGCCCCTATCCCCCAACAGCTGCAACCCTCAGGAGAGCAGGCCCTGCACCTCACCTAGGCAGCACAATAGAACCAATCCTGATGGCAGAGGCATGGGAGAGCCAGGCCTGGAGTTTTGAACATGGGAGTGCTGCCCCCATTACTCAGCTGTCATGTGGCAGCATGGGTTGAGGAGAGATGCCCCCAACTCCCCATCACCCATCACCTCAATGCTGGAGGCAATTGAGAAAGCTGACCCTGAGGTTGTAAAAGCAGGAGAGCTGGCTCTGCCCCACAACAACTCCTATGCCACATGACCCCTATGGCCATGCCTGGGCAACAAAGTAGAGCTGACCCTGAAGGTGTAGGTGTGGGAGATCTGACCCTGAGGATATGAAAGCAGGAGAAATGGCCCCGCCCCTTGCTTATCACTTCAAGGAGGGCACTAGCCTTGGCATTGCAGGAGAGCTCACCCTGGTGGTGAGGACAAGGGAGAGCTGGCAGAATGACCAACCCTGCAGCTACCCAGGCCCACAGCCAGGTTTTTTAGTTGACCCATCCCAACATCCATACCATTTGTGACCTGCTGGGACATGTGAAGGGGCCCATCCTACAGACTCAAAGCTGCAGAATTTTCACAACACAGGGCAACAACAAGATAACCAAGAAGGATTCTAGTGAGGGCCCCACATCTGTAATGTAACAGAAACCAGAGGCCCGGAACCAGACCAAAGACTATTTACAATGAACACTTGCAAGTAAAGATACATGGATAAAAGGGTTTACTGCGTGATTCACTGTGTCACACTGCAGCTTCCATGATGAGATTAATTTTTATTTTTCTTTTTTTTATTTTCTTAAATTTATTCTATTTTATTGGGTAGGGAGAGATTGCAAGGGCAGAGGGCAGATATGAAGAATGAAGGGATGTGGAAATGAATGGGATGGAGTCACATGATGCAAAAGACAAAGAATAAATCAAAATAAAATTTGAAAAAAATGAAAGAAATATGTTTCTAAACACTCTGCCTCCAGCATGTGCCATTCTGAATTATACAGGAAAGAAAATGGAAAGGAAAGGTTGTTTCTTTAGCACAACAGTCTGAATGCTTGCTATGAACTTACAAACACCACAAAGTACTATGAACTTTATGAAGATGTCCAGTTTGCCAGGTGATGTGGTGGGCAGACCTCAGCAGCCACGCAGTTTCGGGTGGCCAGAAAGCTCATTTTCCTCCGAGCCTCTATAGCTACATGGAAACCCAAAAACAGACATTCCCTAGCATTCCCGCTAGAGTTGATTGACAAAAAGAAATTAAGTAAATTCATTTCTTTTCTTTTGCTTCTTTTACCCCTGAGATGTGTTCTCATTCCAGAGCTCTGGTTGTGATTCTCCTGCCTCAGCCTTCGAGTCCTGGAGTTACAAGCATGCACTACCACACCCAGCCAAGCAGACCTGTTTCTACCATTACAACATATTAGAGTTCAGACAGATGTGAATAAAAAGTCTGTTAACTCATTTTTACTATCATTCACCTCTGTGCTCTTCTTCAATTGCTGTATGTCACATTTATTTAATAAAATATTGATAACTGGGCTGAATGTGATAATATACACCTGTCATCTCAGTATCTCAGTACTCAAGGGACTAAGACAGAAGGACCCTGGGTTCAGGTCAGCCTGGGCCGCATAGGAATTTTTATCACTGCTTCCCTGACAGTATATATTGAGACCCAGTCTCAAAAAAATGCCAAAATAAAAAAGTGACAACTGAATGGGCAACCTAATTATTGAAAAAGAGAAACTAACATTAGAGTATATGTAAAAGATACATAACATATGTTAAAAATCGAGCAGATTTCATGTGACTGAATACAGAACACTTGAAAAAGTGAAGTCTGGACACTGTGGCTATCGCATCGATTTTTTTTCTGAAATTACAACCATTCTGCATCCAGTCAACCTGCCCTCTGTATTGCTGACATCAACCGTTGAGGTGATGAAGAAAAATCTGCTTTGTGTTAGTATCTGGCAAACTAACACAAGTTAATTTGTCAATTAAACTATCAGTGTAATAGGGGGTGTTACAAACTAACATTAGCAGGTTAAGAGAGGGGAACTGTATTATTCATAAAGAAAAACACAAGTCCACAACAGGAATTCAGATGTCACTTAAAAGAAGATGAACAATGGGAAAGTAAGGTAAAGACAGGGTCTGAGTGACCTCTAGTGTTAGGATGGAGAACATAATGACAAAGGAAATTGCCTGTGGTGCAGAATCTTTTTTTTTTTTTTTTTTTTTTTTTTTTTTTTTTTTAATCCTATTATAGATATAATGTGTATATATAGATATAATATATATATATATATATATATTCATTGCAACATAGTTTTTATGTCCATCTGTTGAAAAGTCACCTAAGGAAAAGAGATCATCTAAGAAATAGCCTGTAGGATTTTACATTTCATCCTTCACTGAAATGCTGCTCTCACTTCCAGTATTAAAATGTGTTCTTCTGTACAGCACATGCAAAAGTTTGAAATCTCAGCCTTACTAGCCAGACATTTTTAAAGAAAAAGAATGTCTGCTATTAAATGTTAAATAATAGAAGGTTCCCCAATTGATATTGAGGAAGGGTCAAGGGGATGCAGAGAGGCAATAAAGGCAATCCAATTTTAGTAGTGTGGAGAGAGAGTGTTTACATTCAGGGCTTCACCTTCTAATGTGTGCATTGATTTTTCTAAAAGCATAGCTCTGATCACCTTCAATCAAGGTTCTTCAAACTCCCTGGTTGCTTACCAAATTGAGAACAAGTTCTAAGGTGGGTCATTCAAGGGCTTCTGTGAAATGACCCCCCAACCTTTGTCTCCTGGAAGGAAAGTCCAGTAATATGCCACAACATGTGCTGTTGGTGCATGTGCAGATCTCCCACCTTCCAGCATCTTCTTTGCTGCAGTTTTATGGGCCTCTGTAGAAGGGCAGCCCCAAGTCTGGGGGGAGCTGGGGCTTATTTCTGATCATCTGATTTTACTCCTTATTTATAATGTTTGGTAGATGTGTAGCACTGTAGTCATCAATTAGCCCGGCTGAACTGCTAAAAGGACAGTAGGTGCCCTACGTGTATAGCCACAGCCACCTCTGCACAACAAAAGAAGGGTAAAACAAAACAAAGTCAAAAGTCATGGCTGCCATTCATCAATGCTGATCTGGGTCTTGAACAAAACAATCCACTCTCCTAGTCCCAGGTTCCTCACTGAAGAGCAAACCAGCTTTATAATGTCAAAGGCTAAAATCAGATGACATATGTGAAGTGCATAGTGTTCTCTATGCAGGCAGCAAGTGCGCACCCCTGCCCACTCCAGCACCACCTGCCTCTGCTCTCCTCTTCATTCAAAGGAGCTTGGGTGTCAGAGGACACCATCATGTCCTCTGGCTGGGGTGTCTGATTTTCCTATTCCTACTTCTTCTGTGAAAGATGTAGTCAGCCAAAGATTCAGGAAGATGTTAATCACACATCTGAAGCTGGATGACAGTGAGCTGCCTGATAATCATACTGAGCTTCACCAATAGCTTTGATCTTTTGTGCTTTCCTGCTCTGACTTACAGCAAGGCCAGTCAGCTTTCTAAGCTCAGTAAATCAGTAAAAGTATCTTAGGCATAGCCTTGATTCAGAATGAAGAGTAAACAAAGCTTCAGTCAGTTGATCCCCTTTATCTGAGTCATCGAGTGATTAAAAACTCAAAGAAACTTAGTTAAATAGTGGTTTGCAGAGACAATACAGAAAGGAATTGTTCAATGGGTACCAGGTTACAGATTTGCAGAAAGAAAAAGTTCTAGAGAATGACAATATATTTAACACTACTGAACTGTATGTTTTTAATACCTAAATTGAAAAAAGAAAATAAACTGGGTGGTAGTGGCACATGCCTTTAATCCATAATTTGGGAGACAGAGACAAGTGGATCTCTGTGAGTTTAAGGCCAGCCTGGTCTATAGAGTGAGTTTTAGGACAGCCAGGGTTACACAAAGAAACCCTGTCTTGAAAAAACAAATAAATAATAAAATATATAAAGGTTTTAAACAAAAAAATAATAAAATACCTAAGATGGTAAGTTTTGTGCTGTATCTATTTCACCACAATTAATAATTATTTAAGAGCTCAAGGTGTAGCTCACTTGCCTCACAGGCACTAGGACCATAGTTCAATACCCAACTCTCTCTCTCTCTCTCTCTCTCTCTCTCTCTCTCTCTCTCTCTCTCTCTCACACACACACACACACACACACACACACACACACACACACACACACACACTGCCATTTGAAAATCAGGAAAGTCATGTTTTCCTTAGAATAATATGATGCATTCATACTTGTAGACATTCTGTCATTGACTTAGAAGCTGTTCTTGAAATCTCTACATTCTGTGGAGTTCCATTCCAGGCAATAAGTTTTATTAGAGTTCTATGAGACAAATACAGCACTGCTAGCTAAGCTATAAATGAAGATCTACTCCCTAGTTATGGGAGGCATAAGCAAGCAGGTTTCTGTGAAATCAAGGCCAGCCTGGTCTACACAGTGAGTTCCAGGACACCCAGTGCTATGTAAAAAGGCCCTATTTCAAAAACCAAAACAAACAAATATGTTTGTGTGTGTGTGTGTGTGTGTGTGTGTGTGTGTGTGTGTGTGTGTTCCTTTCATAATTAAGCCCTAGTTATATATGCCCATTTTAACACTTGAATTTTAGTATCCTTATAAACCATTAATATACTAAGGCACAGCAGATATCACCACCAAAGTTAGAAAAGGACAAGTCTAAACAACCAATAGAAATTTACAGTGTAATAAAAGATGAAGCATCAGTCCTGTAGATGAGCCATAAAAGCCTGGCCATGGTGTGCTTTGGTGTATACTAATTGATTAAATCAATTTTTCCCAGGAGGTGAATGATTCTCCAGATATTTTCTTCATTTTAAACAACCAAGGACATCATAATAAGTATCTGAGGCTTTAAACCACAAACCTCTGTAAAACACAACCTGAAACTCCAGTGTCACTCATACATTTAATAACCAAAAAGTAATACCCATGATTTTCCTGTTTGAACATAGAAATTGACTCCTGGGAAGGCAGAGAAGCCAATTTGCAATGAGCAGCTTTCATTTCCCACTTTTAATTCAAATCTTTATGAAATTGTTTGAAGTCTTGGCACTCATAGTGGCATTCCAATGTAGCTCATGAAGAACCCTTGGGGAGGGGACATTTACATGTAAAATATGTCTGCATACCAACCTAACAGGCTGTGGACCTTGAGTCCTATAAAAGGGGCTTCTTTCCAACTACAAAGAAGGGATGAGAGTGATGCAAGGCAATCAAGCTAAGCTGAGCATGGGAGTTCCTCATCCCTCCTATCCTTTGTTTCTGTGCAGTGAGAAGTGTACTTGTCACTCATTCGTAGTCATAACCTAGAACTTGAGGCAAAACCAAGGGTGTGTACAGTGAGGAACCCTTGGTATATATGGGGGAATGTGGAAGAAGAGGTAAATGGGACCCAATGAGCCAAAATGAAGGCAGGAAGGAGGAGCATGCTGATAGAATCTTCTGCCTCAAAGTAGCCTACAGCACTGGGAAAAGGGTTTGCCCGGGGGGGGGGGAGATAATTGTAGGAGCACTTGCTCACAAGTATGAAGTCCTGAATTCAAATCCCCAGCACCCACATAAAAGTCTATGTATGTGTGCCTATAAACCACATTTGAGAAAGGGACAGGTCATGACCATCCTTGACCCCTGCTCAGTAGTTCTGCTTTGTTTTCAGTCATGCTGGGAAGCTTCCTGCCAGGCAAATGCTCTACCACCAAGCTACACCCCAGCATTCTGAAACCAGTTGTCACTTGAGTTTTTATCAATAAGAACTCACGTGCACAGAGAACATGGCATTTAATCTAGGAGGACTAGGGATGTATCTTGGTGGCAAAGATCTTGCTCAGAGAATGCAAGGTCCTGGCTTTGATCTATAACATTCCACAAGTAATCTTGGGCTTAGTCTGACTCAAAAGATTCCAAACCCAGGAAAATAGCATGTCCTGTCTGGCAGAGAGAGCACGTGGCTAAGATGCTGGCTCTCTCTGAAGAAACACTGCCGTGCTGCACTCCACCAGTATTGTTTAGACTCTGTGTAGGTGTTTCCAGGGAATAAAATGGAGTTCTGGGAACCCAGTGGTCTGGTTTCTGCCATTTTGCAAAATTCTGGGAACACTCAAACATAAGGTACCTCTTGCCTTACCCCAAGGACAGCTTTGCAAGGTGTACATTACAACCAGACCTTTCCTTAAGTAACGATATCATGGTCTTTGCTCCACTCCATTTAACCCTTAAGCTGAATCTTAAATATGCAATGAATTAAATTTTTAAGTGTTAGCATATATATTGCCATAAGTAGCAAACTATAACAAAACGTTGAATCCTAAATAAGCACTACAGAGTCTTAAAGGGCTTCCCAAATACATTTTAGAACAAAAATCTTAAGGTAGACACATAATCTTTAAAATCCCATGCTAACATTGACTTAACACAGACAGATAGTTACAAACAAGCTTTTGCTATTTGCACGTGGAAAATTAATTGTCTTCCAATGGCAAGTTTACAGGTTAAAAATAAACATGAGACCTAAATTGTTTTGATGGCACAGCTGCATATATAGTTCCACATTTTTCATTATTTGAAATGAGTTGTGGTTCCAATAAATGCAATCTCTAAGTAAGCGTTAACAAGGCTAATTCTGCTTCTTAGGAGTCACTTGCTGATAAAGGCTTCATTTGTTTGCTTGCTCATTCCTCCTTATTTTTTGTCGTGCCATACTGGTGACTGAAGCTAAGGCTTAATGCCTATTAGTCAGGAGCCAGACCACTGAACTATACTTCCAGCCCTTACTTGGAAACAGCCTCTTGCTAAATTACTCAGCTCTGCCACTAAGACCCAGGAATTTGTCTGTCTCTGCCACCCTAATATTGAGATTGCAAGCATGTGCCAACATGCCTAGATATTTTTGTGTGGCTTCTGGGCTTCAAACTTGGGTCCCTGTGCTTGTGAGGCAAACCAACCGCAGTGTCTCTCCAGACTCCCAAGTTAGGCTTCTTTTAAGAATAGTAACTGCTCCTCTAGTTTCATTCCATTGCTGTAATAAAACTCTCAGATCAAAGCAACTTGGAGAGGAAATGGTTCATTCCAGCTTACCCTCCCAGAGGAGAATCCACCTCTGAAAAAAGTCAGGGCAGACCTGAGGCAGGAGCTTGAAGCAGAACCCTTGAGGAAGGTTGTTTGCTGACTCACTCTCTGGCTCACTTCTAGGCTCATGCTTAGACACTCAGACCCACTTGTCCAGGTATGGTACTGCCCACAGTGGGCTGAGCCCTCCTATATCAATTAGCAATCAAGACAGTCCTCCATTGATATACCAACCAACAATCTGATCTAGGCCATTCCTCAGCTGAGGTTCCCTCTTCATAGATGACCCTAGGTTGTGTTAAGGTGACAACAAAACCAACCGGCACAGTAACCAAGCCAAGTGTGGTGATGAATGCCTGGCATACCATCACTTGGAAGAATGAGGCATGAGGACCATGAGTTCAAGATCAGTCTGAGCTACATAGCAGTCCCATGCCAGCCTGGACCACAGCATGAAACCCTGTCTGAAAAAGACCCCTCCTCCACTCTCTCTAACAGCCTGCCTATTGGATACTAAATAGTAAATAATAAAATTATTAAGGAAGAAATAGTTTTTGCAGCCTAGCCTCAGCATTTCACATAATTAACTATATGACATTTACATATAATATATATATATATAACTTAAATATTGCTTAATAGTTGTGAACCTCACTTAATTCTACCTAGGAAAATGTGAGAAATTAGTTCAATTTTCTAACTTTCCTTTTCCTTCATGTGTATCTGGAGATAGAATGATAACTCCATCTAGAGTCTATCACAGGTCACTGTTCAACAAAAAGAAAACTATATGAAAAAATCTAATTTAAAAATGGAGAAAAAAGATAGGAAAATGATCCAGGATACACTAATGGGACTGCAAAGAGTGTTGGTGGTCCCATAGGGTATGACATAAATATATATCATTAATAAATTAGGTACTTATATTTATGGATTTAGATGTCTGTCAGAGCATAATGAAAATGGGAAGTTACTGTTAGGATCTTAATAGAACCCATCTCACTGTTTAATACCATTCCTCAGCACATTATTGCCATCATATCTTTTTAGCATCACTGTCCCACACAGAAACATTTAAGAACTTTAAAAGTACATTTGCTAATGTCTTCATAGAGAGCAATGTGTTCAGCCTGTTCTCTGAAATGAAGTGTCAACCGTCTCTGCAATTCTTAGAAATGAGATGTTAAGAGTCTGTGGTGACAAGAACGGGCTCATTGTGGGCTGCTGATAGTACAGACACCTACAAATGTCTCAGTGTGCTTCAGCGCTGGACTAATGATTTGTGCCTAATGGATCATGAAGAGCATTTTTAAGCCTCCTTTTCTCCCTGAACATCATCAGCTTCCAAGACCTTGTCAAAAAAAAAAAAAGGGACCACCAATAGTTGTCACAGTGCTGTTTCCCAAGTGTCCCTCGCCCAATGCAACCTTTAAATGCATTTGGTGGCTTTCAAAAGTGCAGCAAAGGTCAAGGAAAATTCAATAGTGCACATCTAAGCTTTAATAAAAAACTTAAACCTAAAATCATATTAGAGAAATGGATGCTACTTCATGGGGAGAGTAAACCATTACTGTTTGAAAGTTCTTGTTTTATCCAGTCAGAATAAAATAGTAGCTAATGGTGACAGAGCACTTGCCAAGTGTGAGATGCTAACATATGTGCTGCTATCTTGGGTTTTACACCTTGCCAATAAGTACCATGAGTATTGTCATTTTATACATGAAGCCATGGAGACACTAACATGACTTATTTCACAAGTGGAAAATCCATGACTCAGCCCAGGTCTCCCTGGTTCCAGAGTATAACTGCACAATTATTCTCTGAAGTCCCCGAATGTTATTACATGAAAATCTATGAACCCAGAACATTTTTCAGAAATTATACATCTACTCATGAAGAAATCCTTAAAAGGGAGAAATTGGCATTGGCCCAGGCTTACATCCCAGCTCTCATTTGTGTCCTGTATAACCTTAAGCACATTTCTCAGTTCATTAGTGGGGTTATACTAAACTCAGATGAGTGACATGCTCCCCACTTTTCAGGTGAATTCACTGAATTAAAAACAACACTATGCTGTATATGCCATAATTTGGGACCCCTTTATTTGGAAAGACTTTTTTAATATGATACCAAATTCTTTTGCATCTAATCTAGCTCATAAAATTGGAGAACCAGACTTTGGGGGCTGTACTGATAAGAAACTATTATATAACTAGAGAGTGATCCTAGGTCCAGAGTACACCATAGAGTTCTCTTCAAATGAACCAATGTTTTCACTGTCAGCAATCCTTGCAAGAGTTCCTTTGGGGACAGTAATAAAGGACTCGGGGGAAGCCCCTTGGACAGGGGAAATTATGCCCCTTTCCTTGAGTATAAGGACTGGAGGAGTTTATCCAGTACTCAGTATCTCTAAGCCATATTGACACAGTCCAGAAAGAATCAAGCAGCTAGTCTGACAGGAGCATCTAAGATTACAACATAGCTGCCATTTTTTTTAATTATTATTAACTTTCAGTAAATATCTGTATTATGATCTAGAGCAAAGTTCAGCAAACATTTTCTGTAAATAATGTGGGCTTTGAAGCCATGCTCTCTGTTACAAGTGCTTAGCTCTGCCGTTGTAGTGTGCAAGCACATGAGGGTAGTTGTGTTCCAACAGAACTTTATTTATATACACTGAAATTATAACAATATAATTCTCATGTGAAATGTTAAGCTATTTAAAAATATAAAAATCTGTCCTTAATTTAAAGCTCATATAAAGACAGGCAGCTTTCAGGTTTGAAACATGGGTCAGAGTTTGCCAACCCCTGATCTAGAAAATTAAGGAGGATGACATATCTTCTTGGGAGAAAGATAATGAAAGAGAAAAATCTCTGCCCTTGTCTGGAAATTTAAGAAAGGAAAGTCACTGCAACAGTCAAGATTAAAAGACAGCAATAAGCCTACTGAGTACTTTCTGTTGTTTTTGAGAGGTTTCATGTAGTCCAGGCTAGCCTTCATCTCTCTACGTATCCCTGGAGACCCTGAACATTTGATCCTCCTGTATCCCCTTCAAGTGCTGGGATCTCAGCCATGTACCACTGCTACACAAAAAGGTGGTGCAAAGCCATAATCCCAGCACTTGAGAGGCAGAAGCAGGAGAATCTTTTGATACCATGTCTACAGAATGAATTCCAGGATAGCCAGAGCTACACAGAGGAACAGTATCTCAAAAAAAAAAATTTTTTTTAATTAAAAAAGACAGCCTTGTTCCATAGAATGCTGAATTTCCTCCAATTTAACCAGGCCCACAATGTCTGAATTTCAGCATGTCAACACAAAAGCAATGATGTCTCTCTCCTATGCTGCTTAAAATCAGGGGTTTTGATTGATTGGTGGTTGGTTGGTTTTGGTTTTGGTTTTGGTTTTTTGAGACAGGGTTTCTCTGTGTAAACTTGGTTGTCCTGGAACTCCCTCTATAGACCAGGCTGGCCTGGAACTCACCTGGCTTTTCTCCTGAGTGCTGGGATTAAAGGTGTGCACCACCACTCAGCTGAAAATTGGTAATTATGGATATAATGGGGGATGTGTCTGAAACACAGAACACACTCTCATGCTATTTCTCTCTCATTTCTTTTACTGATTTTTTTAGCTTTAAAAACTCTGTGTGTCATGACCTGTCAGATTTACATGACCCTAACTGGATGGCATTCCCCTACATGTGGAATTGGGGTGGGGGATGGGGGGAGGGTGGTTGGAGTGCATGTGAGAGGGCAGAGAGGGTAAAAAGGCGGAGGGAAGGAGGGAGGGAGGGAGAGAGGGAGGGAGAGGGAACTGGGATCGACATGTAAAATAATAAATTAAATTTTAAAAAAAATGCTTTGACTCCAAAATTTAAGTTGAAGGACAAGTTACTGGGGAAAAGGATAAAAAAATAAATAAAAAATAAAAAATAAAAACTCTGTGTGTTTTTGCTTAATACATACCTTTCTCTTTTTTTAGCAACCTCTATCATTATTAGTAAATAGGATTTTTGTTTTATAACATAATTCTTTATTAAATGTGAATTTCACACCATGTACCCCAGTCCCACTCACCTCCATATCCACACCTCACTCCTGTAGTGTCCCCCCCAAAAGAAAACTCCAAAAAATAATCTTAAAAAACGACTTTGCTTCTCTGTCTTTCCCTTCTCACCAACACTCCTTCATTCTTTCTAGTGGTAATGGGTGCTGTGGTATATCACACAGTATGCCCTTTTGTCCAATCAGCCACACCCGCAAATATTTATTGCAATGAGTCATTGGTCTGGTTCAAGGTCTCTGGCTTCTGGCACACCATCATCACTGGACCCTCACCAAAACTCCCCTTGGATACCCTGCTGTTGCCCTAGTCATGAAGAACCTTCAGCTTTTGTTCCACAGGACTAGTCCCCTCACGCCCTCCAGCAGGTCATAGATGGGGTAGATGTTAAGATAGGCCAATCCAAGGCCCAGGATGTGGGACTGGGTGGTAGCTGAACTGGTCAGTCAAGGCTGCTGGGACTGCCCTCCTCAGTCAAGGGGTGGAGCTCTCCCACACCCAAGATGAGGGGTGGAGCCATCTCTCCTGAGTCGGGGCAGGAGAGCTCTCCCATGAAGGGCAGGACCAGCTCTCCTGCTGCCATGTCCAGTGAGAAGCAGGGACAGCTATCCCAGGGTCAGTGAAGGGTGGGGCCAGCTCAGCACAGCCCTCAGAGTTCAACAGGAATAGTTCCAATGGCCTTCTTTGTTAACAGGGCTATGGACATCAATACAGATGCCAGCTGCAGTGGGATCATGGCCCCAGGTGGTAGCACGGGTCACTCTGATCGACATGGCCCGGGTAGCTAGGCTCTCAGACACCAACATGGCCACAGGTTGGACATAGACCCCAGAATTCTGTGTGGCCTTTGGTGGCATTAATTCTTATCTTAACCACTGAGTTTTCTTTCTCTAAATCTGCAACTAGAAAAATAGAAAAAAATATTATTTACCTAAAACACAGATATGTTTAATTATTTACTACATATCAAGAGATTTACTTTTTCACAACCTGGAGACAAAAGACAAAAATACAACAACAGCATTCAGGGGCTGAAGACAGGACTTTCTCAGCATGCATTAGGCCCTGAGTTCGAGTCCCAGCACCACATCAAAACAGGAGCAGTGGTGCACGGCTGTGATCCCAGCACTTGAGGGAGAGACAGCAGGACCAGAGGCCCAAGGTCATCCTGGGATACACAGAGTTGGAAGCCACCCTAGGTTACATGAGATCCTCTCTCAAAAACAAAAAACAAAAACAGTATGCAGAGGGTCTTTAGTGATGAGCTCTCCTTACACTAAAACTGCAGTGTGCCTATCTGCTCCTCCTCACTGTGTGAGCCTCCGAGTGTGCATGTACACACTCCCATGTGTCTTTCTCCAGTCTTCACTTTCATGTGGACTTTGAAATAAAAAAACTCTCATTAAATACATTCATCTTTCGGATTAACCAAAGGAGAGTGTTGTGAACATTAATGCAGCACAGAAAATCGATATATCACAATTAGAAAAAGGCAATTGGAAAAAGAAAAAAATTCCTGGCTTTTATTTTATTTTTGTTCAGACACACTCTGTTTGTTGGGATGGAGAATAATTTTGCTATTCATTCCATCAGCCAGAATTCTTGAACCAATGAAGCCGACGGACACTAATGAGAAGACATTTTTCATGTCTGCTACATCTGACTCAACACTAAGTTGCTTAATGAATTACATTTGGGTTTCATCTTAGAGTTGATTAAATATTTAACATTTAGAACAAAAATATAGCCACATTTGGTAAGTTAGCGGTGAGATGCAAAATGGTTTCTAGCAACTAATTTCAGAAGTGCAGTATAGACAGCACTGTTAAATATAAAACGTAATCCAACTGGCTGTAGTGGTGCATGCGTTTAATCCCAACACTTGGGAGGCAGAGGCAGATGAAATTTTGTAAAGTCCAGCAAGTGTTGGTGTATACACTAATGAGACAATTACTGCCATCAAGATAATAAACATTCCCATCATACTCCAACTTTCCCACCCCTCCAACTCAGTCCCAGGCAGCCTCTATACTTTTTGTTACTGGCTTTTATCTTCTAGGTCCTGTACTGGATATTTTCCTGTGTTCTTCTTTCTTAGCTGTGTATTCAGTCATCTCATCATGGATTTAATCAACCTGACAGCCAGAAGACACAACGCCCCCCCCCCAAATTTTTTATGCTTCCAGAGAGCTTTCCAGCTAAAGGTCAATGGTGTTGACAGTCTCATCAGAAGCGATGCATCCACTGCACAGCAGTGGGGGGTTTGTTTGTTTGTTTTGGTTTGGGTTTTTTTGTTGTTGCTGCTGTTGTTGTTTTCTGTTTCATCAAGTCTCTTGGGATTTTCTTGAGAGCTTTCAGATGTGAGCATGTGCTGTGGGGTTTGGGTTTTGCTTGGTGAAAGGGGATTTTTCTTTGTCATGTTGAGGTTCCTTGTAGTGTGAGGGAAGAGAACAAGGACTTGGAATGCTGTGTGAGAATTCTACCACCCAGCTGTCTGCAGCCCTCTGGGCTTTGGTGGCCTGGACAGAGGCAAACAGTGCCACTTTAATCTGAGCCTATTTGTTCTGGATGGTCAGTTACAGCAAAATCGTTATGCCCTTGGATCATCACAACCAGTATTTGGAGTATAGAACTGGGAACCCATCTTGACCACCAAGGCAAGAACACCATCTCTCTCTTCAGATTAAAAACTTGTTAGAGGCATTCTATCATCTCGTCAGGGGTTCCTAGCACAATTGAACAAGTGATGCATGGGTGTAAGGTTACCCACTAAAACATAAAAACTCAAATAATGTCTTAATAAAATAATTTTTGTGGACAAATAAACTGACTCCTAATAACTTCTCATTATACGCACAGATCAGTGCATCTAGAAGCTTCATTTGCCATAGATGGCAATAGCACGGAGACCTACAACTGGTCAGTATGCAGAGAAGAAAAGGCTATAAAATGCTCACCCTTAAATGAGAAATCTACATCACAGTGCCCCTTCCCAAAGCTCAGAGTTGTTGCACATATAAACTCATAGATGCTGTGACAGCGTACACAATACCTGCATAAACTCAAGTCAGTCAAAATCCCAACATGGGGAGAGGATGTTGGCATGAAGTAGCTGTTGGCAATTGATAGCTGCTGAAAGAGGAAGGGATAATTTTCTGTCAGAGTGTGGCCCCTCTTCTACACTCCAGTAGAAGCCCACACACCCAAGAGTATATGGTCATCAAAAATCACATTTGATCATTTTTTTAAATGAAAATATGAAGTTGGATGGCAGGGTAGATCTGGAAAGATATAGAGGAGAGGGATACATTGCATGATGTATTAATTCCCAAACAATTAACAAAATATTTAAACAATTAATTCTATTTCTAGAATTTTACTTTAAAAATAAATAGAAATAGAATCCATTTTACAAGGCTCCTTGTAAACGCTCACCTCACTGTAGAGCTTTCTAGCATCCCTTGCCACTCCTGGCTTTGGTCCCCCAGAAATCCTATCACTCTTCTCTCTGTATTCAAAAAAAGAGCAGCATGCCTGAGTAAAGAGGGACTGGATTTCATGTCTTCCTGAAATTCCAGTTTATCAAAACTTTTTTCATGTGCTGAAAGATATTTTCATCAAAATGCTACAACCTGAGACTCAAACGCCTAAGCTTTGGATGTCCTTGACATTAATATGAAGTGTGTCTTCAAGTAAATTCTTCTTCTCAGGGTATAAAAATGATCTCTTTCCAGATCTGACAGTCCACATATATGATGCTGAGGCTAATAGGAACTTTCAATCTACTAACATTTCGTAAAGCATATGTCTTCAAACATATAGGATAATTAAGGTGCTTTTTTAAAAAATCTCCTAGTTTGGTAAAATTGTAGTTGTAGGATCTCCTCCAAAGATCTGTGATTTCACTATCCCTGGGTATCTGGTTTGGTGTCAGTACTAGATGTGATTATTCTCTTGCTGAGTGAGTGTTAATTCCAATTAGAGAGCTGTTGGTTACCAAGGTGTGTGTGCCACTACTGCACCCTTTGAGTTATTGTGCCATGCTAGTCTTTGTTGTGGTTCATAGGTGTCATAGCTTGGTAGTATATTGGTTGCTTCCTTCCTTTGGAAGGTGCCTTCTGATACTGTGAAAGCTAGTCCTCAGGGAGGAGGCTTGCAGGTCAGTTGCGGCTCAGGGGCTTCTGTGTCAGAAGTGCATTCTGTCTTCATCAATAGAGGCTTACCTTCCACCTAAGAGGCCCAACCAAGGGCAATAGCAATAGCCTGTATATTTAGAGAGTCTCTTAAACAACCCTAACCAATAACTCAAAAGACAGCTTCTCATGCCTGTTGTTGGGATTTTTATTAGGTGGTTTTTAACTCTTGAAGGGAGCATTGTCAACCCAGAGGGAATTTTTTTAATTAATTTTTATTTAAATTAAAAACAATCTTATTTTACATACCAATCTCAGTTCCCTCCCATCTTCCCATCCCCCTCATCTACTCCTCAGGGAGGGTGAGGCCCCCCATGGGGGGTCATCTGTCATATCATTTGGGGCAGGACCTAGGCTCTCATCCTGTATCTAAGCTGAGAGAGTATCCCTCCATAGGGAATTGGCTCCCAAAGCCCATTTGTGCACTAGGGATAAATACTGGTTCCACTGCCAGAGGCCCCATAGACTTCCCAAGCCCCCCAACTGACACCCATGTTCAGGGGTCCTGGTTCAGTCCTATGCTGGTCTACCAGCTGTCAGTCTGGAGTCAATGAGTCCCACTTGCTCAGGTTGGCTGTTTCTGTGGGTTTCTCCAACATGGTCTTGACCCCTTTGTTCATCCCTCCTCCCTCTCTACAACTGGATTCCAGGAGTTCAGCTCAGTGATTAGCTGTGAATCTCTGCTTCTGCTTTCTTCAGCTACTGGATGGAGGCTCTATGATGGCATTTAAGGTAGTCATTAGTCTCATTATAGGTAAAGGACATTTAAGGTAGCCTCCCCACTATTGCTTAGATTCTCAATTGGGGTCATTTTTGTGGATCCCTGAAGATTTTCCTAGTGCCAGGTTTCTTGTTAAGCCCATAACAGCTCCCTCTATCAAGGTCTTTCCTTGTTCCCCTTCTCTGTTCCTCTCCCAACTCTTTTCTCCCATCCTCTTTCTCCTACTTCCCTACCTCCCCCTCCCCCATGCTCCAATTTACTCAGGAGCTCTTGTCTCTTTCCCCTTCTTGGGAGGTCCATGTATGTCTCTCTTACAGTCCTTCTTGTTTCATAGCTTCTCCCAAAGGAAAATTTACTATGCTTATGTACATGTATATTTAAGCTATGTATATTTATTCACAGGCTTACATGTGTTACAGTTTTTAGGTAAATAATTAATAGTATGAATACTTATGATTTTTTTTCAGACATCCTTATTGTTATTTTGCCTTCCTTTCTCCTTCATCTGCGTTTATCTCCCTCTTCCCTCCCTAATTAGAACATCCTCTCCTTCTACACAAAGAACTACAGGCAGCTAGAAAATGCTGAAAGTGGGTGAAACAGTCTTCCCTAGAGAAGAACACACCAACTGGTTATCCAATACCATCCCTGAAAACATATACACACAAGTTACATTATACAGACTAAGCAGGTTATATTTAGAAATATATATGTATATGTGAGTGTATTAACAATAGTTAATGGAAAAAGAGGTCATAAATATGGAAGAAAACAAGAAGCATGTATGGGAGGATTTGAAGGAAAGGGAATAAATAAATGATGTAATTATAGTCTCAAAATGAAAGAAAATTTCAAATTACATTTTAAGAAATACCTGCTAAGTCTACCCTAGGCAAGACACCCTCATTCTCTCTTCTTCATTGCATCCTCTCATACTAAATAAGTCATGATAAGGATGAAATGTGAACAGAATCACCCCAAATGAACCAGCTGCCCAGTGAAGCCAAATTATCTTCACAACAGTTGGAAAAAAATTCTAAAATGTCATTTAGGGCAATGTTCAAAAACAGAAATTCTAAAATTGGTGGCATTTTGCAAGAAAGGATAGAGGATGTCTTTAACCAAAAAGAAAGTTTGTTCCCAGCTTTCAGAAACTTGGGGTGCCAGTTCATGTTTTAAACTTTTGAGTATCTGCTAACTTGTAGAGTTATTGTAATCCACTATTAGAAGACATACCCATGGCAAACAAACACCAAAATCATGTCATCAACATAGTTTATAATCACTAGATATTCTAGAATTTTGGAGGACATTTGAAGGAGCTCTGAAGAGGATTAACTAAGACTGCCCCTCACCATGAGCATAGCAGTAAAGACCAGGTCAATGGAAATGCTTATATTTGAGAAAAGGAATCTGTGAGCATGTTTGGGAGTGATTCTGAACTGCAGTATCCTGTGTATTCTAAAGGCTTAGAATTCCCAAAAAAAAAAAAAATTGTAGATGCTGTTATGACTCCATAATAGTTCACTTAGAAGAATGCAATTAGATTCTTACACACAGAACAACCCCCAGCAGAAATCCAAGTCAATAAAGTAAAATTGACAAAGTGAGAATGAATGAATCATATTTGATTGGAACTCAGACCCGCCAACCCCTTAGAAAGACTGACAGTCTTGTTTCCAGGGCTGTGTTAATGAGCTTTTCATCACTGTGTGAAATTTAAAAGGAAGAAAGGGGGGAGGGAAAGGGGGGAAAGAGAGAGGAAAGAAGGAAGGAAGGGAGGGAGGGAGGAAGAGAGGGAGAAAGGAAGGAAGGAAGGAAGAGAATGAGGGAAGGGGGAGGGAGGAAGAAGGAGAAAGAGAGAAGAACTTCTAAAAGAATAAAGGTTTTCTTTACCTGATTTTCAGGGGTTTGGGGCTATGTGCACTTAGCTCCATTATTTCTGAGCCTATGGTGAGACAGGATGACATGATGGGGTGGGGGACACAATGAAATAAAGCACTTTGTCTCATAGTGACCAGGAAGCAGAGAGAGAAAGAGGAAGTAGCAGGGGTTCTGATATACTCTTCAAAAGCACACCCATAATGACCTACTTCCTCCTTCTTGGCCCCACCCCCTAGAGGTTGCCACTCTTCCAAATTAGCAGTACAACCAACCAGGCATTTGTACATAATGTTGGGGTTGTTCTGATCCAAACTGCAGAAAACATCCTCCTCCCTAGGTTTAAATATTGATTCTACCACTCCTCACCTGTGTGACATTGAACAATTACTCCTCTCTGTTTCCAGTACCTCATTACATATCAGAACAAAACTGGCATTTACTTTATAGGGTAATGTTGTGTATTAAATGATACAACACCTGTGGAGAGCTTGGGAGATTGCCCAGTATATAAGTAGAACTCAGTTCCATAGTGACTATTAGCATTATTGTTCACCTCCATTATTAGTAACTGATTACATGTTACTATCTTCATATTAACACTCAGGTTACTCCTTTTCATGTGATTCAGTTTACCCTTCCATAAAACAGGTACCATATGGTTATTAAAAGACCAAAATAAGACAGTGAATAAAGTCACCCAGGTCAAGGCCTGAGTACTAAGGGTCTGGTTCAGTCATATGGTAAAATGTGATTTGAGTGTGCCAAATTTAAAAGTCACTAGTCAAGAAACACTAGACACTTTGAAGCAACTGGAGGAGGTGAGACCTGGTAGCCAGCTTTATTTATTGTCAAGGCCAGCATATTCATAAACTCTCCTCATTAAAATTTGCCAATTAATGAGCAGTGGCATAGCCCCTAGCAAAGGTCAGCAGCAGCCTAAGCAAACTTATCAAAAATTCAGAGAGGTTCAGAGTTTGGGAAAAGTTCATTCTTCCCTTAATTAACGGATCTAATTACAATCCTGACATAACAAAATGCAAAATGCACTCTTCAAAAGACACCGAGTCAAAGGTTTAACAGCCCAGATAACCCTCTCCTTTGGTACAGGATGACCAAAATGTAGAGGGGGAGGGAGGAGGGAACTTTAGAGTACAGTCAACAGGGTGGATGAAAGCACTTTTCAAATGAAAGCTCGGTAGTGCATCAGAATCCCAGCACAGTGAAGAAACTGAGGGGATAAAAATACTCCCACATCCTGGGATCCGGGTGAACACAGAGTCAAGACTCTGGCTAATCGCCCTTCTTAGCAGACATCAAAGTATTTATTTAGTGACCTTTCCTGGCTAGTTATGAATAGCACTTTGACATCCTGAAGAATCTGAGCCTGTAATTGTTGCCTCGCTTAGATAAAAAACATAAAGTACATGGACACAGAATGAATATGCTGTGTTTAAATTGTTTCTGAAATAACAGGTCCAGCGTTTCAAACCAGGTTAGCACTAGCCAAAGGCTTAGTGAGATAGAGTGCAGCTTGATCCACTACGCATCCACTAGGGGAGCCGCCATCTTGGAAGGGTTGACTTCATCCATTCCACGACCTAGGACCAATTTCACAGAGGACTTCAAAAACTTTGGAAAGTTCAGGTTTTGATTCATTACATGAAAGTGAGTGGGTGTAATGATGAGAGACATTAAATCTTAATGTTCCCCACCAGTTTCAAGGGTCTTTAAAACTTTTAGACAGCAAGAGGTTTTTCACTCATAATGCCTCAAAAACTTGTGAAGTTTCTAACAAAGTGCACATGAACAAGGTGAGAAATCAGCTCAAGAATTAGAATAAGCACAGCATAAGAGAGCACAATTTCAAAGACAAAACATGCTCAAAGGCACAAAGTGGCTCATTTAAAGTAAAGAGAAACATGCAACCCTCCCCAACAAATCACAGGTGGCATTTCCATCTGTGTCTTTATTTATTCAAAAAATTTCTGTTGAGCATTTTGCATGTGTTCAACCTTACTTGTCTGTAAAATGTGATCAAGCATCCAAACAAGACATGATCAAAGTGGAGGACTGATGCTATATTTTGGATGCCTCTTCCTCAGACGGTCCCTATGTTATGGGTTTGGCGCTATTGATAAATTAGGATGCAGGACTTAGCCAACGATCTTTAGATCACAAAGAGCACACACTTGAAAAGACTCTGGGCCACAAGTCCCTTCCTCTTCCTTCTTGCATCCCTTATCTCCTGACTCAACATGAAATGAGCTATTTTGTTCTTGCATGAATCCTCATATGGATAGACTGCATTATCAATGGGACCAACTTATTATGATCTATACCCTCCAAAACCTTGAGTTAAAGTAAACTTTTCTCTTTATGAGTTTGTGGCTTCTGGCATTTGTTATAATGGTGAAAGGTCAGATAACATAGATATAGCTATTGCATGGCTATTGGAGTTTCAATGATCAGGGAAACTCACCCTAACTGAAAACATTTCAACTGAGATTAGAATGGCACAGAAAGTTAGCTGAAAGTCTATAGGGTAGAGCATGGCAGCAGAACTGGTGTTGGTAAAAAAGGCAAACAAGGAAAGGGTGTCTAGATGAGGAGCGAGGAGGAGACGCATGTGAGATTCAATGAGAGCAGAGAACCTTGCATCCCAATGGTGGGATATGTGTATTTTACTACAAACAAAACAGAATCCACTAGGGATTTTAACCAGAAGAGTAATCTGAATTCCCTTTAAAAACCATTCTGGAGGCTGGAGAGATGGTTCAGCAGTTAAGAGCATATATTGCTCTTGCAGATGATCTGAGTGCCATTCTCAGCATCCTCATTGAACAACTCGTGGCCACCTGTAACGCTAGCTCCAGGGGATCTGATGGTCTCTTCCAGCCTTCTTGGTCATTCACACTCATAATCACACACTCACACACAGACACAAAATAAAAATAAAAATTATCTTACTTTTAAAGTAAAATCACAAAGTCATGGACCGGGGAAAGATGGTGGTGTGGAATCAGCATGGGTGGCAAGGAAATAGGGAGGGTAGGGGAAGCAAGTTACCAGAGTGCATTGGATGCGTGTATGAAGCTGTCAAAAAAAAAAAAAAAAATGTCACTCCGCAGCTAGTAAGAAACACTTACTGTGCAAGTCTGACCATTAAATTAGGTTACAACACACATCTGTAACCCCAGCACTTCTGTAGTGAAATGGAGACAGAAGATCAGCCCCAAGCTCCTGATCCAGCTCACCTAGAATACACTGTGGCAGAAACAAAAGAAGAGACCCTGCCTCAAAGACAGGAAAAAACCAACTCTGACCTCTCTACTTGTACTGAGGCATGTGCACACATATGGGCACATGTGTGCACACACCACACATGCATACACAATAATATTTTTGTTTTGTTTTTTGAGACAGGGTTTCTCTGTATTGCTTTGAAGCCTGTTCTGGAATTCGCTCTTGTAAACCAGGCTGGCCTCGAACTCACAGAGATCCTCCTGCCTCCCAAGTGCTGGGATTAAAGGCGTGCACCACCAATGCCCGGTGACAATCATAATTTTTTTTAATTTAAAAATATTTTAAGGATCATTTCTTTGCCAGGTGTGGTAATACATGCCTGTGATCCCAGCTCTTGGATGGCTGAGGCAGGAGGATCACAAGTTAGACTAGGAAATATAACAATACTCTGTCTCAGAAAAAAAAAAAAAAGATCCTGCAAGTAGATTATTTTTTAATATGGGAATATTATTCAACCACTAAAATAGAATGAAATTCTGTCATTTTCAACAACATGCATGAAACTGGAGGACATCGTGTTAAGTGAAATAAGCCAGGCACAGAAACACAAGTAGCACATGTTCTGCCTCAACTACAGAAACAAAACAATGGATTTCAAAGAAGTCAAGAATAGCATAGAGGACTCCAGAGTTTAGGAAGGGTGTGGAGGGGCTGGAGGAAGGACAGTCAGAGAGTACAGGAGTGCAATCCTCTGAAAAGCAACAGATGCCATCTCTCTAGTCCAGGAGAAAAGACTTTTTAACATTGTATAGCTTCGTAGGATGACAACTAACTGTATTTTGCTTTTGGTTTGGTTTTGTTTGGAGAGACAGGATTTCTCTGTGTAGCCCTGGCTATCCTGGAACTCACTCTGTAGACCAGCTGGACTTGAGCTCAGAGATTATCCTACCTCTGCCTCCTGGGTGCTGGAATTAAAGGTGTGCACCACCAGGCCTGTCTTAATTGTGTGTTTTAAAATAGCTATTAGAGAAGACTTTAATATTTTCAATACAAAGAAATGAAAACTGAAGAGATGTCCAAATCCCGTCTAGTCAATATATGTTACATACCTTTATTGAAATACTAAACAGTACTTACTAAATATGTACAATTTCTGTGTGTCTGTCCCAAAGAAAAACTCAGTTTTTAAAAGATTACTGCAGTGGGGCTGGAGAGATGGCTTAGGGGTTAGAGCACTTGCTGCCCTTACAGAGGCCCTTTGTTCAGTTCCCAGCACCACATGGTAGTCCACAACCATCTCCAGTTCCAGGGTTTCTGACTCCTTCTCCTGACCCCCAATGGCACAAAACACACTGACATACATGCAGACAAAAATCTCACTCACCTAAAATAAATCTTTTAAAAACTTAAAGATCATCCTGGAACATGCCTAAGGACTGAAAAAAAAAAAAAAAAACAAAACAAAGGAAATTGGGAGTGCCTTTGGAGGAATAGGGAAGAGATGGCAGCATCGTGGAAACATGCCCTGCTTTGGAGGTGGAATCAACAGGCTTGTGTATAGATTGGCTGAATGTGGGAGGAGCTGAGAAAAAAGCCTGGAAGGCCTGGGGTGGGGGTTTGGATAAGTAACCATTATGTGTCATTGAAAAAAAAAAAAATCGGCTTGGGAAAGAAGTGAATGTGATAAGAATGCTCTCTCTCTCTCTCTCTCTCTCTCTCTCTCTCTCTCACACACACACACACACACACACACACACACACACACACACACACACGCTTATTATTATCAAACCTTAGGCGACTGAGGCAAGAGAAGCCCAAGTTCAAGTTCACCCTGAGCTAAAGGATGGAGAACATCCATGAGAAAAATTAACTACACAGTTTAGTGAGGAATATTTAAACCGGAGGTTCACATCAAATTGAGAGTTACGCCCTTATTGTTATTTAAAGACAGGAGATTGGGTAGAGGTGCCCAGACAAAAGAGAGTCCTTTTCTGCAGGCCTGGGGTTGTGGGAGGGTGTGCAGCTCTTGCCAGTGTTTTAAAAAAAAGAATTATCTGGGAGCTCGTGTGAGGGTTTGGAGTTGGAGCTGTCCTGTAATCATAAGGTCCTCGCAGGCAGCTGTGAAGGCGCGGATCACTGAGAGGCGCTGCACATTGAGCTCTGGTCCTCCTTCATAAAAAAGAGCAGAGCGGGCGCTTGCTCACAGCTGCCAAGTGTCAGAGAGCACTGGAGATGGAAACCGAGATCTAGCCTGGGGTAAGGCTGCCCCCTAGCGTCCTCCATAGCTCATGACCCAACAGGCATTCCGAAATTATCCTTGTAAAGAAAGTTGCAAGCATTCAGCTGCCTCTGTTTTCTCCCAACGTTTTTCTCAAGGAAGCACAATTCTTTAGAAGTTCACCCCCATGGGTCTCCATAACAGGAACATTGAAAAATAAGGAGAGGAAAAAATTCCACATTACTTTAACCATGACATGCAACCCACCAAAAAGAAAAATGTTTGCTTTCTTGTTTAAAGCAGCTACGCACCTGTAATCTTCAGCTCAAAAGGCTAAATCAGGAAGACCAAAAGTCCGGACTAGCCTGGGCCACATAGTGACTCCAACTCAAAGAGCTTTTGTTCTATTGCTATTTTTGTTTATTTTAATTTTGTTTGGTTGCTGTTGTTTTGGGTTTTGTTTTTTTTTTTTTTTTTTTTTTTTTTTTTGGTTTTTTTTTATATACATTACTACTAATACTAAAATGTTTGCTACTTTTATCCAAGTTTGCCTTATATATTTTAGATAAAATAAGCCATTTCTGATAAAGCAGCGGGAGCAGGAGTACCTCTCATCACAATGTCCAGGTTGACAGCTTAGTGGGTTCAGATACTTGATGATCCTTCAGGGGCCCAAAGGAGTGCGATCTTGCTATGAATGTGACGCTGCAGCTGATTACCCAGTGTCTTGGTGTCAGACCACCACCACCACCACCACCACCCCTCCCCGTGCCCCCAATATCAGAACAGCGAACAGAGGCAAGGTGTTAAGTGCGAACAATGTCTAGGAGCAGAAGTGTGGCCAGGTGGAGCCTGTCAGAATTCCAGGACTGCAGAGCCTGAGGCAGGATACTATCAGATTGGGCTAGCCTGCAGTATCCAGTATTCAAAGCCATTCTGGGGTATATAGCAAGATATGAAGACCTTATCTCAGAAAACACAAGAGAAAAGATGAAATGAGAAAGAGGGACTGAGGAGGAGTGGGAAAGGAAACAGGAGTGGATAGGGTCAGAGTAAAAAGCGAAAGAGATCCAGAGATGGGTTCATGTGGTGCCTGGAGCCTGGGTGTCAGTGCACTTCTGAGAATCCATGCAGCATCTCTGGAATGTCTGAAGGACAGAAATTTGGCCACTGTTCAGCCAGCTCTCATTCCTCCTTAGTTATCGAAAATTCTTTTCGGCATCTGGTCTGAGTGTGAGAAGCAGCTGACTGTCTCCCCTCATAGCTTTAGAAAAGTCTGGAGGCCCCAAAGAAACCTAACAAACCATGGACCCGATGTTTCAAGTCCACCTCAGCCAAGCTGGAAAGACACATCATGGGGATGTGGCTTGGGCATGGCTGCACCTGTAACTTCCAGAAAGTTTCTCATCGTGATTCATCTAGGGAAGCCTTGCTCTACAGATGACACAGCACAACATTTGCTACTTGCTAGCTGGTGCGTTTTGGCAACTTTTCCCACGGAACTCTGATTTCTTCATCCATAAAGGAATAATAATGGTAGCTATAATTAAGTGCCCTTCTGAATAATAAATGCATTAATATATGTGAGGTGCCTAGTGCAAGGAGAAAAACACATTAAGTTGTTATAGTATTGTTAATAAGATAACAATTATAAGGACAATATCTCATTTGCTTTGCTGGTCTCCAGTCCCGGCTCACATTGGTGGACCCCTATGCGGTCTCACTCCTACTTTGTAACTTCTATTTACTCGGACACGTGATACTTGTTTGTGTCTTACTCATCTCTCTCTCTTCCTTCTTCCCCCATGATTGTGCTCACCATGGTCTGTAATTCTGCTATGTTTCTCAGCCTATTTATCACTGTCTTCTGACATATCAGAAGTTGATTATTTCTATAAACTCTGTCCCCAGCAAAGCCCTTTCCTCACCCACATGGACACTTTAGAATTGTAGCATGCCACCCTCGGACATGTGAATTGGTATCTGAATGAGTGTTTCTGCTTCTAAAGTGGTCACCTGATAAATTCTTGCATCCCTCTTCGCACCCCCATCCCCATCTTATGCATGCATCTAGGGAACAGCAGAGCCTTGGAATGTTACTTTTAAGTACTTTGGAAAAATATGCAGCAAGACAAAAACAGAAGTGATTGCCTAAAGCAAAAAACAGCATCTTGTCATCCTTTTGTAAGCTCCAGCCCATGTCTAACTTAGAAACCTTCACTTCCTGAGTGTACAGTATTAGCTACTGTTTTCACCCATTTATTGAATATTTTAGCACCTACTCTAAGATGATTGATGTATTAAGTGTTGAAAAAGGACTCAAAGCTGATTAAAGTATGAGTTATGGTATCATGATCCCTATGGTCTGTAAGGGGAGATAATAAATACTAAATACTCCTAACTGTAACAGAGAGTGATGTGTCTTTGAGAGAAGACAGTGGGATCCTTTAGGGAAGCCGCAAATTCATGTCTGTATTCCCTGCAGTATGCAGGAGGCTCCTAATGAGTGCTGCTAACTGGGAAACTCAGTTGTCTCAAAGGGAATAATACGATATGCTACAAAAAGCTCTTAGATTGTTTTTGCTCTGGTTTGCATGTCCTTTCTAAAGCAGAAATGGAATTTCAGTTTCCACTATCACACTTCTAAGAGGCAGGATCTCTGAGAGATGACTAACCCATGAGGGCTCTGCTCTCAATAGTGGCTTTGCTTCTGTTATAAAAGGATGAACTGAGCCCCTCCTGTTCCTTGGCTCTTCTGCCCTTCTGCTGTGTGAAGGACATTGTTCCTCCCCTCTACAAGATAAGACATTAGAGGCAACCATCTTTGGAACATTGCTAAGGCAATAATTTTGGGTTTCCCACACTCTAGGCTGTGAGAATTAAATTTGTTTTTATAAATTTCCCAGTCTGTAATATTCTGTCAGAGCCTCACAAAATAGATGAAGAAAAGTCTTACAGATGAAATTGAATTAAAAGCTCAGGACCTGGGGTTGTAGCTTGTCTAGCATGCTTGAAGTCCTAGGTTCCATCCCCAGTACCATGGAAACTGTAATTATTCAGTGATCCCAACACTCAAAAGACAGACAGGAATGTCAGAAGTTCAAAGTCACCCTCAGCTATAAGATCTTGTATCAAAAAAAAAAAATCCACTGGGGAGGATTCCAATAGACTGAAATGTGAGTAAATGCATTCTCAGTTCATGGAACAAAGGCAACAAGAAGCTGTTTATGTGTAATTTACAATGGCATCGACTACCTGATGGGAAGTTAGGACATTTATCAAGAAATAACAGAAGGATAAGCTGCAGAGAATGTTTTAGGTCATTTAACTGAACCTTATGGATGGTAACCCACTTATGGCTAAGGGCATTCACCAGGGCACTGTTGGAGAATGCATGCATTTTGTCATTTACCATAGAAAGGCTAGATTTCACCTTGCCATGGAGACCACCTCATCCAGAACAGTTCTTTCTATGAGTTAGGCCACAAGTTCATAAAAAGCCTATCTTGATGTTACATAGAGTACGTAAACCTGTAGTCTCAAATTGTAATCTCTAGAAATAATGTTTTACAGTCTTAATATCAATGTATGGAGTTTTAACAAGCAAACTGATTGGAGTGTTCAACAATGTTTGGTTGGTTTGTTTGTTTGTTTGTTTCAATCAAACCAGACCTGGAGACAAGCAGAAACATAAAGAAGAGAGGGCAAAAAGTATGAGATAACACATTTGTTCCCAAAGAATGGCTTCATTACCAAGAGCATGACTCTAATATAGAAAAAAGTAAAGGAACTAAGCTGGCTAGCTGTCCTCGCCTCAGTGTTTGGGAGAAATAGTGGGGAGGAAAATCTAAATGCTGAAAAAGGCAGTCGAATAACTGAAGTAACAGTGCTGGAGAGATGGCTTAGTGCAGTGGTTCTCAACCTTCCTAATGTTTTGACCCTTTAATACCCTCATGTTGTGCTGACCCCCAACCATAAAATTATTCTCACTGCTACTTCATTACTATAATTTTCTACTGTTATGAATTGTAATGTAAATATTTGTGTTTTCCAATGACCTTAGGCGACCCCTGTGGGAGGGTCATTTGACCCTCATAGGGGTTATGATCCACAGGTTGAGAATAGCTGGCTTATTCGCTTAGAACTCTTACAAGGAATCTGAGTTCAGTTCCCAGCAACCACATCTGGTGGTTCACAATCAGTTGTAATTCCAGCTCCAAGGGATCCAATGCATTTTTCTAGACTCCATGAGTGGCTGTATTCATACATGCACACATGCACACTAAGACACATAAATATACATAATTTTAAAATAGAAATAAATCTTTAAATAAAAAGTATTGCAATGCCCCAAAGAATGAACAGACTCCTATAATCCATGAAAGGCATCGCTTGGACAATCTAGTAAGACAGCAAGACAACACCAGAGGTGACCAGGCGTAAGTGCTAGAATTCCTTCTCTTTTAGTAACAGTGAAGCTTGAAATTCTGAAAATGATTCACACCCAAAGAATCCTCCAGAGAAATTAGAAAAAATCACCTGCCTCCAGCTGGCACTTTGTTCTGTTAATGACATGTATACATTCGAACAAAAGGTTCAGTGCTCCTATTAATTACCTAGAAATGATTAATCTCCTTTTCCAGTAGGGATTTAGGGAATCAAGAGGTAGATTTCTGTAGTGTCTAGTGTTGAAAGTCACCTTGACAGAATCTAGATTCTGGGAGCTGACCCTCTAGGCATGCCTGTGGGGGATTATCTTAATTTATTATTGAAGGGGAAAGATCTGCCCACTGTGGGTGACACCGTTCCCTGGGCAGGGGATGCTGGACTATATAAAATGAAGAACACTATTAACAGTAGAATGAATCCACCCCACCCTGTATCCTGAGTGTTAGGAGGGGTGACCAGCCATTCCAAGCTCCTGCTGCCTTGGATTCCCTGTTAGGCAGGCTATGTCTTGGGATTGGAGCTAGGATGGGCCCTTCCTTCCTTGGGTAGCTTTTGGGGTGTGTTTTGTCACAGCAATGGGAAAAGAGGCAGCCTCCTAACACTTTCATCCATCACAGTAAATTAAGATGCTCTCTCCCTTACCTTTGTACCATGCCCTTCTCCATACCTCTTCATGTTCCCATTCTGCACACCACTGTACAACAATAGGGTAAAAACATGGAATAACATTGGGTTTTGCCATAGTAAAAATGGCAATCTTGCCAAAAGCAATCTACAGATTCAATGCAATCTCCATTAAAATCCCAGCACAATTTTTCACGAACCTTGAAAGGACAATAATCAACTTTATATGGAAAAACAAAAGACCCAGGATAGCTAAAAAAAACAACCCTGCACAATAAAAGAACTTCAGGAAGCATCACCATCTCCGACTTTAAGCTCTACTACAGAGCTATAGTCCTGAAAACAGCCTGGTATTGGCACAAAAATAGACAAGTAGACCAATGGAATCGAATTGAAAATCCTGGTATTAACCTACACATCTACAAACACATGATTTTTGACAAAACAGCTAAAAGTATACAATGGGGGAAGGAAAACATCTTCAACACATGGTGCTGGAACAAATGGATGATGGTGTGTAGAAGACTGCAGATAGACCCATGTCTATCGCCACACACAAAAGTCAAGTCCAAATGGATCAAAGGCCTAACATAAATCCAGCCACACTGAAACTCTTAGAAGAGAAAGTTGGAGGTACCCTTGAACAAATTGGTATAGAAGACTGCTTCCTGAACATAACTCTAGTAGCACAGTCACTGAGATCGTCAATTAATAAATGGGACCTCCTTAAACTTAGGAGCTTCTTAACGGGCCACCAGACTGATAGCTGGGAAGCCAGCATGGGACTGACTCAGGCCCCCCTGAATATGGGTCTCAGCCAGAAGGACTGAGCAGTCTAAGGGACCTCAGACAGTGGGGCCAGGATGTATTCCTGGTGTACAAAAGGACCTTGCAAACACAGTGGACAAGACCAAACAGCAGCGCACAGAATGGGAAAAGATTTTCACCAATCCTACATCTGACAGAGGGCTGATCTCCAAAATATACAAAGAACTCAAGAAACTAGTCAACAAAACACCAAATAACCCTATTAAAAAATGGGGTACAGAACTGAAGAGAGAATTCTCAATAGAGGAAATCAAAAAGTCTGACAGACACTTAAGAAAGAGCTCAACATCAGGGAAATGCAAATCAAAACAACTTTGAGATACCATCTTACTGCTGCCAGAATGGCTAAAATTAAAAACACCAAGGACAACTTATGCTGGAGAGGATGTGGAAAAAGGGGAACACTCCTCCACTGCTGGTGGGAGTGCAAACTCATACAGCCATTTTGGAGATCAGTATGGCGGTTCCTCAGGAAAATGGGAATTAGTTTACCACAGGACCCGGCAATCCTCCTCTTAGGCATATACCCAAATGATCCACATCCATGCAACAAAGACATGTGCTCAACTATGTTCATAGCAGCATTATTTGTAGTAGCAAGAACCTGGAAACAACCTAGATGCACCTCAACTGAAGAATGGATAAAGAAGATGTGGCACATCTACACAATAGAATGCTGCTCTGTGGAAAAAAACAATGGAATCTTAAAATCCGCAGGCAAGTGGAAAGCACTAGAAGAAACCATCCTGAATGAGGTAACCCAGTCACAAAAAGAACCTGGAAACAACCTAGATGCCCCTCAACTGAAGAATGGATAAAGAAGATGTGGCACATCTACACAATAGAATGCTACTCTGCGGAAAAAAACAATGGAATCTTGAAATCAACAGGCAAGTGGAAAGCACTAGAAGAAACCATCCTGAATGAGGTAACCCAGTCACAAAAAGAGGAACATGGTATGTACTCGCTCATATATGGATTTTATACATAGAGCAAAGGGTCACCAGCCTATAATTCACACCACCAGAGGAACTAGGATACAAAGTGGATTCTAAGAGATTCATATAAGGTCCCTCACAGAAGAGGGAAGGGACAAGTTCTCCAGAGCACATGGGAAGTGGGGGGGGCAGTGAGGGGAGAGGGAACTAGGAGAAAGAGGAGAGGAGAGGAAAGCACGTGGGACTAGGAAGATTGAGTCAGGGGAGGAATAGAAGACAGAAGAGGGAGGGAGAGAGAGAGAGAGACAAAGAGAGAGAGAGAGAGAGAGAGAGAACATAAAAGAGGGAGCCATTATTGGGTTGAAGAGAAAACTGAACCTAAAGAAATGTCTAGAGACCTACAAGACTGACTCCAACTAACAATTTGAACAACAGTGGAAAGCTACCATAAATGCCCTTCCCTGATAATGAGATCCACAACTAACTCATCCACCATCATGGAGCCCTCAACTAGTACCTGTTGGAAACAGAAGCAAACACCCACAACTAAACACTGAGTCGAACTAGAATCCAGATGCAGAGAGGGAGGACAAAACCAGGTTGCAGAAACACATAGAGACAGCTGACCTGAACAAAGAGGAGCTAACGGGTCCCCAGACTGATAGCTGGGAATCCAGCATGGGGCTGACTCAGATCCCCTGACATGGGTCTCAGCTAGAAGGCCTGAGCAGTCTAAGGGACCTCAGACAGTGGAACCAGGATGTATTTCTGGTGCACAAAAGGACCTTGCGCACACATCCCACATGGAGGGATAACTGCCTTAACCTAGAGACAGGAAAAAGTCCTAGTCCCTACGTCAAATGACTTGAAGATATAGATGACCCCTCCTGGATGGCATCACCCTACATGTGGAGTGGGGTGGGTGGGAGGGGAGGGTGGTTGGGGTGCATGTGAGGGGGGAGAGAGGGAGGGAGAGGGAACTGGGATCGATATGTAAAATAAATAAATAAATAAATAAATAAATAAAAAGCATTGGGATTTGCTCATATCCTCAAGGTAAAAAATGATGGGATTCAAAATTTCTAAGCATGGAACATGGCAGATAGTCACTCTTTTCTTTCACCATCAGAATGACTCTTCCTTATCACCTAACACCACATATTTCAGTCATCAAAAATTTCAAGTCATGGTCTTTTAAATGCTATTAGTTTTCCTATGTGTGCTGCCTGCAGTTGGAGAATTTTTATTTCAATAGCCTCCAGCCTTTCGATCCGGCTTCCTATTTATGACCTCTACTCTAAACTGTAATTTGGATTTTCCCATTTTCACTTCCCTTATAAATGTTCCACTAGATCCAAAATTGCTCTTGAGAATTGCCACCACAAAGAGATTTCTGGAACATTCACTCCAAATTACTTAATGCTAAAGAGAATTTCAATGGAGTAGAATATTCAATGAGATGATTTTGGTTTTGTCTGAAAATTACTTACGTGTCATTATGTTCAGCACCTGTAGTGACTTGGATGGAGCTGTGAAAGCAGGAACTCAGCCTTATAAATGGCATGGACATAGAGGGACAGAACTATTGAGTGATGTGTGGTAAGAACAGTCTGTTCAGTTACGAGTATGGTACTTTAAAGTCTAATCATACCATTTCATTACAAGACTTCCTGTAGAGTTGCTAGTGTTACTACCACAGCCTGATGTCTGTGAGGATATATTGGGCCTTACCACTTACAGAACACAGGGGAGGAGCTGCTTTTCCTGTTGCAGGAAAGGTCTGTTTTGGCACAGTTCAAGAGGAGACACCACTGTGGCAAAGAAGGCATGGTGGCAGGAGCAAGGACAGGTGGTCACATTGTGCCCAGGGTCAGGAAGCAGAAAGCTAAATGCTTACACTTAGTTGGCTTTCTCCTTTCTCCTCACCCTAGGACCTGGCCATAGCATGGTGCTACCCACATTCAAGCTGGGTCCCACCTCAGTTAAACTTCGTACGCATGCCCAGAGTTGTCTCCTACGTGATTCAAATCCAGGCACTCTAACAATGAAGATTGATCATCACAGAAGGAATGGGAGAAACAAAAGGGTGCTAGAGGAACCTGAGACCTATGCTACACTGAGAGTACCACGGGCTATTCCCCACTCCAAAAATAGGTATTATGGGGGCTCATCCCTCCCATTAGGATCAATTTTTGAGCTAGAATCTTTATGGAGGTAGTGATGGAGTCTTTAGGGTGGTTCTTAATTCATTATGAATTGTGTACTTATAAACATGGAAAATCTAGGAGCTGGAGAGATGGCTCAGAGGTTAAGAGCACTAGCTGTTCTTCCAGAGAACCTGTGTTCAATTCCCAGCAACCACATGGTGGCTCACAACCATCTGTAATGAGATTTGTTGCCCTCTTCTGGCATGCAGGTGTACATACAGGCAGAACACTACATAATAAATAAATAAATAAATAAATAATCTTTTTTAAAGTGGGAGATCCTGTCACAGAGACATACACACAGAGAGGACAAGTAAGGTGAAGAAATAAGGGAAGATGACTAAGGAGAGAAGCCAAGAGAAAATGCTTTTCCCACAACTTCAGGAGGGAACAGCAGATGCCTTGGTTCAAGACTTCCATCTTCCCAAGTTAGGAGAAAACACATTTCTGCTGTTGTGCTTTGCTACAACAACCATAGCAAGCTGAGGTAGCAGATAACCACAGAGAAAAGAAGCCCCAAGCCCTACTCAGCTCCCCATTGACTCAACACTACAGTGAAGGACCAAGGGAGAAACAGGCACACTATTCCCAAATAGGAGGCTGCCATTTATAGTGTGCTGCCATTCCTGCCCTCAAGAGGCTGAGACAGAGTGGTCACAAGTTTGAGGGGAGCTAGAGCTGTGTTGTGACTTTGTCTCAAAAGAAGAGGGGGTGCCTGGGGAGATGGCTCAGTCTGCACAATACTTGCTTTGCATGAACAAGAACCTGAGTCTGATCCCCAGAACCTGGATTTTAAAGGAGAAAACTCTAGGCATGGTAGCACGTGCTTACAGTCTCTGCTCTGGAGGGACAGAACAGAGCGATGTGTAGGGTGTGCTGGCCAGCTGGCATAGGTTTATTCAGCAAGCTTCCAAGGCAATGAGATACCCTGCCTTAAAAACCAAGGTGGGTGGTTGCTGGGGAATGAGGTCTCAATCGTCCTCTTGCCTCCACGTGTATATACAAAGATACACACGTATGTGCCTACACACACATACAACACACACCCATAAAACTAACAAAACTAACTTCAGTCTTACAGCCTGGAGCTGTCTGGTTTTCATCCAAAAACACCTGCACTGCCATACGTGGGGGGCAAGGAACATAAACATCATCTGTATACAAGGTAGCCAACAGGATTAGCCCCATTTGACACAAATGCTGGAAGTGAGGGAATGTTAAATAATCACATTAATAAATAACTGAAGAGGATTGGCCAGCATGTAAGATCAGAAGAGTTATTTCAACAAAGAGCTGGAAATTATAATTTAAAATTAAGACATGAGAGAGGAAAAGCATAGTAATAAGATGATGATTGCCTTTAACACACCAACCACTTGATTGACACAGCTAGGGCAGGGGCTGTCTGTAAGTCTGCAATATAGTCAACAGGAATTACCCCAAACTGAACATGAGGAGAGAAAAGCAGAATGAAACACCAAAAGCTAAAAGACAATAAACATGCAACCCCAGAAAGAGATTCAATTTCCTTTCCTGGAGAAAAGAAAAGATAGAAATATATTCAAAAAAATAATGGTGTAAACTGGGCAGTGGTGGTGAACACCTTTGATCCCAGTGCTTGAGAAACACAGGCACACCAGTCTCTGTGAGTTTTAGGCCAGCCTGGTCTACAGAGTGAATTCCAGAATGGCCAGGGATACACAGAGAAACCCTACCTGTCTCCAAAAAGGGAGAAGGAAGGAAGGAAGTGAGGAAGGGAGAGAGGAAGGGAGAGAGGAATGGAGAGAGGGAGGGAAACTAACTTTACATTTAAAAAATAGATATTGACTACATTCAAAACAGCTGGACAAAGCAGCCTTACAGACTACAGCCAGGATTTCTGAATCTTCTTCGAATCCCCCATGACAGCGCCCCTTACCAGCAGGAAGTAGTTTGGAAAGAACAACGCCCAAATTCCAAAATATTGTGTATAAATGTTTGTTTTCATTTAATTGGACTTTGTTGTATAAAATAAATTTAAAAAATAGATATTGAAGAAAAGATGTATCATAAAGGACTAGAGATATAGTTCAGAGGCTAAAGAGCACTAGCTGTTTTTCCAGAGGACCTGAGTTCAGTTCCCAGCACCCATAGTGGACAGTCACAACCACCTGTAACTCCAGCTGTGGGGATTCCAATGCTTTCTTCTGCCCTCCACAGACACCTGCATTCCCATACACATGCACACATCCCACGTGTAATTTTAAAAGCACAAATTAATAATCCAGCATGAAGTTGCATACCTATACTCTGGCTCATGACAGGCTAAGGGAAGAGAATGAGTTTGGAGCCAGTCTGAACAACAAAGAAGACCAGTCTCAAGTAAACCAACAACAGAGACCAGTGCCTTCCTCCTTTTGCCTTGTAAGGTGCTATGAGCCAGAAAGCAGCCTTCACCCACTCACCCAGTGTCCCGAAGCTGCTGTGCTGTTCATCTGCAGTATCCCCAGGAAGCTCCTGTGTTCTAAGGTGAGGCTTTGGGACATACATAAATCCTGAAAGCTCTGACCTCGTGAATGGTTTGATTCTTTAATGGATTCCCAATTTAAAAGGCTGTTAGAGATGGCAGAAACTTTGGGAGGTAGGGTCCAGTTGGAAGTAGTGGGGGCACCGAAAGGATAGGTTGTGTTCCTAATCACATATTCTCATTCTTTCTCTCCCACCTCTTCCTTCCTTTTTCCTCCCCTTCCCTCTCCTTCCTCCCCTTCTTCTCTCCTCTCCTTCAAGACTCTATGAAGCATCTTTGCTACACCATTCCCATAATGCTCTGACTCACCACAGATCAACAGAGCTGAGTAAGCAGTCAATGAAACTGAAACCATGCTCCAAATATGTCTTCCCGGATCTAAACTGTTTTCCCTAAGTATTTTGTCACAGCACCCAAAAGACCCCAGTGAAATTAAAGAGAAGGGAAAATATTTTAACAGGCACTTTATAGAAAAAGGCTCCTTGAATACATGCAAGTCAACATCATGGCGAGAGACTGCCACACTTCTATTGGAAAGAAAAGGTGATAGTTCCAGGGTGGCTGAGAACACGGAGCACCTGAAATCCTTCTGCTGATGGGCTCGCACAATGGCACTGGCATTTTGGAATGCAATTTAGTAGTTTCTTATCAATTTAACCACATACTTGCAAGTGACACAACACCTACTTTGAGGTGTTTACCCAAATGAAATGAAGCCTCTGATCACACAAAGCCAAACCAAGCACACAAACATTTGCAGCAGCCTCTGTTATCTTACCCCAAACTGGAAAGAACCCCAATGGCCCTCAACTGGAAAGAGCTAAGCAGTGAGATCATTTTAATGAAGTCTTGTACTTTATCTATGAGACAATCAACTGAGTAGTAGGTTTGATTCCTGAAGGAGCTCTCAGCTGTTCAGATATCTGGAAGATGACCTCCACATCTGGAAGGAGTATGTCCTAAGAGTGCTGACTGTCCCAGAAAGGGCTGAAGGGAGATTTGATTTGCTGAAAAGAAACTGACCACAGATAGCCATCTCTCTAAGATTCAGTCTAGTGCAATTTCAGAGATGATGATACCTGAGGTGGTAGTTTAAAGTAAGTCTATCTTGGTCCCACAAACACTGGTATGTAATGAACAGCCTGAGAACATGGTGATGGCCACAGCTATAAAGGTATTCAGGAAGAGAAGCAACAGCCACAATCCAGGAATGCTTCAGCAAAATTGGATGCTCGTGTTGGGCAGGCGATGAGTCATATTTATCTTCGCTGCTTGCTCCCCTGCTCTCTGTGGGGCTTGTACTGGGTTCTAATGCAGACTATGGAGTGGAATCCTATCAATGGAATAAAGTAGCTACCAGCTGAGATGTTACAGGCCAGAAACCATGCCAATCAAAACTGACATGAGGCTGAACCTGGCCATGCATGCTTGTAATCCCTGCACTTAGAAGGTGGGAAGATCACAAGTTCAAGGCTGGCTTAGGCTAACAAACTGAGACCATCTCTGAAAGTTAAAAGAGAAAAGGAAGAAAAGATCACATCTTAGTGAGCAAATCAAAACATCCTGAGTGCTTTCAGAGTGGAGCCGGCAGAAGCTGATGGAAGACACTAGTGATCAAGGGAGGAAAAAAGAAGCAATGGCACAGAAAGAGCAATGGGGAAGAAGGGAATGCCAGGTAGCTGTGATTATATTCCACTGTACCCAAGAACAAAAATCTAAAATGGAATTTTTACAAAGAAGACTAGTGGAAAGGGAAGAAGGAAGAGATTATGGGAAGGTGAATATGTCAAAGCACTTGAAGGAAGGAACACATCTATGAAACCCACCCTTCTATACAATGAAGATGCATCGCTAGCTAAAGTGTCTGTGCTATTTTTTAACTTTTTTTTTATTTTTCTTTGTGTCTTTCACATCATGCATCTCCATCCCATTCATTTCCCATCCCTTCATATCTGCCCTCTGCCCTTGCAACTTCCCCGCCCCCAAAATAAAATTTAAAAAGAAAAAGAAAAATCAGTCTCATCTTGGAAATTGTATTATGACACAGTGAGTCAGGCAGTAAACCCTTTTTATATCTTTACTTGCAAGTGTTCACTGCAGAGTCATTGGACTGGTTCAAGGTTTCTGGTTTCTGCTACACTATGAACACTGGGACTACTCTTGGCTATCCTGTTGTTGCCATGTGTCACGAAGATCCTGCAGCTTTGGGTCTTCAGGACAAGTCCCTTTACATGCTCCAGCAGATCATAGATGAGGTGAATGATGGGACGAGGGATCAACTCATAACCCTGGTTGTGGGCCTGGGTAGTTGCATGGTTGGTCAGCCCACCCGCTGTCCCTTGTCCTCATCACCAGGGTGAGCTCTCCTGCATTGCCCTGGCTAGTTCGCCCCATGCAGGGATGGGCCAGTTTTCCTGCTTTCACATCCTCAGGATCAGTTCTCCCACACCTGTACCTTCAGGGCCAGCTCTACCTTGTTGCCCAGGCGTGGTGGAGGGGCCACTCTTCCAAGTGCTGTCTCTCTCTCCTGCCCATGCCACCACATGACAGAGTAATGGTGACAGCTCTCCCATGCTCACAACTTCAGGGCTGACTCACCAATGGAGTTTGCTCTATTCTGCTGCCCAGGCAAGGGCCTGCTCCCCTGAGTGTTGCAGCTGGTGGGAGATGGGGCAGCTCTCTCTTATGACCTCGGGGCCATGCTGGCTAATTTTGTATCAACTTAACACACTGGAAATGAGGGACCTCAATTGAGAAAACATCTCCATAAGATCTGGCTGTGAGGCGTTTTATTAATTACTGATTGATGTGGGAGGGCCTAGCTCATTTTGGGTGGTGTCACCCCAGGGCAGGTTGAGCAAGCCATGAAAAGCAAGCCAATAAACAGCACCCTCCATGGCCTCTGCATCAGTTCCTGCCTCCAGGTTCCTGCCCCATTTGGGTTCCTCTCCTGGCTTCCTTCAATGATGTGGAAGTGTAAGTCAAATGAACCCTTTCCTCCTCAACTTGCTTTTGGATATGGTCTTTTATTGCAACAAGAGAAACCCTAACTATGACAGTGTCCCTTTAGTAAAATGGTTTTTCATGTTTTTGTCAGTGTATGCTATTAAATTTTCTCATCAGTTCCTGCATAACTCTTTTGTTCGTGTTCTTAAGTATCTCTAAAGTTTCTGCTTATATTAAAACAATTTATTATAGATCATTGTATTCATGTTGAAAATTTTCTGTTATTTTGATGTAAATCATATGTCTTCAGAAATACAGATACTCATCATGAAAAACAGAAGTAAGAGCTTTAGCAGATGAGTCAGCATTGCCAAACTTACCTAACCCACACGATGCCATATGAATGGGAAGTGTGGAAGGAAGGTTTCAAGATGAGGCACCATTTCGCTTTGGTCAGGCCTTACTCCTGGTGTCATGCCTTTCCCGATACTAAAGACAGAAGCCTGAGGCTTCCATGTGTCTGATTTTTGTCTGGAGTTTGGAGTGATACTCAGATCAATTTTAAAGATATGTCACGGGACAACGGTGTTGAATAAAAAGGGAGATTTGGGTACGCCTGCCTCTAGCTCAGAAAGGAGACAAAGATCCTGTTACTGCTGGAAGCACAAGGTGGGAATCCCTGGGAACAGGGAAGGTTGGGGAATGGAAATTATACCCCATTATCCACCACATCAACATTTTCCAGACAATAACTCGTGGTTTCAAAAGCAATTTTAAAAACAGGAATCTTTTCTGCCAACGTCTAGTGCTTTTAAAGGATTTTTTTTATCAGCAACAAAAGAATTTGACTTCCAGAAACAGGCTGCATCTCTGAATATTAAAATCTCCATCTTAGGAAACTTTCAAGCCTTCAGACAACCTCTTTCAAAGTCATAAATGAAAGTCATTCAACACTCGACAATGCTCAGGGGCCCCTTTTATCTACTGAAGAAAAACCACACAGAGATAGCTTAAGAGCCACAGACCAAATGACCGACCTTGAGTCACCTTCTGTACCAGGACTGGCCCAGGCAAGATAGGAAGTTGAAGTTGTCACTAGTAGCAACAGCAATTATGATCTGATGATAAAAAGAAGCCAGTCAAGGGTAATAAAAAAAAAAAAAAGCTAAATCATATTATTCATTGGGCTCTTAGAGCTTCTTGCATTTGCTGTCTGCGTGGTCCTTTCACATTAAAAACAACCTTTCCACTTTCCCCTTCTGTCCAGTGAACAAGCAACTCCAGGGCCAAAGAACCAGGTCCACTGGAACCAGGATGTCCGAATGGGCTTGGTTTTCACCTGTTTGTGAAACTGAATGGGTTTTCCTTTTAGAGCTGCTTGGGGGAAAACCTTAAATCATCCCTCCAAGCTCTTCTTCCTCCTCCTCCTTCTCTTCCTCCTCCTCTCTGTCTCTGTCTCTCTCTGTGTATCTCTGTTTCTGTGTCTCCCTGTCTTTCTCTGTATGTCTGTCTCTGTCTTTCTCTGTATGTCTGTCTCTGTCTTTCTCTGTGTGTGTCTCTCTCCCCTTCCTCTCTCCCTCTCTCCACTTTGATCTCTTTGTTGTGTGTGTGCTGTGTATGTGCACACATGTAGACCAGAATCAACATCAAGTGTCTTCTATCTCTCTCTGCTATGTTTCTTTTAAGATTTATTGGTTTTATTTATGTATATTTGTTTATGTCTGTTTGTCTAACGTATATGGGGCCCAGAAGAAATCATCAGATCCCATGAGGCCGGGGTTACAGCTACCCAACATTACTGCTGGATCTGAACTTGGGTTCACTGAAAGAGTGGTCATTGCATGTTCTTAACCACTGAGTCACTGCCTCTCAAGACAGGACTTCTCATTGAAGCTGGACCTGGCTGCTACAACTGGACTAGCTGGCCACTAAGCCTGCAGTTCACCTACTTCTTTCTCCACCCTGAGCACAAGGCTTACAGATGTGGACATCACACCTGATCACACCTGGAATATGGGGAATCAGAATGAGCACTTACTTCACTCACTCAGCTACCTCCACAGCCTCTGATGTCTCTTTCTGGGACAGTCATTCTGCCAGGCCATTCCCTCCATGGCTTCAGGGTGTCTTAATGGGTTCCTCCACCTAGCTGCATTCCCCTTGCAAGGCAACTACACATTTGTCTGAATTGCCACCAAATCCAAGTGTCAAGGTTCTAAATGCCAAAAACTACCATTGCCAAATTTGTACCATGGTGGTTTGAGGTGTGTTTCTCTGGATCCATAAGCTGCTGTCTTCACGACCCAGTCTGCTGCTCTCTGCCTTGTTTCTGGGTTTGTTTTGGAAGTGTTTGCTTTGTTGCAGACTCTCTGAAAGGGAGGAGGAAAATCTGAATGTAATGAGACTCAGGTGACTAGAGGTTGCCACAGGTGACTAGTTATCACTCAGGTGACTAGAGTACAGAAAGATGACTCCAGGGAACCTCACAGGAACCAGGACAAGAGCTTGTCAGCATATGTGAAACAGGAGTGTACCTGGCCTAAAGGTCCACCAGAGAGGGTTAAAGAGGAGTTCCTTCTGGTCTGGGAATAAAGCCCAATCCCTTCTAAGCAGATCAGAAAACCACAGGACTCACATACCATTGAGTGGAGTCCACAGCTTGCATGCATGGCCTTATCTCACAAACTGAAAGTAATTATCCCAAGCTGAGCTCTGATCCAATCCCACTTAATTCTTAAAAGCAATACCAAAAAGGATAGCACTAATTATAAATAACTTACATGTATTCCCAAACAAACTCCCACAATATTTCTAGGGACACAAAACTGAAATAGCAGATGTATCCAGCATGCAATGCTCTGAGTGTCCACATCTCTCCAAACTCACTCCACAGCTTCATTCTCACATGCTAATAAGAAGCTGACTGGAAACCCTTGGGAGGATTTGTGACTTCACTCAGGTTTGAGGAAGCCCCTTCCCCTTTCATTGTGTGAAAACAAAGCAAGGAGATGCTTTCTTTGAGCAGGGAGCCCTCACAAGACAATCTTCTGGTGCCTTCATCTTGGACTTCTCATTATCTGGAACCATGAGGAATAAAATTCTGTTGCTTATAAATTTCCAGTCTAAGGAACTTTATTATAGCAGTCCAAACAGACTGAGGTACTCAATAAGGTAAATTTCATGTCTGGCATCTGATTAGAAATTAACAGAAGCATACAGAAAAGGACATTTTAAAAGTGAAACCAGAAGGTCAGGGAGGTGGCTTGGTGGGGAAAGGTGCTTGCTATGCAAGTCTGACTACCTGAATTTGATCCCCAGGACCCAAATAAAGGTAAAGATAACTGACTCCACAAAATTGTTCTCTGAGTTACAAATGTATGCCACTGCACACATGTCTACACACACATGCCCATACACACACCATGCACATGCACACACATGCACATGCACACACATGCACATACACACATACACAAGTGCATACAAACACATACACACACACACACACACACACACACACACACACACAGATGTTTAAAGTAAAACTAGAAGAGTGAGAAAAAAAACTAGTCAAAAATAACCTAAAGAACTTTCCAAAATAGGACAACTATTGGAGTAATCTCTGTTATATGCCATCATCCTTGGCCTGGACATTTAGTATATGTTTCTTGCTTGATGTTGCTCTTTCTGGTTGTAGGTCTAAATTTGTATATGTTCTTACTTTCTCTGTCTTGACTATACTTGGTATTTGTTACCATTGTATATAGTTTTTGTATCAGGGTTTAAAGCTTCTTATTTAGACAAAAAGGGGAAATGCAGTGGCATCTTGTTCTGCCAATAGACTTGAGGTAATGGCTACACCTTAGAGTATGGCTTCAGTGAGCAGATGTGAACCCTTATAAGGAAGAGGCAGGGATAACTCAGTCTCTCTCTTGGATTTGTGGTTAGAACACCCTGCAGGGCAGGCACAGCACCTCCAGGAGCAGAAGACAGTGGTGGTTATTTACCTTCATTGTATGAATGCTCCCCAAATAAATACCTGTTATTTGAGAGAGAGAGAGAGAGAGAGAGAGAGAGAGAGAGAGAGAGAGAGAGAGAGAGAAACTGCAGTGCTGGCTCAGCAGTTAAGAGCACTGGCTGCTCTTCCAGAGGACCTGTCTGTGTTCAATTCCCAGCACCCACATGGCAGCTCACAACTGTCTTTAACTCCTGTTCCAGCGGATCTGGCACCCTTACACAGACATACATGCACATAAAATAAAAATAAATAAATATTTTTTAAATAGCTGAAAACCACAATATGTTAGAATTCTCAGACTAGGCCAAGTATGGGGGCACACACTTGTAATCCAAGAACTTGAGAGACTGAGACAAGAGGATCACCATGAGTTTGAGGCCAGCCTGGACTGCACAGTAGCTTCCAAGTGAACTTGGGCTACATATCTCAAAAAGAAAGAAAGAGAATTAACAGATATAGAATGGTTATTATGCCTGCATCCCATGTCCTTCCAAGTTAAAGTGAATGCATGAAGGATAAAAAAATCCAAATCAAACTTTTAGAAATGATAAGACATAATTAATATATTGAAGGAAAACAGTATTAGATGGGAGGAGTAACAGATTAAACATTCCAGAAAGAATATCAGTGAATTGAAGGAAGAACAATAGAAAATATTCTGAACAACACAGTGAAAGAAAAGACAGAATCCAGGAAATTAAGAGTGTCAATGAAATCTAGGACAATTTCAGGTAGTTAAATGGGCATGTGTTTGTGTGTATGTATACATATTCACTATGTGTATGTATATGTATGTGTGTGCATATGTGTGGATATGTATATGTGTGTATAAGCATTTGCACTCTTCATATATGAATTTATATATGTATGTATATACTTACATGTATATATCTGCATATGTATGTGTGTGCATGTATGGCTATATGCATATGTATTTAAGTGTATGTATTGTGTAAATCTATATATTTGTATACATGTGTATATGCATATGTGTGTGCATATGTATGTATTTATATAAATATGATGTATAAATATGTGCACATTTATATGTATATATGGATATGTATGCATATGTGTATGTGTATGTGTGTATGTGTATATGTGTGTATCTGCACATATATGTGTATGATGTATCTGTATATGAAGTTGTAATATTCAAAGTAGAAGAGTAGAAATTCAAATATTCAATATGTAGCCCAGGTTGGCTTGGAAGTTACTATGTAGTCCAGTCTGGCCTGAAACTTTCATTACGATATGAAGAAATCATGGTCAAATTGCTTACAAATTAAGTTAAAACCACAAACCCACATATCAAGTAATTCAAATGAACCCCAAACACACACCAAAAAAAAACCATGAATTTTAAAAGGAGGGGCAGAGAGGTAAAATAAATCAGCAAGCAGAAGTGTTAGTCATGCAAGCCTGACTGGCTAGCCAAGTTCAATGCCCAGAACCCATGTGAAGAACAGGTGCAGTGAGACGTCTTAATCCCAGCACTCCTACAGCAGGATGCATGCTGGAGGGCCGGTAAGCTCCGAGTAGGAAACATGGCAGTCACAGAGACAAGAGAAACCCTGCCTCTTGTGGCAGGTGGGAGGTAAGAACCAACTCTAGAAAGTTGTCCTCTGGCCTATGTATTTGTCTGAACACATGTATATGTTCACTAATTAATTAATGCTTATTTTAAAGTTTTAATTGAAAACAAGTCATACTGTAATCAGGTAGTTCCCACCAGTGGTGAAAACTCTTTAAGTTCAATCAAAGAAAAAAATGCATGTTGTGTTGAAAGAAACAAAGATAACTGTGGCAGCATATTCCTCACTGGTAATAAATGCAAGAGAAAAAAGAATAAATCAAAATCTGTACGGCACTAACAGAAAAATGCCCATGTAGAATTCTTCACCAAGGAAGAGCAGCTTGTAAAAATGTATGGAAGCCAGCAAAGATGAATCTTGAAAGCTTCTAAGTGAAAGAAGACAGTGGTAAAGATGGGAGGTGTCCAAGAAAGACAAACCACATGGGCAGGTAGACAGTGGTTTCTTAGACTGAGGGGGTAAGGAGATGGGGATAATAACTGAAGGGTTATCTAAGGGCTTCTTTTTGAGGAGATGAAAATGAGAATGTTCTGCTGGTAAAAAAAAAAAAAAAAAAAAAAAAAAAAAAAAAAAAAACACTCACTGCACAAGCCTGAAATTCTGAGTTCAATTCCCAAAATCTAAGTAAAGGTGGAAGGAAAGAACCAACTCAACAAAGTAATCCTCTGACATTCATGTTGGCCATGTGTGTGCACCATGCACATGAACAAACAAAATAATAAATAAATATATATATATATATATATATATTTGAGGGACATCTAGGTTGTTTCCAAGTTCTGACTATTACAAATAATGTTACTATGAACATAGTTGAGCAAATGTCCTTGTGGTGTGAATGTGCCTCCTTTGGGTATATGCCCAACAGTGGTATTGCAGGGGCTTGAGGTAGGTTGATCCCTAATTCTCTGAGAAATCACCCTACTGATTTCCACAGTAGCTATACAAGTTTGCACTCCCACCAGCAATGGAGGAGTGTTTCCCTTACTCCACATCCTCTCCAGCTTAAGCTGTCTTTGATGTTTTTTGCATTAGCTCATTCTGATCGGTGTAAGATGAAATCTCAGAGTGATTTTGATTTGCATTTCCCTGATGACTAAGGATGTTTAAGTGTCTTTACACCATTTCAGATTTTTCTGTTGAGAATTCTGTTTAGATATGTACTCCATTTTTAATTGGAATATTTGGCAGTTTGATTTCCAGTTTGAGGTTTTTCACATATTTTAGAGATCAGCCCTCTGTTAGATGTGGGGTTGGTGAAGATCTTTTCCCATCCTGTAGGGAGCTGTTTTGTCTTATTGACCATGTTCTTTGCTTTATAGATGCTTCTCAATTTCAGGAAGTCCCATTTACTAACTGTTGTTCTCAGTGTCTGTATTACTGGTGTTTTATTAAGGAAGTGGTCCCCTGTGCATATGTATTCAAGGGTATTCCCCACTTTCTCTTCTATGAGGCTTTGTATGGATGGATTTATGTTGAGTTCTTTGATCCATTTTGACTTGAGTTTTGCATTCTTCTACATGTCGACTGCCAGTTATACCAGCACCATTTGTTGAATATGCTTTCCTGTTTCCATTTTATATTTTTAGCCTTCTATGTCAAAAATCGGGTGTTCGTAGATGTGTGGGTTGATACCAGGGTCTTTGATTTGATTTCATTGGCTCACCTGGCTGTTTCTATGCCAAGACCAAGCTGTTTTCATTACTGTATGTCTATAGTAGAACTTGAAATCAGGGGTGGTGATACCCCCAGATGATCCTTTATTGTACAGGATTGTTTAGGCTATCCTGGGTCTTTTGTTTTTCCATATGAAGTTGAGTATTTTTCTTTCCAGGTCTGTGAAGAATTGTGCTGGGATTTTGATGAGGATTGCGTTGAATCTGTAGATTACTTTTGGTAGGATTGCCATTTTTACTATGTTGATCCTACCTGTCCAAGAGCATGGGAGATCTTTCCATTTTCCTTCAAACAAAAAGAAAGTTATGTTAGGTAAAAATATGTAGAGTATTCTTTCTACAAGAAAAACCTAATATGTAGAAATTTTTTCTACAAGAAAGAATTAACATTAGAAGTGATAACCGCTTATATAAAAAATAATTTTTAGGTTTGTTAGGTTATATACTTTATATGAATTATGACTCAACAAAAATGGGCACTTTTTGCATTTATGTATTTATTTACATGCTGTCTATGTGTGGGTGGGTTGGAGAGTGTGCACATTGCTACATACATGCCAACATGCACAAGCAGAGACCAAAAGACCACTTGTAGGAACTGCTTCTTGTTTTCACACATGTAAATTCCAGGGATAAAACTCAGGTCATCAGACTTGAATGCAAGCACCTTTACTTTCAAGCCATCTAGCTGACCACAAGTATTATCTTATAATCAAAAAGTATTAAACTATGCTTCAGAGGACTCAGATGTGATTCACAGCGCCCACATGACAACTTACAACCATCTGCTAATTCCAGTCCCAGAGAATCTGTCTCCTTCTTCTGGTCTCCTTAGTAACAGGTAGTACACATACATACATTTTGCAAAAATGCCCACACAATTAAAAAATAAGTAAATTACTTTAAGCACTAAAGCATATACTAATAAACCCAAAGAAATATCTAAAGTCATAGAAGAGCTTGAGTTATAGCCCCATGTTACAGCCTTACTCTAGTAAGCCAGTGGCACTGGGGTCAATCTCTATCACCACCTAGCACAATATATATCTTAAAAAGATATTGTTGTATAATATTTGTTTTAACTATGCAAAGATGTGCTGCATTTGTTTAACTATGTAAAGATGTGTTACATTTGTATATATTGAAAACTATTTGTTTAACTATGTAAATATGCATTGCATTTATTTAATTATGTAAAGATGTGTTCCTGATTTACCTTGCCTACCTAAGGCACCTAATTGGTATGAATACAAGCTAAAGAGCCAATGGAAAGGGAGGAGGTATAGGTGGAACCTATGCTCCTATGCACAGGGAGAGTAAATAGGAGGAGGAATTTAGGCTGAGGGAAAGAAGAAAGAAAAAGAGATGCCGGGGAGATGCCAGGAGCCAATCAGACAGACACAGAGGAAGCAGGAATGTAGGATATACAGAATTAAATGACAGTAAAGAGCCTTAAGACAAAATATAGATGAAATTTAATGGGATAATCCTAACTAAAGCCAAGCATTCATAATTAATAATAACCTTCATGTCTTTATTTGGGAGCTGGTTGGTGACCCAAAGAAAATTCCAACAACAGAATATATCAAATTCTTAGGGATGTGTGATAGTTTGAACAGGAATAGCCCCCCATAGACTCATATGTTTGAACACTTGTTCCATAGATAGTGGTACCATTAGGACTAGTGGCCTAATTGGAGTAGGTGTGACTTTATTGGAGAAAATGTGTTACTATGGAGGCAGACTTTGAGGTTTCATATATTCAAGCTATGCCCAGTGTGCCTTACAGTCTCCTTCTGCTGTCTATGTATCAAGATATAGAACTCTCAGCTCCTTCTCTAGCACCATGACTTCCTGCTGTAAGGCAGCCCTAATTAAATGTTCCCTTTATAAGAGTTGCCATGGTCATGGTGTCTCTTCACAGCAGCAGAAACCCTAAAGCAGGCTGGGAATGTACTTCAGTTAGAATGCTTTCTTAGCATACAAAAAGCTTTGGGTTAGGTCCCCAACACCAAGTATTGTGGTTTGAATGAGAATGACTTTCATGGGCTCATATATTTGAATGCTTGGTTGAACTGTTTGGGAAGGATTAGGAGGAGGTGTGGCCTTGTTGGAGGTGCATCATGGGAGTAGGTTTTAAGGTTTCAAAAGCCCACACCATCTTATCTGTGCTCACAGATAAGACTCTAAGCTCTAAGCTGCTTCGCTAGCATCACACCTGCCTGTCTGCTGCCATGCTCTCTATCATGCTGGGCAGGGACTCACTTTCTGAAAACTCAAGTCCCAGTAAACTCTTTCTTCTGTAAGTTGTCTTGATCATGGTGTCGGGTGTCTTATCATACAATAGAAAAGTAACTAAGATGCCATATAAAACCTAGTGGACAGCACATGCTGTATTATCAGCCCTTGAAAGGTAAAGGCATAGGGATCAAAAATCAAAAATTCAAGATCATCCCTAGGATCCCTAGGCCAGTCTGTGACACAAGAAACTATTGGGGCAGGGGTGGGGGGGTTAGAAAAGACAAGTTCAGGTTGTGAATATCCTGTCTTACATATTCAGGCAAAATATTTTAGAGAAGGGAACTTTTCTTTTCCTGTAAGATATCAATCTAAAATCTAACATGGAGCTGAGGATATGTCTCAGTGGCAGAGCACTTGGTTCAATTCCCAGCAATGAAAAGAAAACTTAAAATCTGACACAATGGCAATGTGTTACAATACCTTGTAAAAACTCTTTATATATAATGGGGGTTTTGGGGGGATGGAGGGTTTTGTTTTGTTTTAGATTAGTGGAGATAATTAATGCTGGGCTTAAGAATCAGACCATAGCTGGTGGGAGTTGCCTATTTGCCTTGTAAGAATTAACAATTAAAATCTAAAGTGAAATCTGCAAGACTTCAGGATGTTTATTTCAACTACCCATTAAACAGCTTTTCTCTTGAGAGGCTGAAGCCATAACTCCTTCAAACAGTGGTTCACACACTGGAGGTGGGACATGATATCCCAGTAGATAATGCCCCTTGGTGATGTGTCTATTACTAAGTGCATCCCAATCATTCAGATTCCCACAGATCATTTCACCAGGTGCCATGATCTACATGAAGGTTACCATCCCAGTGAAATGTCCATTTCAGAGCTTCAAGACCCTGTTTTTAGCACTCAGGGTTGCAAACCAAACCATGATGATCATAAGAGGCTTCCCTAATTGAGTCAGGGGTCAGCCACCACCAACATGTGGGGGGGGGGGAAATGGGTATGGGTCCGGGTCCATGCAACCCCTCTCCAACACCATAAAGAAAGAGGCAAATTTGAATCTGTATGTTCTTGTTTTAAAAGCCATTCTCAAAGTGGGCATGGTGAACCATACCTGTTATCCCACCACTCAGGCAGGAGGAGGCTGAGTTTGAGGTTAGTCTGGGCTGTAGACCAAGACTCTATCTTGAAATGCCAAGTGTGAGAGATGTAGTTTGGTGGTAGAACATTTGCCTGTCATATGAGAAGCCTAGGGTTCTATCCCCAGCACTGGAAAAACAAAAACAGAAAAAGAAACAGGGTTGATATGTTCTGTTTTTTTGTTGTTGTTTTGTTTTTTTGTTTTTTTTTATGGCAAAGTAGGTAAGATGGAAAAAAGAAATATTCATGACTGGGAGAAAGGCTCGGAGTACTTTTGATTTTACATTTCATGGTGCTTTTTAAAATCTTGTAATTCCTTATATGTAAAACAGGGGATAGCTTAGTGTTGGGTTTAAAGTCCTTAGTAACCATTTTCTATAGTCCACTATTGAAGCGTTACCACCTTATAATGTTCATTCTCCAGAAGGGGGCATAGGGAACCTTTAATCCAAGGCTTTCTAGTAGTTAGGTAGGTAGGTAGGTAGGTAGGTAGGTAGGTAGGTAGGTACATACGTACGTACATACACACACACACAGAAAGAGAAAAATAGCCAGACCTTAGACTGACAGCATCCTGGAGTTCCATACAAGTGACAGAGCCAACAGAGGAGTAAAACCCTCTCGACTTAGAATACATTTGACTAACATTTCATTCCATCCTTATATACTAAACTCCATCATAGACTCTAAAACAAAAAACAAAAAACAAAAAACAAAAAAAAAACTCTAAGCAGAGGCCAAGAGGGCTTGTCTGGCATGTACAAGGCCCTATGTTCTATCCCCAGAAAAAAAGAATTAATGAGCAAATAAATTCTGGAGAGCTGTTCCCTGAAAAAACAGTAGGGGGTTGGAGAGATGGCTCTGAGGTTAAGAACACTGGCTGTCCTTCCAGAGGTCCTGAGTTAAATTCCCAGCAACCACATGGAGGCTCACAACCATCTGTATGTAACGAGATCTGGTGCCCTCTTATGGCCTGCAGGTATACATGCAGGCAGAACACTGTATACATGATAAATAAATAAATAGATTTTTTTTTTTTTAATAAGTAACAAAATGCTGGAGTGGAGAGGTGGCTTAGTGGGGAAAGGGGTTTGCTGCCAAACCAGAGCACCTGAGTTTGGTACCCAGAACCTACAAGGTGGAAGGAGAAAACCAGTTACCCTCTGACCTCCACCAGGGCACCTTTATTTTTTTCTAATTATATTTTATTTTCTTTGTGTATATCTGCATGTATGTGTCTCTGTGTGTACATAACATAAATAAAATGTAATTTCAAATTTTTAAAGGTACCAAAATAGAAAATTTCTAAGTAATTGAGAGAATTTAAAGTACTTAAGGAGACTCAGCCAGATGTTGGTGGTGAATGCCTTTAGTCTCAGCACTCAGGAGGCAGAGGCAGGAGGAATCTCTGTGAGTTCAAGGCCAGCCTAGTCTAGAGAGTGAGTCCCATGACAGGCTCAAAAACTACAGAGAAACCCTGTCTCAAAAACAAAAAAGAGGGGGTGGAGCTAAATGATCAAATGCAGCCTAAAGATTCTAGGTTTTTAACACAGTCAGAGCTGGAGATTTGGCTCAGCAGTCAAAAACCTCTTGCAGAGGACCCACGTTGGGTTTCCAGCACCCAACTGTCCCCAACTCTTATTCTAGAGGAGCCTAGAACCCTCTCTTCTGACCTCTGTGTACACCAGGCACACATGAGGTACACATACATATATGCAGGCAAAATACACATACACATAAACTAAAGAAATCTAAAATAAAATATTGTTAACCTAGGAAGAGGCCTCAGAGGATAAAGGTTCTTGCCACAGAACAAGTCTGCCGAAGTTCTATTCTGGGGATCTACATAACAGACAGAGAGAATCAGTTCATACAAGTTTTCCTGACTGGTACATATGCAACACGGCAAATGCACAAACATATACTAAATAAATATATACATGACGTTTTTGTAAAAAAAAAAAGACATGATTTTTCTTTGTAGTCTTGGGTGTTCTAGGACTCACTGTGTAGACCAGGTTGGCCTCAAACACAGAGATCCACCAGCCTCTGCCTCCCAAGTGCTGGGATTAAAGGTATGTGCTGCCATGCCTGGCCTATGATTTTAAATTTAAATTTAAAGTAATATTATCTTGGGGCTAGGGATGTAAGAATACTTACATAACACTTGCCAGATTTTGTGTTCAATTTCCAGCATCACAAAAAAAAATGGAGAAAAATGAACAGTCTCTTGAATATAGCTTCCATTCTTTCTTAAGAATTGAAGGTGTTCTAACTGAGACCCATGTTCAAGGGGTCTGAGTCAGTCCAACGCTGGTTTCCCAGCTATCAGCCTGGGGGTCCATTAGTTCCCCCTTGTTCAGATCAGCTGTCTCTGTGGGTTTCTGTAGTCTTGTCTTGTCTCCATTTTCTTATCACTCCTCCCTCTCTGCATCTGGATTCCAGACTTCGGCTCAGTGTTTAGCTGTGAGTGTCTGCTTCTGTTTCCATAAGCTACCAGCTGGGGGCTCTATGATGGCATATAAGTTAGTTATCAATCTCATTATCAGGGTTGGGCATTTAATGTAGCCTCTCCACTGTTGCTCAGACTTAGTTGGGGTCCTCCTTGTAGGTCTCTGGACATTTCTCTAGTGTCAGTTTTCTCTTCAAACCTATAATGGCTCCCTCTTTCATGGTCTCTCTCTTAAGGCCTGGGAAGTCTAAGGGACTTTTGACGGTGGAACCAGGATGTATGTATCCCTGGTGCATGAAAGGACTTTGGGAGCACATTCCCCATGGAGGGGTACTCCCTTAGCCTAGAGGCAGGAGGGAGGGGCTAGACCCTACTCCAAATGACTTAACAGATTTAGACGACTCCTCCTGGGAAGATCACCCTCCCTGTGGAGTGGGGGGGAGGATGAGATAGGGTGGTTAGGGGGCATCGGAAGGAGGGAGGAGGGGAGGGGGGGAACTGGGATCGATATGTAAAATAAGAAGAAAAAAAAAGAGTTGAGGGTGACCAGAATGAGAACCGAGTGGCACACTGACAACAGTCCTCTACTGATGAATTCTTCCTTCATCTCTTTACCCCGAGAAGGGAAACATAATGTGTGAAGAATAAACAAACACCAGGCAGACAGGCAAGATCTGTGAACCCTGGGCAAGTGATGTCTCTTCTGAATCTCAGATTTTCCAAGTGTGAAAGAAAGCTGATCTCTCCAATCTTCAGAGTCAAACATCCCACTGCTCGAGGCCACCTCTCCCCAAGTGATCCAGAAGTCCCACAACTCAGATTGCCTGCACCACCTTCTCCCTCTCACCCTACGAATGTACACTGCTTCTGATGTTTTCTGTTCTTCCTTGTGTCGACACACATATCTGAGATACTGCTAAAAGTACTGCTTTCTTACCTACCCACATTGACCCAGTCACCAAATACTGGCACTTAAAAAAAAAAAAGTTATGGGGCTGGAGAGATGGCTCAGTGGTTAAGAGCACTGACTGCTCTTCCAGAGGTCCTGAGTTCAATTCCCAGCATCCATGTGGAGGCCCACAACTGTCAGTACTTCTAGTCCCAGGGGATCTGATACCCTCTTCTGGCCTCCAAGGGTGCCAGACATGCATGTGGTTCACAGACAAAACACTCACACATGTAAAAATAAATAAACTTCATTTTTTTAAAGGATATTATCAGAAAAGGAAATATTACAAGAGCTCACTGGAATGTAAAATATAAAATAGTAAAATTCACAGAAGCAGAAAAGAGGTCAGTGATGGCCGAGGGCCAAGAGGGAGGGTGGTGACTTCATATAGAGGGATTCCAGGAGATGATATGTGTCAGATACGTGAACTGCCATCTGGCTCAGAAGTGATCACTACATTTTAGCCATGGCTCTTAGATAGCTGCATCTGTGGTGAACACTCCTCAAAAAAGGTCACTATCAAGTCCCTCATCCAGGTAAGTGCATGCCACTCATCCACTAAGTGCACATCCTATCCTCTCCAGTCCAGGCTGGCATTGTGATGCTACTTCTAAATCAGTGATACCTTCTCCCGCCCTCTCTTTTGAGAAGCCCGCCAACTCCCAAGTCTCTCTAGTAAAGCCATGTGTTTCACTGTAAAGAAAATTGGACTAGCTGGTGGTGGGTGCCACCTTGGGCAGCACCATTGGGACACTATGCCAAAAATCTAAAAGGAAACTGGTCAGGCTTAAAAGTCTCAGCACCTAGGAGGTGGTTCAAGACCAGCTTCAGCTACACCATGAGTTCCAGGGTACCCTGCAGTATGTGAATCCTTGTCCTTTCATGGTTTGACAGTGGAGTGTTCTCCCAGGCTTATATGCTTGCACACCTGGTCTCCAGATGGTGGAACTGTTCAGAAAGTTATGAACCTTTTTGGAAGGGAGGCACTGGTTGGTAGAGGTGGATCCCTGGGAGCAGGCCTTTGAGGGTTCTGTTCCAGCTCTTCTGCTTCCTGATCTGCAAAAAATGTAAATAAACAGTGCCTCAAGCTCACACAGTCAGCGTGACCCCAGCTGCCAGTCTTCCCTGACATGATGGAGAAGTAACCCGGATACCCTGAGTCAATGCGAACGCCTCTCACCTAAGTTTCTCCTAACAGGTATTTTCCCTTAGCAACAAGGAAAGCAACAAGGAGACACTACCAAAGAGACAGGCACATGGCAAAATGCTGGGCCACACGGGGAAATGCTGAAGTACATGGAGAACACTTAGATACAAGGGAAAACACAGAGATACGTGGAACATGCCCTACCAGTCATCCAGTTAAGCCCAACTGCAGGTGAACACATCTGCTTCAGAGGCCATGATGCATGTTGCTTAGTTGGTGGAGTACTTGTGTAGCATTCATGAGTCTCTGGTTTCTATCTCCAGCATCAATCACATAAGCCAACTGTAATGGTGTATGCCTGTAATTCCAGCACCCAGGAGATAGAGGCAGGAGGAGCAGAAGTTCAAGATCATCCTCAGCCACATAATGAGTTTAGCCTGGTGTACATAAAGCACTCTTTTAAAAATGGAAGAAGGAGAGAGAGAGAGAGAGAGAGAGAGAGACTGTGTTGGTTTGAATAGAAATGGCCCCATAGACTCATGTGTTTGAATGTTTGTCCCACAGGGAGTGGCCTTGTTGGAGGAAGTGTGTCACTGTGGCCTTGTTGGAGGTATGGCCTTGTTGGAGGAAGTATGGTCTTGTTGGAGGAAGTGTGTCACTGTGGGGTCAGGCTTTGAGGTCTCACATGCTCAAGCTAGGCCTAGTGACACAATCTCCTTCTGCTCCCTGTGGATCAAAATGTAGAACTCTCAGCTCCTTCTCCAGCACCATGTCTGCCTTCACACTACCATGCTTCCCAACATGACCATAATGGACTAAACCTCTGAAACTGTAAGCCAGCACCCATTAAATGTTTTCCTTTATAAGCATTGCCATAATCAGGCTGTGTCTTCATAGTAACATAACCCTAACTAAGACAGAGACCACATAAAGCAATCAGAAGAGCCAGGTTGTGGTGGTGCATGTCTTTAATCCTGGTGCTTGATCTTGGTGAGTTCAAGACCAGCCTTGTCTACAGAGCAAGTTCCAGGACAGCCAGGACTACACAGAGAAACCCTGTCTTGAAGAAAAAAAATCGTAAGAGCCTCTCAACTAAACCTTAAAAATCCCACATATCTGTGGGAAGTCATTAATTGCTGAACAGATGTATAAATATCTATTTTCTTTCCTATAAAGCCGTGAGCTCCTTTAAAACAAAGATTACATCAAACTGCTCTATTGTCAATACCTAGACCAGGCTTTGAATATTCATACATTAGTGCATTAGTGGAGTCAATTTTATGAGTGAAATTTGAACACAACACTATTGAACAAATGCTTTCCTGTCTTCATGAAGAATACTGAGCACACAAAGTTAAAGTTCAGTGCAGGAAAACATTAATATAGCCATATGAGCAAAGGGACTCCTTCTTTGAGAAATCAAAACTCAACATCTTGAATTTGTTATACTCCCAAACTGTTCTTGCTATCAACTTCTAAGACAGAGATAACCTGGGTAACATGAAATGGGAAGTGGAGAATTTGGATCAGGTTGAGCCTGCAGGAGACAGATGGGTGATAAAAGCTGCATGGAGGTTACATCTCCCTATCCTTTCAACCATTGATGCTGCTCACCATCTTCCTTGGCTATGTCAAGTTGGGTCTGTCTGCATCAGAAGAGCTACTGCAGAGTGACACCAAATGCACCACCTCTTAAGATTGTGCCTATCTGTCAGAACCAAAATAGGTCCCACTGGCTCATCCACGTTCACGTCAGAAAGCCTTAAAAGAAAACATAACTGGCTAGTTTTTCTCCTTCTCACAGCAGTGTTCTGGACCATCTCCCCCTTACTTTGATTCTTCACATTTCCGCTGTTTAGAATCTTCCGTGTGCATTCACAGAGTCCTCAATTTTGACTCTGCCTTTCACATCATGTGAAAAGTCCCATCCTCCCGGGTAACTGGGTTTCTAAAGTCTGAGCATTCTCTCTGCCAGTCCTTGCTGCACTTCCCTGACTGTGCTGAATTCTTGTTCCTGGGTGTATTTGTGTGTGTGTGTGTGTTTGTTTGTTTGTTTGTTTGTTAAGATTTATAAAAGTTACATAGGGGTGGGTCTCCCTATGTAGCCCTGACTGGTCTGGAACTTGATCTGTAGACCAAGCTAGTCTTACAGAGACCCTTCTGACTCTGCTTCCCAAATGCTGGAAGTGATCACACACACACACACACAGAGAAATGTGCATTGGATGTTTAGACACAACCTCAAAAGCTCAGGCAACAAAAATAGATGTGGGGTGACATCAAACTTAAAAGCTTCTGCACAGAGCTGGAGAGATGGCTCAGTGGTTAAGGCACTGGTTGCTCTTCCAGAGGACCAGGGCTCAATTCCCAACACACACAAGGCAGCTCACAAGTACCTATAGCTCCAGTTCCAAGTGATCCAACACCCTCTTCTGACCTCCGTGGGCACCAGGCATACACATGGTCCAAAGATAATGCATGTTGGCAAAACACCCACACACATGAAAACAAATTTTGGAGAGGATGAGTTAATACAGTCACATTTTGAGGCTCTTTAGAAAATTAAAAATAAGCTGGGCATAGTAGCACATGCTTTTAATCCTAGCACTTGGACGGCAGACAGATCTCTGTGAGTTTGAGGCCAGCCTGATCTACAAGAGCCAGTTCCAAAGAGACAGCCTCCAAAGCCACAGAGAAACCCTGTCTGGAAAAATGAAAAAAAGAAAAGAAAAAGAAAAAAAAGGCCATGAGATGAATGAAGAAAGGATGCTAAAGAGACATCCATGTTCACTACATCCCTATTCACAACAGCCAAGATACATGGAAGTGTAAATGAGTTCTGCACACACAGGGGATACTCTCTGTTCAGAGAAAGAATGAAACTCCACTATTTATGACCACACTGATGGGACTTCACATCACTATGTTAAGAGAAATAGGCTAGACACAAAAAGACACATCCCACCCACCCTCACATGGATTATAAGAAAAATGATCTTACTAAGTTGAGAGAAGACTAAGAGGGAAGGAGATAAGGGTAAAGACTGTTCTGTTACAAGATCAAGGGATTTTATATGTTACCAATAATACCGATCTCAGAAATAGTGAAGATGGGATTTTTACCATTTCCTCCTGTGTTGCTTAGTTGTTGCTTTTTGGTGGCTTTTTGTTTTTTGTTGTTGCTGTTATTGTTTTGTTTTGGTTTTGGTTTCTTTTCTCAACTTGATGGGAGTTTGAGTAATGTGACAAGAGGGAAACTCTCTGTAGCTGAGAATGTACCACAATGGTAGAAGTATTTGCCTAGCATATAGAAGGTGCTAGATTCAATTCTTCACTACCAGAAAAAATGCTTAAACATTTGACAAGCAATGATGACACACACCTTTAATCCCAGAACTCCAGAGGTAGAGGCAAATAGTTCTCTGTGAGTTCTAGACCAACCAGCCTGGTCTACAGAGTGAGTTCCAGGACAGGCAGAGCTACCTGACAGAGAAACCCTGTCAAAAAAAAAAAAAAAAAAAAAAAAAAAAAAAAAAGATGATGATGATGGACAATTTAAATTTCTGTTTTATTCACAAATGTATGCAATTATCAACACAATTAACTTAAGACATACAGCATCAGAGGTTATAACCTTGGGCTACCAGACAGACTGCCTCCATCCTGCTGAGAAAGCAGGTGAAAAGCCTGGAGTTCTGTAAGGTGCAACCTGAAATGTGACCACCAGATGGCAGCCTCTGCCTACAGATGCTACAAAAGCCTGCAGACAAGTTTAAGGAAGGTTAAAAGGCTCCCTGAGCCCCACCTCCCGGCGATAGGGGTGGCATTTGCTGCAGAGAGCATCTCCTGACAGAGCTAGCCCTCTCCACCCACTACAGCCTGCTGCACACACGTCTATCCCCATTCACTCAGATATCCTGTTAGTTGTAATACTTTAAGACTTATTTTTAGCTCTCTCTCTTGGCCTCTTTCTTTCTTTTCTCTCCCTCCTCTACCTTCCCCTCCCTCACTCCCTTCCCCCAATAAACTGTCTACATTTAAAAAAAAAAAAAAAAAAAGATTTATTTTTAATTATGTGGGTATGGATACATGCACAAGAGGGCAAGGTGCCCTCAATGCCAAAAGAGGGCATCATATCCCCTAGAGCTAAGGTTACAAAAGGTTGTGACATAACTAACATGGGTGCTGACAGCAGAATTCCTGTCCTCTGCAAGAGCAGCAGCAGCAAGCCATCTCTCCAACCCCTATGATACACGACACTGGTGTACAAGCATGGCCCTCTCTGTCCTGTACTGGAGATCCAACCCAGGGTCTCGTGCATTCTTAGCAGCGGCACTAACCCTGAAATACAACCTCGATTCCAAGAATTGCTCTTTCAAGCATGCATACACACACACACACACACACACACACACACACACACACACACACACACTACCCCAGCTGCCCCTGCAAAAAAAAAAAAAAAAAAAGGCCAATGACAGCCAAATCTCAAGGTTCACACTGGCTCTGCCTGTCACTTACCTCCTATTCTATACATAGGAGTAACCTGGTGTGGTGCTACACACAGACAGTCCCAGCTACTCTAGGAGGCTGAGACAGGAAGGTCACAAGTTCAAAACCAACCTGGACAGCAATCCCTGTCTCAGAAGAAAATCTGTGATTGGGGCTAGAAATGTAATTTGGTAGTGGGGTGCTAGCCAACCGTGTGTGTGTGAGGTCTCTCTCAGTCCAACCCCGGGCACTACAAAAAGAAAACGCTACGGGAATGGGGGGGGGGGCGTTGCACATTAAGTACATTTTCAGGAGGACTGTCAACCTCTGTGTCAACCAGAATGCCCAGGGGCCTTAGCCCCGTGTCCAGCACCAGGAGGAAACTGGCAAACGCAGAGCTGGTGTATACTCAATCCCTCTCTGCCCTGGCACTGAAACCTTGACTCCAGTCTTGTCTCCAGGAACTGCCCCACGGTGCTGCCTCCCCACTGTCATACCGGGTGCTAGAAAAGCAGCTCGGCCCAAGTTCTCAAGATCCTATACCCTTTCTCCTGTCAATGTTCATATGTTCTCCCCCACCGATGGGGGCTCACGGAGCCCAGGCTAGACTTAAACTCACAGTGTAGTCAAAGATAACTTTGAACTACTAATCCTTCTGTTGCTAACTCCCAAGTGCTGGGATCACAAGACTGAGTCACCATCCTGGCCTGTCCCAGTATCTCTACAGGGCTGGAAAAACAAGAATCTCCGGTTCTCTGAAAAAGAGCTTGGTGAAGCTTACAATTTCTGGTAGAAAGCGGACCTGTCCCTTTAAAATGCTGTCACTTGAAGCATCCAGATTTCACAGCCTGAGGTAATCAGGTTCTTAGCAGCTCACTCTCCTTCCCCCCCCCTCAGTCCCTCCCCTCTCATGCCCTCCCCTCTCCCTTTCTTCCCCTCCCTTCTCCTTACCTCTCCTCACCTCTCTTCCTCCTTCTGAAAGACAAAAAAAAAGTGAAGTTAAAGAAACCCTCACTTGAAATGAAGGACTAACCTGGAAACCAATATCTGTTCCTTGGAATTTGCTAACTTTGCCTCCCAAGGCCCTGAGATAACAAGATACCAAGAATTCACCTGCCCCTCCTTTCTTGTGAGTCAGCAGGTGGTAAATAGGGTCCTTAGGAAACAAAGAGATAGCTGCAACTCAGGTTTGCCCAGATAAGATTAATTAGCACACCCTGAGGCCCTAAGGTCTGTTGACCCTAACAGCAAGACCATCAGGCCTCAAAGGGTCATGTACTCAATGGACAGAGGGTCCCTCCCCCTCCCTAAGCTTGTGCCTTTGCCTTTAAAAACACCTGTGCCTGGGGGATGGGGCTTCTCTCTAGCCTGTGTGCTAAGGGAGCCTGTTCATTAAAGCCTCTGGAGTGTTGCAGCATCTGGACTGAACATTGAGTTCTTGGGGGTACCGACCAAACCTGGAAGATTCCTCATTCTGAGGGTCTTACACTTCTCCCCACTTTTTCTCTCTCTGAGAAGAGTTAAGAAGCCACACACTGTGCTGTGGCTTTTTGTACCCTAATTGTGGTCCTACCCCTTACCTGGCTCCTCCATACCCCTCTTCTCATCAGGCGATCCTAACTAAATCACATAGTGGGGTCTTCTCACCACCCCACAGAAATTTCTGAAAGTCAGGAGATTTCTCTGAAGGCTCCTCCTCCAGGGCTCCCATCATCACCCTATCCATAGCCTCTCTCTCTCCCTCTTTCCCTCCCTCCCTCCCCTCTCACCGCTCACTTGTTCTCACTCTTACTTTAAGCTATTCCTCTTAGTTATGTTCCTCTTCAAGTTTTAAAGGGAAACCTCTCGTTCCCTTGTTCCCTTTAAAGACCCACCACAATGCCTCTGGTAGGACGCACTGTCCTTTTTTAATGCTCTCCCACCTTAAACGTCAATCGAGATTCCCATGGTCCTCTCTATCATAAGGCTCATTCCTGACGGGTCATTTTGTGTGAGCCCCTCTCTCCTGATCCAGCCACCACACTCTTATTTCTAAGTTTCTTCCTCCTAAAATAGGATGTGTTTGTTACAGATCAGATGGGGGCAGGAAGTTAGTTTGTAAAGGGTTGCCAGGCCATTTCCTTGAGAGCGGACTGGTAGGAGAGCCTTGTGATCAAAGAAGGTGGTGGGCAGGCCTGGGAGGACAGAGCATTGGCACAAACACCATTCAGAGGAGCCTAATGAGGACAGCAAGTTTGAAGTGGGACTGCAAGCTGGAGGGAGGTCACTATGCATGGTGTAAGGAGCGGCCCTGAATGAAGGGAAAGGTTTTCTGCTTTTATAGTTCTAGATGGTTAGTGGTTAAGTCCCACCCTCACATGATTTAGTCTGGCTATGTAACAGGGAGCCAGATTCTGGGTAGGTAATAAACAGATCTTGACAGAGGAGTTAACAATAGTGACTTAACTCTCAGGGGGCAGGGGAGGGCTGATTCCTGGAAATGTGTATGAAGAGACCAGACTTTCACCCAGCCCCCTGCTTTGAAAAGATCCGGTAAGATGTAGGCCACTGACTCAGCAACAGGGCTGAGCTCCCAATCTTGCCCTACCTTACCCTCCTTGTGGCGAGGAGCCAATCAGAAATTAGCTGGTGGGCCCTGGATGTGCTTTACAGTAACAGTGAAATGCAGAGCATAGCAACCACCCTGGGAGGCCCCCAAGCATAGCAACCATTCCTACAGGTGTAGCTGAACAATTAACACAGGACAGGTTGTCCAAGCTCGGAGGTGCTCCAATCCTGAGACTGTTGCTATGCAACTATCGAACCCCCAGACATCCCTCTTGCTCTACCCCAATAAACTCCCTGCCCCATGGTCCTCCGGGTCCTTCTCACTCCACCGACTGTGTCAGACAGCTGAAGGACCCCAGTTAATACAGTTAACTCTTTAATTGATTAAAATTCTTTGCTTTTGCATTGGATAGGGTCTCTTGGTGATTTTGGGATTCAGAGTTTGAACAAAACAGTGAAGCGTACCTAGACAGTCTGATCTACCACAGTTGCCTTTAAAAAAAACTTTGCAGCTGTGGCTTACAACTTTAATCCCAGCACTCAGGTGGATCTCTGTGAGTCTGAGGCCAGTCTGGTCTACAAAGTGAGTTCCAGGACAATCAGGACTGTCATACACAGAAACTCTATCAAAAAAAAAAAAAAAAGAAAAAAGAAAAAGAAAAAAAGAAAGAAAAGAAAGAAAGAAAACAAGGAAGAAGAAAAAGCCAAATAGCTGTTTTACACCAGAGACAAGTCTGTTTAAAATGAAACAGAATATGGAATGAAATTCTAGGTAATGTGGCATACAGGTGTAAAAAAATGCTCCCCCAACTCTAAGGTAGTCAGCCTTACAGGGGTCCAAATTTCCTGAACCTCCCCCTCCACCTTCTCCTTTGTGCTAATCACATCAGATGATGCAGTTGATATTAAAGGAACATCCCCACCCCATCTCACAAAAGCTAAGGCCCTAACTGAGCTCATAGTGCCAGGAAGCAGCTATTTAGGGACTGCAGAAAAAAAAAAAAAAAAAAAAAAAAAAAAAAAAAAACAGTTGCTCCCACCACACCACACACACACACACACACACACACACACACCCTTGATACAAGACCGTAGACCCTGTGCCTTAAACTCCTTATCTAAGAGAGATGGGGAGGAGTCTTGGGTGGAACCTCCACCATAACATCCCAGACTCTTTGTGTGTGGATGCCAGGGGCCGGGGTGAAGCTTCCACCATAACAATCTCAAGTGAGATAAAATGATATATTTGGCCAGAGTTTCTCTGTGTAGCTTTGACTGACCTAGAACTCGCTTTGTAGACCAAGCTGCCCTCTGCCTCCTGAGTGTTGGGATTAAAGGCATGTACCACCATCACTGCCTGGCCCATCTGTGAAGTAAAGAAACCTAAAAGAGATTGAAACAGGAAAAACTGAGGTCCTTGAGTGTGATGGGGGCTCCCCAGCCATAGACCAGCCTAACTCCGGAGTCGGGATTCCAGAAGTACCCAGCACAAAAACCTTCACTGAACCAGTGGCTTTGGGCTCTTCTGCTATAAACTAAAAGAATAAACTTCACTGCTTATAGGAAGAATGAGATTTTTGGAAAGTAGTTTATTACAGACTCACAGGTACTACTAGCTAAAGAGAAAGGGAGTAGAGTTCTGAGCAGCAGAAGCAGGTCCCAGAGAGGTGGCTCCATCCAACTGCTGGTTTGGGGGCTTTCACAGAACTTGAGCAGAAACTGGGCTGAGGCATGGGAGCCAGGCTGGTCAGTCTGGTTGGTCCACAGGTGTTCATATGCCTCTCCAGCCCAGGTATGTAGATGAGAGTTTCTGTTGCTTCCTCCTGAATAGCTGTGAAAGGACAGGCAGAAAGAGAACACGAAACTGGAACAGGAACCAGAACCCTGAACTCTTGAAATTTCTGTTGTCTGACTGGACCCTTACCAGCTTCAGGCCAAGAACAAGAACCTGAGGTCCCTGCCTCCAAACTGCCTGGTCTGCCTATCTCCTCATCAATAGCTGTTTTTTGGTGGCTTCTGATCATCCTCATGATCACCTCTCAGAAGTACTACCTCTGAACACAGATTGGTGGCCAAACTTGTATTCATGAGCTTCTGTGGAGCTCTTCCTATCTAAACTGTAATGGTCAGTGAAGGAATCCTTGGAAGAATTTATCTCGACGGGCTGTGATGGTGCACGCCTTTGATCCCAGCATTCAGGAGGGAGGCAGAGGCAGGCGGATCTCTGTGAACTCCAGGCCAGCCTGATCTACAGAGCAAGTGCCAGGACAGGTTCCAAAACTACAGTGGAAAAAAAAAAAGAACTCATCTCTAGGTAGTCAGAGGGTTCCTGGGAAGTGAGTTCCCAATTTGAAACCTAAGTGATGAACTGTAGCTAAGTGAATAAACAAGACAGGAAAAAGAGAAGAGTAAGAAAACCCTCTGGGACTAGTATTCCTTCCCAAGCAAGCATCCCATCTCCTTCATATACATGACCTTCATAAGCAGGCATACACAAGCATACACACGTGTACACACATGTGTACACACACACACACTAAGATGCACTGTTGTTAACACTTACCTATTGCCACACAACAAACCCTCCAACACTTTGTACCTCAATACCAAGACCTTTCATTTGACCTGGGCTCACCTGAGTACTGCTCAGGGAACAGCTCACTGGGAGGCCATTGCCTTCCACCAGCTCCTGACTCAGGCTGAACAGACTTGCAGGTCCAGCAGCAGGAGCTGTGTATGTCCCTGGGGCCACACTAGTTCTCCTCTTCACAGCTTCACACCCTCTGGAAAGGCAGGCAGAGCCAGTTCCCACGGCTCAGCTCAGGGCAGCACTGGAAGTGAAGGAGGGCATTTCTAGTCACACGGGGCACAGGCCTAGCGCTGAGACAACATCGTGCCGGCCACATTGTGTTGATCAAATCAGTCACCAGGTTCACCTGAAAACAAGCAATAGGTATGACAGTGTGACGGGGCAAGAGAGTGTAGAGGTTCCTGCATCTTGTATTTTTGCTGAGGCCATTGTAGATTTAAGTAGAATTTGATCTCTTTGATGGCAAATCCGTGGAAAATTACCTAACCCTACTGTCTGAATTAAGGTTCTTATTGCTGTGAAGAGACACCGAGACACAGGAAAATGTTTTAAATGGAGTGTTGGCTTACAGTTCAGAGGTTTAGTCCATCAAGGCAGGGAACATGGCAGCTGGGGCATGCAGACAGACATGGTGCTGGCTAGATCTTGATCACAAGACAACAGGAAGTGGACTGTCACACTGAGTGTGGCTTGAGTATATATGAGACCTCAAAGCCCACCCCATAGTGTCACACTTGTACCAACAAGTCCACACCCCCTAATAATGCCACTCCCTTTGGTGGCCATTTTCTTTCAAACCACTACTTTCCACTCCCCGGTTCCCAAAGGCTTGTAGCCATGTCTAAATGCAAAAACGCCTTCAGTCCAACTTCAAGAGTCTCCACTGTCTCATATAAAAGTCCCAACTAATTTAAAGTCTAAAGCTCAAAGTCTCTTCTGAAATTTATACAATCTCAGAAACTGAAAAATCAAAATCAAAAACCAGATCACATCTGGACAGTGGTGACGCACTCCTTTAATCCCAGCACTCAGGAGGCAGAGGCAGAGGCAGAGGCAGGCAGATCTCTGGGAGTTTGAGGTCAGCCTGGTCTACAAAGTGAGTCTCAGGAAAGCCAAGGCTACACAGAGCAACCCTGCCTCAAAAAAAAAAGAAGCAGATCACATACTTCCAACATTTAAATTTAATGGCATAGGATATATATTACCATTCCAAAACACAGGGAAAATAGCATAGTAAAGAAATAATGGACCAAAGCAAGGCCAAACACCAGCTGGGCAAATTCCGAACTCTGCGTCTCCATATCTGATGTTAAAGCAATCTTCAGATCCCCAACTCCTTTCGGCGTTGTTGACTGCAACACACTTCTTCCGCTTGGGCTGGTCCCACTTCCTGCTAGCAACTCTCCTTGGCAGGTGTCCCATGACACTGCCATCTCCCACATCAGGTTCTCCAAGGCAATCCAAGTTTCATGGCTGGATACAGTGGCCTCTTTGAATCTCCCTGCATATACACCCTGATACATGCCTGGCCTCAGCAGCTTTCCTTAGTAGCTCCTTGAACCATGTGCCCGAAGCTGCCAAGTTCCGCTGCCTACTGGGACTCGAACATGACCCCCCTCATTCAATTACATCTTCACCAGCTTTCTGTCCTTCACTGCCTAAGCCTGGCTGTCCAGAAACTGGACTCCAGACCAGTGCTAGGATTAAGGGTGTGCCCCACCATACCCGGTCCTAAGCTTTTCTTTAGCTCCTTTCCACAGCTGGAAACTTATCTGGGTGGGATCTTGCCCTGTAGATCACCACTCCCTTTATTCTATTTCTTAACCTGTTTATCTCCTTGAACACAGGATTTAGCTCCATTCCACTTCCTGGTGCCCCTTTTCTCCTTAAATATTTTTCCTCGATCAGCTTGCTCCTTTTAATTCTATATCTTCATTAGAATTAACACTAGTAACCACACAACAGAGTCTATACCAGGCTGCTGGGGGATTTCCTCTGTCAGGGGAATTAATCCAAAACTCTTCACTTTAGTTTCAAGCAATTTGTTTTGGGGTGGAGGGGGAGCTTTTTGAGACAGTTTCTCTATCAGCCCTAGCTGTGGAACTAGCTCTGTAGAGCAGGCTGGCCTTGAATTCACAGAGATCTGCCTGCCTCTGCCTCTGCCTCTGCCTCTGCCTCTGCCTCTGCCTCCCGAGTGCTGGGATTAAAGGTATGCACCACCACCACCGGCTAAGTGAAACCTTTCAAACAAGAGCAAGCCACCCACATTCCTCATCAAAATATCACAAGAACAATTTGTAGGCAACATACTAAATTCTTCTCTTCTGAAACCTCTTGAGTCAGCCCCTGACAATTTAAATTGTTGTGCCCAAGTCACAAAGATCTCCAAAGAGACCAAGGAGCCAGACCATCAATGCAAATGCACAAGGTTTACTAACTGGTCTCTCCTTCTTCAGGAGAAACCCATCTAGTAAACTGATACAGCAGCCTCCAGAGGGAATGTCCTCTTGGTCTATTGCTATGTTTTTTAAAGGAAAAACTTCAGTGTTACATCAGCAGGAGGGGAAGGAAGCAGGTGGGCTCCTGATTGGTTGACATTTGGGTAACAATCAAATTTTTCAAAGTCATGTTTTTGGTGTGTAACACCTATGTACCCATTATTCTCATAGGTCGGTGTTGGGAAGGAACATTCTGTGGTTTCTGGTTTCTATGGCTTACAGGTAGCCTATTGTACCAATATTTTTCAGAACTGAAAATATTCCTGGAGACTACAGGGGAGGTTTTTTGGTTTTGTTTATTTGTTTGTTTGTTTTGTTTTGTTTTTCTGTCAAACAGTCCCCAGGATCCAAGTACCTGGGAGGCTAGGGGGCCCTGGAGTTCCTTTGTGTTCAGTTCCTATGTGGCCTTTGCATACAACATGGCCTCTAAGAGCTGAGGCAAGGGTTGATCTGGAGTTTCGGCTCTTCAAAATCGTTATCATCATTATCATTATCTTCTGATGGCAGGAGTTTCTGTCCCATAAGCCAGCTTCCAAGTAATCCAACAGAGATTTGTTATTAATTACAAATGCCTAGCCAACAGCTTAGGCTTATTACTAACTAGCTCTTACAACTTAAATTAACCCATATTTATTAATTTACACTCTGGCACATGGCTCATGGCTTGTTACCTCATTTTCTGCTTGCCCTGCTTCCTCTGCATCTGGCTGGCAACTCTGCCCTTTCTCATCCCAGCTTTCTCTCAATCTGGCTTTCATACCTAGACTTTTCCTACCTAGCTATTGGCCAGTTAATCCTTATTAAACCAATGAGAGCAACACATATTCACAGAGTAAAAAAGGATTATTCCACAGCAGTCTTCCATGTTCCTATTAGTATGACCCATTAACCAGTGCTTAAAGCATTCCAATGCTTTCCTAACCCAAACTCCCAAAGTCCATATTATTCCAAAAATATGTTCCAGTCTGTCACAACAATTATCCCAGTCAACCAGGCATTGGTGGCACACACCTTTAGTCCCAGCACCCAGGAGGCAGAGGCAGGTGGATCTCTGTGAGTTAGAGGCCAGACTGGTCTACAGAGCTAGTTCCAGGACAGCCTCCAAAGCTACAGAGAAACCCTGTCTCAAACACCCCCCCCCAAAAAAAATCTCAGTCCCTAGTACCAACTTCTGTCTTAGTTAGGCTTCTATTGCTGTGAAGAGACACCATGACCACAGCAATTCTTATAAAGGAAAACATTTAAATGGTGTAGCAGCTTACACTTTCAGAGGTTTAGTCCATTAGCATCATGGCAGGGAGCACGGCAGCTGGGAATATGGAGGCATGTAGGCAGACATAGTGTTGTCTTGATCAGAAGGCAACAGGAAGTGGCCTGAGTGTCACACTGAGTGTGACTTGAGCATATATGAGACCTCAAAGTCCACCTCCAGAATGACACAATTCCTCTAACAAGGCCACACCCCCTAATAGTGCCTCTCCCTTTGAGGGATCATTTTCTTTCAAACCACAACACCTATTCTAAGAATCAAAAGTCAGGATGCCCTACCTAACTTACCTTAGTCTTTGTTAAGACTGCCTGTTTTTAGAAACCCCTACCAGTTAACTGATTATCTTAGCTTCTGTTAAAACTGCTTGCTTCTTTGGACCAGTGGCAGTGCAAGCCTTTAATCACAGCACTCTTGAGGCAGAGGCAGGCAGATCTGAGTTCGAGGCCAGCCTGATCTACAGAGGGAGTTCTAGGACAGCCAGGGATTCACAAAGAATCCCTGTTTCAAAAACAATTAAAATTAAACCAAAAATTCCTTGCTTCAAACTGCTTACTTCTGTGAAGTCCCTCTGCAGCTGCCAACATGATGCCAGGATATGGTTTCTGCCATATCCTAGGGCCATACCTAGGTTCCCAGATAGCTGGTATTGTCCCAGCCAACTGGAATAAAGACTTTCAATTGCCTATAAACTATGTTTGAGTGGTCATCTCTGGTGGGCCACCTGTACAACAACACACACTGACAGGCAATGGTGGCACATGCCTTTAATACCAAGCACTTCGGAGGCAGGTGGATCTCTGTGTATATGAGGCCAGCCTGCTCTACATATAAATTCCAGGACAGTCAGAGCTATACAAAGAAACCCTATCTCAAAAAACCAGATAGAGATGGAAAGATAGAGAGATGGATGATAGATAATAGAAAGAGCAATGTTACACACCTGTAATTACAGTGCTGAGGAGGCAAAGAGGATCCCTGGAGCTGGATGACAATTATTGCTGAACTCCAGGACAGTGGGAGGCCCTGTCTCAAAGAAGGTAGTCCAAGTTGCTAAAAATAATGCCTGAACATTCATGCACACACACATTTTAAAATGCAAAGAAGACCAGGTGGTATCAGTGGTTCACACCTGGTCTACAGAGTGAGGTTCAGAACAGCCAGGGCTACACAGAGAAACCCTGTCTCAAAAAAAACAGATAGATAGATAGATGGATGGATGGATGGATGGATGGATGGATGTTTTTAAAATGCAAAGAATTCACCCAAGTCATACAGGTCTGAAATCAATTATGCTACAATTCAGGTTCATCTAACAAAAACTTATTACTACATCAATAGTAGGAAATACCTTTGTTTACACCACCCATCCATTGATTGATTTCTTTACCCAATACTTCCACATGTCCAAGACCAAACCATTCATATATTAAGGTTCCATTTCCTTACTACTGTTTGGAGATAAGTCTTATACCTCTGCACAGTTTGTGCCTTCTAAACAAAAGACATGTTTGAATAGCAAGCTGCATTGACAACCAATGACAGTGAATTTTGCCTGAGACACTTGAAAAGGGTGTTCTCCATACATGTCTCAGCACTATAAAAATAAACTTCCTCCCCCGTGGAGAACATTGGCAAATATTCCAGGGTAATGAATAATCTCTCCAGGGTGTGAGAGGGGACATGCAAGTCAGCAGTTTCTTAATTTCAACCTGATATCAAAATATGATTACCTTTAAGCCATAATCGTCTACCTTTTACATCCATGGACTTCTGGCCACCTCATAGGGCAAAATGCACTCAGTCCAACTTCAAAAGTCCTCATAGTCTTTAGCAGTCCCCACACTGGTTCAAGTATAGGGTTCAGATGGCAATGAATGGGGACAAAGCAAAGAAATACAGGACCAAAACAAGCTAAAACCATGCAGACAAATGCTTAATCTTTCCTCTGCATGTGTAACCCACATGCATGCAGACCCAAGTACCACTGGCTAACCCAAAAACTGTTCTAACTGCTGTCTACCTGTGAGTTTGTTGTTGCTCCAGGGAGCCTATGTCCTCTGATCATACATGGGTATAATACTGAAACATGATTACAGGTAAGCTTGTGAGCAGTCACACCCTGGCCCATCAACAGCTTCTGGTTGGCTGTTTTTATTAAGGGGATAATTACAGAGCCAACTCTAGCATTCTCATCAAAACCTCATGGAATGTGCACAGAGAGTGTAGAGATGTCGTTTCTCCCTCCCTGTGCCCTGCCATCTCCTTAATCTATTAGAGACACAGCAGGGGCAAGAAAGGGATTTAGCACTTGGGTTTCTATCTCGAAATCTGAGCTTGAATCAGACATGTGACCTAAAGCACATGAAATCCCTATCAGAGCATTTGCTATTTCACCTGTAAACTCATAATATTGGAAGAACTTTATCAGAAAAAAAAATAAATAAACTCATTTCAAGGAACATGAGCTTATCCTTTAGTTTTGTTTTTGGTTTTGGTTTTCAAGATAGGGTTTCTCTGTGTAGCTTTGGAGCCTGTCCTGGAACTCACTCTGAGACCAGGCTGGCCTCGAACTCACAGAGACCTACCTGCCTCTGCCTCTGCCTCTGCTGGGATTAAAGGTGTGCGCCACCAAGACCTGGCTGAGTCACTGTTTTTAACTCTCTACAGGTGTGGCTCCCAAGAGCACTCCTCAATAGTGTGAGTCTGCAGAACATGCCAATCAGTTCCCTAGTGACTGATTTTTTCTTCCTGCAGTCTGAGGACTAGCTGGCCTGCAGAACTGATCCTATATCCTGAGCTACAGGAAAAGCTCCAAGTTCCCAGGTAGAGCACCCAAGCTCAAACTAGGCACAGATCCGAGGGTCCTTGTGGCTGTCTATGTACAATAATGAAACCGGTTAATCTACCTTTCATCTATGCTTTGTTTCCAAACTGCCACATGGGCTATGGATTAGGTATATGCTACTCAAAATGCAGTCCACCAATCAGTAGCAGCAGGCTCACCTGATGGTTTGATAGAATGTAATTTCCAGGAAGCCGTCTGGACCCTGGCCTGATAAATTGGATTGCATCATAGCGAGCTTTCTAAGCAAGTCCAGCACCTACCAGGTCCGTGGTAGACACCACTATTTCCTAGGTCTGAGGAGGCCTGTAGCAGTGCCCTCCATCATTGGCTATGCAAGCACATTGATGTTTAGACTGAAGAGTATCCCTTTCTTCCCTTATTTTCCCCTACAGAAATAAATCTCATCATGAAACCGAGAGTTATGTAAAATAACCCATTTGAATTCTATGTAACTTACTATAACAGGAATTGTTAATACAATATTCCATTAGGCAGATTTGATAAAAACAGAAAGAGAATTGAGACCTGTAGTGAAATACTCACTTTGTCTACTTCTGTGGCACTGACCACGCCCATTGGGGGTGGGGCCAAGAGCAGAAGTGACATGTGGAACTAGGTCTGAGGAGGAGCCAGGGAACGCTCTCTTACTGGTAGGACGCAGAGAAAAGAGCATTCAGTGGAACCTGTTGTGTGCATCTGTCTAGGTTGTAAGTTATTTCTCCCTGAATAAACATCTATTCGGCCTATTTGTTTACCTTGATCCTTATTAAACCATGATAGAGGCCCAACATGAAGGCTCAGTGGGTAAAGGCACATGCTGCCAAGTCTCATGACCTGAATTCAGTCCCAAGAATGTACAGGGTGGAAGGACTCTGACCTACACACACACACACACACACACACACACACACACACACTATCACACACATGCATCTCCCATGCACAAATAAATAAATGTAATTTTAAAATCTTAGAAAGATGTCTTTTGATAACTTGACTTATCAACGTTAATTATACATAACTGATACGACCAAATATCCTTAAACAGAAAGTGGACAGGCTGGAGAGATGACTCAGCAGTTAAAACACTGGCTGCTCTGCCAGATGTCCTGAGTTCAATTCCCACCAACCACATGGTGGCTCACAACCATCCATAGTCTGGTGCCCTCTTCTGGCCTGCAAACAGAACACTGTATATGGGCTGAAGAGTGGTTAAGAGCACTGGTTGTTCTTCCAAAGGACCTCTGGTCAATACTAGCAACAAAATGGCAGCCTACAACTGCCTGAAACTCCACCTACAGGGGATCTGACATCCTTGCACAGACATACATGCAGGCAAAATACCAAAAAAGCAAAATTAAAAAGAAATGCAAAGTGGACTAGTTTTATTAATTTAATATAAAACATCCTGTGCTAGAGCTGGAGAGATGGCTCAGTGGCTGCCCTTCCAGAGGACCCAGATTTGATCACCAGCATCTACACAGCAGCTCCCAACTGTCTGTGACTCCGATTCCAAGGATCCAATGCCCGTTTCTGGTCTCCATGGGCACCAGGCACACAGATGGTGCATAGACACACATGCAGGCAGAACACCCATACACATAAATTTTAAATCCTTTAAAAAAAAAAAGCCTTGTGCTTCATATGGTAAACTAGTTAAGTATGGAGAATACTGTCAGATGATGAGATATATTAGAACATGAACACAGCTGGGAAGAACTGCAACAGTAATATTTCAGAAAGTAGAAATAACAAGTGAGAGTTAATTCACCACATGTACTATAACAGGAATTACTTTAATAACACTGGGTGCTAATATAACCCACATAACAAAACACTGTGGTGATGAGCTGGGTGACATTGGCTTTTAGATAATGCTTCAGTTATGTTGTTTGTCATTTAGGGGTTGTTTATTCTGTTGATGGTTTGGGGTTTGTTGTTATTTTATGGGATTTGGTTTTGTTGTTATTTAATTTTTTTTTTTTATTTTTATTTTATGTGTCTGAATGCTTTGCCTGCATCCACATCTCTATATGGCATCCTGTACCTACCTGGTGCCCACAGCAGCCAGAAGAGGGAGCTGGATCTCCTGGGACTGGAGTTACAGGTGATCATGAGCCATCATGTGGATTCTAGGAATCGAATGTAGGTTCTCAGGAAGAACAGCCAACACTTTACCACTAAGTGTCTCTCCAGCCCTGATTCTCCTGCCTCCACTTTTGGAGGCAGTTTATGCAGTGCTAAGGAGATGGCCCAGATGCTAAAATGTCTGCTGCCCAAGCATGAGGACCTGAGTTTAAATCCCCAGTGCCCACATAAAAAGTCAGGCATTGAGGGCTGGAGAGACTGCTCAGAGGTTAAGAGCACTGACTACTCCTTCAGAGGTCCTGAGTTCAATTCCCAGCAACCACATGGTGGCTCACAACAATCTGTAATGAGATTTGGTGCCCTCTTCTGGCCTGAGGGCATAAATGCAGTCAGAACACTATATGCATGATAAATAAATCTTGAAGAAAAAAAAAAGGCCAGGCATGATGGGATGCATAATGACTCACCCGGTACTGGACAGAGGTAGGGTGACAGGACAGATTCTGGGATGAAATTGGTCACCTGACCTAGTCAAATCAATGAGTTCCATCTTCAGTAAGAGACATTACTCAAGGAAGAGGCCTAATTAAGGACATAATGGAGGTGTTTTGTAATTGCTTGGAATTCTAGAATATAAACTAAAAAAAAAAAAAAAAAAAAAAAAAAAAAACCAAAAAGGACAAGACATTTTATTATTTCCAGATGGACACAAACACTTTCTGGCCTTCCCAAAATAGAGGGTAAAGGCATTTCCACTAAGGGTGACTGTTACAAGTAGGATTTTCTCTGTCGGCTGGGATCAGACAGAGCAAAATGAAATTGGTTATCCTCTCCAACAACTGCCCAGCTAGCTCAGTCGGTAGAGCATGAGACTCTTAATCTCAGGGTCATGGGTTCGAGTCCCACATTGGGTGCCATAATGTTACCAGTAGGTTTTCTGCCAGCCTGGTTGGTCTGGTCCCACCACCACACCAGCCCCAATTAACACACAGAGACTCTGTATTGATACTAGTTTCTTATCGGCTAGCTCTGCCTTAATTATTAACCCATTTCTATTAATCTATGTATTTCCACGTGGTCTCATCTTACCAGAGAGTGGGCCTAGACCTCTGTTCTCTCCAGTCTCTACATGCTGACTCCTTCCTCCTTTCTGGAATCCTCCTTGTCTCTTAGTCCTGCCTATCTTGCTTTCCTATTGACCAACAGTGCTTTATTCATTAACCAGTATGAGAAACATATTTACAGAATGACATCTCCCATCAGGTGGTTTAGTCGCTGAACCTACATAGTGGAAGGAGAGAACTGACTCCCACAAGTTCTCTCCTGTCTTCCACATAAAAGCACAGCATACACACACCCTATAGTGTGTGCGCTCAGACACGCACACACACGTACACGTGCGCACACATAAATGCACACACACAAGCACACCTTCATACATGCATACACACATTCACATGCACATACATGCATGCGCGCGCACACACACACACCCTTGCACACACAATAAAACTTTAAAATAGGGTTAGAATATTGAAGACTTGCATCATTACAAAAAAATAAAATGAGCAAAGGTGAGTAGGTGAGAATCCTGGGAAGTGGCCACAAAGGGCAGATGGGTCAAAAGAGGAAGGCAGACTCCCTTCCTTCCTCCTAAACGCTCCACGCTACGCCAAGCTTTGAGGCTGTCAGGCCTCTGCCTGCTCCACAGCCTCTGGCACAGCAAAGTCCTGCTCAAAGGCCTTCTCCCATGAAGAAAGCCAAATTTACACAGCAGGCTCTGAGCCTTCCCTGCTTTGTGCATACCTGGCTTGCTCTCTGAGCTTTACCACTGTGCCTCCTCCTAATTCTTAAATGGCAGCCAGTGTGTGTCCCGTGCACTTCTGCTGCCAGGGACTAAGAGGTGACTGAAGTTGTCTTGGGCCTGGAATGATATGATGGCCACACTTCAGAACAATATCTATCTATCTATCTATCTATCTATCTATCTCTACCTCTATGTCTATCCTCTCCCTTTTCCCACCCCGCATGCATGCCTGTGTGTGGGGGGGTATGTGTGTAGAGCTGAACGGATTTAAATTCCTGGGGACCTTGTGAATGGTAATGCCACACCAGGCCAGCATAACAAACACCCAACACTCCAAAATAACAAGTATAAATATTTTTTGAGACAGGGTCCTACACAGCTTATGTTGGCCTCAAATTGATAACAGAGAAGAAAAGTTGGGTAGCCCTGTATTATGAGCTACAGGGGCATATTGTAGAGATGAGTCTAAACATTCATGCTTTTAACAGTATGTCTGTTCAGCATTGGGAGCATGGGAAACTTAGCACACAGAAAGAACAATGAGACAGGGACAATAAGGACAAAAGCACAAACACTCTGAATCTCAAAGACAAGACTTATCTTTGGGATGCCCAGCTGTCTTTGTTTCCACTCTGTAAAGTATACTAGATGGAGATAAGAGGAGTACCAGATTTGAGGAATATTAATCTTCATTGATGGACCAGGCCTGACTCCATTTTAAGATTAGAAGCCATCTTGATACAAAATCAAAATAAGTTCATTCCTGCTCTTGGTAAAACTTAGGTTTGACCGTGTCTTGACCCACTTTCTGGAATGTGATGTTACCCACTGTTTACCCTAACCTCCATCCACCCTGGTAAGATGTTCTGCCAAATAATTTTGAGATGTTCCAACAAGTTCGTACATAACCAAAACCCCTGAGAAATTCCTAATATTGCACTTTCTTTCGTCCTATCTTTCTCTATCTTTCTTTGTCTTGCAATTTCTGAACTATCTAAACCCTGCTTTTTCCTGCGTTCAGTGCTGACCTCTCAAATACCATTTAGGGAGAGGCAGTCACTGGGCCAGCTATACTATACATATACCATAAAGCATAATAAAAATTTGGTTGTTTTGGGTGATGGTCTTTACTCTTGTTTGGTGGAATTAACACTGTCCTTCCAGATTGCTAGCCTCTGAGTGAAGCCCACTTTAATGACTCCTGCCTTTGTCTATTGGCATCGATAGTCACAGGCAGAACATACTCCATTTCCAAAACCTAATCATCCTGCCTCAGTCTTCAAAGTGCTTACTTCACATGTCAGACTGATGATACACACTGGTGTCATCCTGCAGAGACAAAAAATGCCATCATGGTGACAGTGGCAAAGACCACAGTGATAAATCTATAAACAAAGGAAAACCAAGGATCTACACAAATATCAGGAGCTAGGAGAGAAGAATCCATCTCCCCGAGATTACAAGGGACAGGGACCCTAACAACACCTTTATTTTGGATTTCTACCCTCCAGAATTGGGAAAGAAGAAATTTCTGGTGTGTGTGTGTGTGTGTGTGTGTGTGTGTGTGTGTGTGTGTGTGTGTGTAAGCTTGCAAAGGTCACAAAAGGAGAATGGGTTCCCTGGAACTGATGTTACAGACAGTTGTGAGTTACTTTGTGAGTCTAGGAACAGAAATCAGGTCTAGCAAGTGCAATAAGAACTCTTAACCATTGAGCCATTTCTCCAGCCCCAAATTTCTACTGTTTTAAAGTGGTGATTTTTCATAGCAGCCTAAGCAAACTAACAGAATAGCTGCTGTGTTAACTTTCTCTGAGATGCTGTTGATAAATGTCTATTCACTGCAAACAGGGCACCAACAGCCCAAAGTAGTGATCCATCAAAGTCCAGCAATGAGTTTATTGACTTACTTACATAAGTAAGTGGTTACTTGCAGATGCACAGGTGACCCCAAAGCAGCTGCAAATTCCTAACTCTTACAGATGTCGATCTTAGAGAAGGTGTAACATGGAGCCCCACTTTAGTGAACTTTCTACCTTCCATGTACTGCTATCATCTTCTCAGATTACTTTCAGCTGAAGGATGAGAAGTCAGGCAAGAATCCTAGTTGAAGATTCAGTGGCCCTCCTCTCCCAGTCCATCTTCTACTATGGTATTAGTCAGGGTTCTCTAGAGAAACAGTACTGAAAGAGAGAGAGACAGAGACAGAAAGAGAGAGAGAGAGAGAGAGAGAGAGAGAGAGAGAGAGAGAGAGAGAGAATACAACATTATAGAGTGAATATATATTCCTCTAGGCCACACACAGGGAAGTCATAAAGGGGATTCATTAGAATAGCTTACAGGCTATAATCCAGCTAATGCAACAATGGCTGTCTATGAGTGGAAGTCTAAGAATCCAGTAGTTGTTTGGTCCATGAGGCTGGATATCTCAGCTGGTGTTCAGTAAACAGTGGAATATTTCCCAAAGAAAGAGGCTCCAATGCCAGTGAATGAATAGCATCAGTTCTAGCAAGAGTGAGAGCAAGCAGGCAGAGAGAAAGCTTCCCTCTCATACCCTTTCTTTTTAAAATTATTTTATGTACATTGGTGTGAAGGTGTCAAATCCCCTGGTACTGGAGTTGTGGACTGCCATGTGGGTAGGAAATCAAACCTGGGTCCTCTGGGAAAGCAGTCAGTGCTCCTAACCACTGAGCCACCTCCTCAGGCCCTTCACATGTCCTTTCTTCCAGAAGAAAGTATGACCCAGACTAAAGGTGGATCTTCCCACCTCAAAAGACCTGGATTAAAGGTGGACCTTCTTATGTCAAAGATCCAGATGAGAAGTGGGTCTTCCCACTTCAGATGAAAGGGGTTTATGTGGGGTTACATGGCCAGGGCCAAACTTGGAGGCAGGCACTGAAGCAGGGACATCAGAAGAGCGCTTTTCCTGTCTTGCTCAGTCTGCTTTCATATACACCCAGGACCACCTGCTCAGGGGTGGCACTTCCCATTTTGGGCTGGGCCCTCCCACATCAGTGATGAGTCAAGAAAGTGCCCCCACAGACTTGCCTACAGGCCAAACTAATGGCGGCATTTTCTCAGTTAAGATTTCCTCTTCCCAGAGGTTTGGGTCAAGCTGACAGTAACTACCCAGCACACTATCCTTTATTCCAAGAGTCATACAATGGTCATGTTATTACACCAGAGGAAAAAAAATCTACACAGGAATCCCAACTCACTGCACAGGAACACAGGCCAAGGTCAGTGAGACACCATATGATAGAGACAGTAAGTTAGGGCTAGACTAGAGCAGCCTACCATGTGATTCCATGTAGGGATCTGGAATTCCTCATGCAATAGGCCTGGCAGAAATGAAGACATCCTAAAGAGACACCGTGCCTCTTAATTTGACTGTTGAAACAATGGAACACAAAAAAAATGGAATCTTACCAGGAATCTCATACTGAAAGAAGAAAAAGGCCCCAGCCAGAGGGGAACCAATCTCCCAGAAAGAGATTCCACACAATTCTTTTTTACTTACTCGTTTTGTTTTGTTTTGTTTTGAGACAGGATTTCTCTGTGTAGCCCCAGCTGCCTGAGAACTCACTTTGTAGACCAGGCTGGCCTCAAACTCAAACTGTCTGCCTCTGTCTCCTAAGTGTTGGGACTAAAGGCACATATGTCACTATGCCCAGCAAGATCCCACCGTTCTAACAATTTGTCAGACCACCTTAAAGGTGGGCCACTAGCAGGCAGGACCACACTTTGACTGGAAACCTTTGTCCCTCTATTTAAATTTTAGTGCCCAGAACCCTGAAGGCAAACTTTGGAAAAGGGGTTTACCTGGCCATCTTTGTCCAGCTCCCCAATGTGGCCAAATTGAGTAAATCTTTTTCTGTTTTCCACTAGTAATTTGACTTTTTGTTTTTGACGATGGGTGGCTGGGCCTGGTTTGGAGCACATGCTGTGACAGAGAACAAATTAAACTGACAAGAGATTCAATTCTATACAGATTTCTAAGAAGAGTGCCTAGGAAATAGAAATATTTTATGTTTATAAAGTGGACTTGCCCAATTTGTAGGCTTGTCTCAAATTCATCCTCTGCCCCCCCTTAAAAAACGTATTCATTTCTTCCAAACAGAATTATGACGATAAGACATGCAAGTGTTTGTCGCTGGTCCTGGGTTATTCTGTATTTACTAATTAGGCCTTGTTTTTAGTCATAATCGGCTAATCTCAGCTAATCCTCACAACTGCTGCCCTCTCTGTAACAGAGACATGGAAGCATTCAGGACATTAAGAGACCTGCATTTAGGGAAAGTCCGGCTGGTGAATAAAGGGTCGAAAGTAAGGCTACATTGTGTCTTGAAGGCTGTGTTGTGTGGCTTTAGGAAAAAATACTTCCTTGGCGTCAGCATACTTCCCGTCTTTCAAACTGGCACACTAGCTGCTGCCTTTGAGGGACCAGATGATTGGATGCAGAGCGCTGAGCGCCGCGTTCTGCGCATCCTCACACTGCAAGCTTCGCACGTTTCACGGGCGGGGATCAGCGGCGTCCTTGCAGGTTTCCATGACCTCCATGGAGGCGTCCTCGTTCTGCCCCCGACCACCAGGGGCCGCTGTGACAAGGCTCGCTCCCGCCGCTCTAGCCACGCCCAGGGAAGTCAGTGTCCTCACCTTTTAGGAGCCCGCGCCTCTGTGCCTGCGGACGCTTCCCGAGCTCTCGGTTCTGCTACTGTCCACTGCCGTCTTGCCGCCCACCATGGCCCTGCTGCACTCCAGCCGCGTCCTCTCCGGGGTGGCTGCCGTCTTTCACCCAGGCCTTGCGGCCGCAGCCTCTGCCAGAGCCAGGTGAGCCGATCGAGGGATACTGAGATGGAGCGGGACCGCGGGCCTGTCCCTGCCCAGCCGAGCGTGGACTCTGCGGCACCTGCACCCAGACCCGCGCGCTAACACACGCACGCATCCTCACTCTTCCGTGTTCCCAAGGGGGTTCCTGCCCCGGGGCTGAGTGTCCGCGCCCCACGGTGACCCTTAGAACCCCTCATTCCTCCCCTGCATCGCTGGACAGCGAGCCATCGCAATCCCTGGGGACGGGAATTATGGTTCTCAGATGCACCCGGACCCCAGTTCCGGCGGGTGACTGGGGTCCCAGATGGTAACTACGCGCGGTGGGGTGCGGGGCGAGGGGTGAGCACGTGGGCGGCTGCGCCGGGCCAGCCTCTCGCCGATTGGCTATGGTGCCGGCGCTGCGTGTCACCGATTGGCTGTGGTGCTGGGGGGCGCGCATGCCCTTGACCAGCTGCCCTGCGGGGCAGCTGGCCCACTTGTCCGGGTCCAGAGGGTTCTATCTGGCCGTACAGCATGGGATCTGACTGCTGCGTGTGTATCCGAGGGGAATGTGATCACATGGAGAGAGTCTCTCCGGATACCGAGACCCCGCGTTTCTTCCTGCATCCGTGACCTTGGTGTAGCGCATCCTTCCCTTGGTGTCGTCACTCTAGTACCTGGTGACACCCCTCCCCCCTTTAGACCTATCTGGCCTTTGGATGGGAAAGAGTTGAAGTGTGTAGTGTGATGCACTTTATTTGTTTTAAGCCCTTGGGAGATTCGGCTGACTGGGAGCCATCAATCTTTCTCTCCATCTCAGTTGGCCCTTTCGTCCCTTAAATATTTCGTAACCCACTTTGTCGGAGCCAGGCATTGGACCAGCTGCCGGTGATGCAGCTGTGAGCAAGACAGAGGAGTGACTTCACTTTTTAAAAAATGACAAATGTGTCATCTTGAACTGAGATTTACTGAAAGAAAGTTCAGGGCCTAAGTGGAGCTAGTAATTCCTAATTCTTCCCTGAGCCAGAAGAGCCATATCACCCAAGAAAGCAGATTTGAGGCAGTCTCCTTGAGTGCTCCTACTTAGTTTTATACTTGCCTTGGCCTTTCCTTTGAACGTGTTGAGGTAGTCTTCAAGCCAGCAGAACGGTCTGTCCTGTCCAGAGCCACTTTTGGCTCATTGCCAATGTGTGCCCTTTTAAGCCTAGCCACCTGATGAGGAGAATTAGGGAAACACTATTTATGCCACAGATTTGGAGGACAAAAAGGAGTACTTATGGGCAGAAGAAAATCTGCTTTCCCTTTATCTTAACCTTAAAATATCCCTTGTTTTATGTATATAACTGAAAGGCCTAAGATTTGTTTAAACTGCTTGGGGAGGTCCCCCTCCTTTGGGTATGACTGTCTTTTCCCAGTTGGAACTTAAGGTAGGGAGAGCAGAGTCCTTGGCAACTTTGTTCAGAGTTGTATCTAAACACTTACTGCAGTGTCCAGCATGGTTTTTGTTTGTCTAGTTTTTGTAGTTTGAAATGGAGTTACTATGTAGCCCTCCCTGGCTAGCCAGAAACTTACTATGGACACCATGGTGGCCCGGAACTTGCTGCAGTGATCTTGCTGTACCTTCCCAGTGTTACTACACCCAGCTTCCTTCTCCCTTCCTGCACTGGGAATAGAACCCAGGGCCTCTGTTCATACTAGGCAAGTAAGTACTCTACCATTGAGATATAAACCTAGCCTATGGAATGCCTCTCACTTTGCATATTTTAATTCTAAGCCCTTATTTGTGAACAAATGTAGCATTTTAATGTTTTGCATTCTTAGATCAAAATCTGCACATAAAGGAAACCATAGTGCTGCAAAATATGTACCAAAACCACAGTGTTGGGAGGCTGAGACAGGGAAAGTGTCCTGAGTTTGAAGCCATTCTCCTGGGCTACACAAAGTAAGTTTCAGGCCAACCTGTGTTTCAGTGTGAGACCATAAATAAATATGACTAAAGGAATGCTTTTCAGAAGCAGTTTAAGCCTTGGGAAATACAGAGCATTTGAGCTGGAAATGCTTATCTGAATACTTTGTACCTAGCATCTTTTGGTTGGGTGGTCACTGTTGCTCAATGTTTTTGGCCTTGCCCTTCTGTACAAAGGGCATCGGTAGGGATCACTTTGCAGGCCATAGGTTATCAGTTTACCCCCAGAGCGCTCTTGTTTTCATCTAATGCCATTGCTTTCATGTCTGTAATCTTCACAGTTTTAAGGCGTGGGATAATGAGGGACATAGAGAACCTGGAATTTGGTCACTCAGCTAATCAAAGGATTACTGCTCCTGTGCTTAGAATGCTTAAAATTCAGTGTTTTGAAATTGTTTGGAGCATTCTTTTTAAGAGGTATGTGAGAATATTCATGGCTGAGGCTTCTAGAGAATTTATATGCTACATATTTCATGTAAGTGTTGTTCACGTTATTAAACAAGAATGATACATCTGTCCTTGGGATTAGGGGCAACTCTGTCATTACTTAAGGACCCTCTTTAAAAGTGAAAGTTGCTTTCTGGAGGTTTGAGTGTCCTTGACATTCACAGTATTCATTTCACTCAGCAGTTAATGACAGTGATGTCCATAGGCAGGTGGCTGCATGGCTTCTGTCTGAACTGGAGAAGAGAAACAACCAAAACCTATTTGAATTGTTTCAAAGTTTGTATTTCTTCCTCACAGCTTATAGCAACAGTTAAAAAGAGTAAAGGGAACGATTTTTTTTTTTTTTTTAAATTCCTGACCTAGAGCTAAGGATGGGAAAAGATGATGATGTCACATGAGAATGTAAACTAATAACAATAATTTTAAAACCAGAAAGGCATGCATTTGACAACAAATGCCTATGACCATATGCTGTTTTAATTCCCTACATATTGGTCTTCCAGGACTGCATACCAGTAGCTAAATGGTGACAAATGACAGTGACATTGGAAGTAATGCCAGTTAACAAGCATCAGGTCTCCACTCTGTGCCTTGATCTTCTGAGTGTGTCATTCTTACACCAACCCTGTGAGATAGCTATGGCTATGCCCTTTGAACAGATGAGATTTGGAGTCATTTTTCTTCACTTCTCTTGCCTCTCTTTATTCACACCCTTCTTAGGTGGTAAGCTGTTTGAGTCCCTGCAGTTTACCCAGGGCAGGCTGTTAAAAGAGACCTTTGAAAGAAGTAAAACCCTGGGAGATCCCAAGCCAGATAACTCTGCTCTTGAATAACAGAATTAGTAACCCACCAAGCAAAGCTATGGAGGCTGAGTTCTCCTGTTGGGAGCCCCACCCGGCCATGCTGAGCCTGCCAACCCCATTATTCATGGAGAGTGAGGCTGGCTGGTGAGTACTAACTGGCCGCAGGCTGAGAGGGACATTGCTAAGAGGGAAATCCTAGTGAATAATTCACTGTGCCTGCTGAAGCATTTGGCAGAGACTAGATGAATGATTACAGAAAGAACTTGAGAACTCAGCCTAAGTCACTTGGAGTCTGGCTTCTGTAACTTCCAATTCCTGTGCAACTTGCATACCTTCCACCATATTCATAAGCCTGTGTTGCACGTACTTTTCCTCCGAAAAGCCCCCTTAACCCTGTTTTCCTTTAAGGAGGTTGGTTGGCTTTTTCTGGGTCTCCCCCAAAGTATACTCAGTTCCCTGAACCAAAATCATTGAATCACAGCCAGGCTGCACTGTTGATATCTCCCTGCTGGTCACCACACAGCTAATCTGGTGGGAAGGAATTAATGTTTTACTCTTAACAATCCTGTCTCCTAGCACAGTAGCACACAGCAAGTTTATAATCATTAATTAAATTAAATTAAGACAGTGGTTCTCAACCTGTGGGTCAAGACCCCTTTGAGAGTTGTATATCAGATATTTGTATTACTGTTTATAACAGTGGCAAAATTATACTTAGACGTAGCAATGAAATAATTTTATGGTTGGAGGGATCACCGCAACATAAGGAACTGTATTAAAGAGTTACAACTTAGGAAGGTTGAGAACCACTGCCTTAAAGACTTTGTTTATATAGCCAGGCCTAGTGGCCCACACATTTAATCCCAGCAGTAAGAGTCAAGCAGATGTCTATGAGCTCCAGGCCAGCCTGATTTACAGAGTGAGCTCCAGGCCAGTCAGAGCTACATAGTCTGGCACTGTTTTAAACAACACACACACACACACACACACACACACACACACGTACGTACGTAATTACCGCACCAGGGGAACTAGCCCATCCAGTTTGGACAAACTTTAAACACTGGTAACACTTCATAGCTTTTTTTCAGTTATAACCAGGGACCACAGTTTGGCTTCTCCCACATTCTCTCAGATACTTGCTTGCCATCCTGGGCCTGTTAGGAAGAAGAAAGGCTGCTCTGACGACAGCGAGGTGGTGACAGGAACACACATCGACACTGACAGACTCACTCTCACCCCTGGAGCTCTTGCAGATGTGGCCTTTGCTGTGAAGGAGACAGGAACCCCAGCTATGCAAGCACATACTGCGCTCTGAAATCAGTCTGCCAGGATCATAAGGAATGTCCCATACTGTGATATGTAGTATCTTTGCGGTTCTCACGATACAATGAGTGTTCATCCCTCCAGTAGGCCCACACTACTATTTTCAAAATGCAAAGATAGCCATTGGAGGTGAAAACTTCACTGTCACAGGAGGTTATAAACCAAAAAGAAAGAGGGAAAGAGATTGAACTAAGATTCACCATCCAAGTTTGGCCTCCTCATACATCCTTTCATAATTGAAACACACAGATATTACTCAGGTGCTGGGATTATAAGCATACACACTTACCTAGCAGATCAAAAGTTTTCATAGCAATACTAGGTGTTAGTTAGGGTAATGTGCATGGGTTTCTTTCGTTGTTTGTTGTGTTTTGTTTTTTCGAGACAAGGTTTCTCTGTGTAGCTTTAGCTGTCCTGGAACTCGCTCTGTAGACCAGGCTGACCTTAAACTCACAGAGATCTGCCTGCCCAAGGCATGCACCACCACCACCACTATCACCACCACATGGTTTCTGTGGTTCCTGTTTTCACATGATTAATAACTTACAAGTTTCTCAGTTTTGGTTTCCAGCACAGTCAATATTAATTGTTCCAGCCCACATAAACAGGAGCTCTGTGAGGAGCTTCAGCTAACCAGTCAACTTGCCTACACCACCCACTGCAAGCTCAGGAACTGTATTTATAGCCAGCCAGACAGTGATCCCAGCAGAGAGAATAGTGGGCAAGTGGCCTCACAGTTCCAGGACACCCTGGGGTGAGAGGGACAGAAGAGAGCACTTAGCCCACAGGACCGAGTAGACTAGCTCTTCTAGCCAAAGGCTGATGCTGCATCTACACCTATGACTCCAGCAGACTTCACGGGCCTCTCTGTGTCCCAGTGTGAGGACTAAGGCTGCCATATGCTTGAGGGAGGCTGCCATTCTCTTGTGCTGTTTGTGTAACTAAATCTCAGGTAAGGAAGAAAAATTAACAAAAATTCTTTGGATTCCTGAAAGTTTCAAGAGTAAAAAAGAATCTGGAGCAGCCGAGCATTGGTGGTGCATGCCTTTAATCCCAGCACTGGGGAGGCAGAAGCAGATGGATCTCTGTGAGTTCGAGGCCAGTCTGGTCTACAGAGTGAGTGCCAGGACAGGCTCCAGAGCTACACAGAGAAACCCTGTCTCGAAAACCAAAAATAAATAAAATATACTTAGAAATCAATGTCTGTCCAGTCACAGAAATTATCTGTGTATCTACCAGGTGAACAAGCCATTAATTAACACATTGAACATATAATTGTTCCTCAAACCTGATCATGAGAAAATATCAAAAGGGGGTCCTGACCTGTACCAGGCTTTTTCTTTCGGACCACCAACCAGCTCCCAAGTCATGACATGGACACTTAATATTAGGTCTGAATGCTTGGCCTTACCTTAGTTCATTTCTGGCTAGCTCTTTTAACTTAAATTAACCCGTGGTGTATACTGGTCATCAAAAGCAAGGAAACTAAAACTGTCAGAACCAAGAGACGCCTAAGAGGTGAAATATATTAATGAGAATAGGAATAAGTACTATTGAAATTAATGTTTTCCCCAATAATAATTCATCTTTCTTAATGTAAAATTTTAATCATTGTTTCTCTTAATATCTTGAGAATCTCATACATGGGTACACTGAATTTTATATCACTTACAACGCTCCCACTCCCCACTTCAATTCTTCCCATGTCCCTACCCCGTTGTTCTCCTTCAATGAACTTAGAAACATTTTAGGAATTTGAGTTTATATAACTAAGACTTTGGTAAGTAACAGTAATTTAATTTTTATTCAAAACAGCTATGCCTTTTACTTGTTTTAAATATTATCTAATACAGCATTTGTTTTTCCTAAACTTATGCTGGTTGAGGATGAAACAAGCTGAAAAACAAATTTTAAAATAGCACATTCAAAGTAGTAAAAATGTGGTTTCTCATTTGCCTGGAAATTTATGTCTTGAATGCTGTAAGTACCAAGAAGTATAACAAAAGCCTGTTATTTCAGGATGTTGTAATCTAGTCCATCAATGCTGTGGAGAGGTGAAAAACATGTCAGTTAGGTCCTTAGTCTTTCCACAATATTGACACATGGTGAGGTTTGTTTGTTTTAAGCTGCAGAAATCCCTGTATAAGCTCCAAATTGACAGAGGCACAGAAGATTTTAAACAAACCAAGGAGTTGGACATGTTGTTCAACTGGTAGATTGCATGACATGCACAAAGCCCCAGCAACTACATAAGCCAGACATAGTGGTGTTTTCTCTCTCTCTCTCTCTCTCTCTCTCTCCCCCTCTCCCCTCCCTTCCCCAGTCTGTGTACATGCATGCACATGAGAGATTATCAACTCTTACCTAATAAACAGTAGACTTCTGACATCCTTCTATACACTTCCTTAGAATGCTTAGCACATAAAACTGATTCAGTCACTGATTGCAGCCACTAGCCTATTGGCCACATGTGAACTAAACAAAATTAAAAGAGGATATATAAGAAAGCTGAGAAATGATCCGGGCGTTGGTGGTGCACACCTTTAGTCCCAGCACTCAGGAGGCAGAGGCAAATGGATCTCTCTGAGTTCGAGGCCAGCCTGGTCTACAGAGCTAGTTCCGGACAAGCTCCAAAACAATTCAAAGAAACCCTGTCTCAGAAAGAAAGAAAGAAAGAAAGAAAGAAAGAAAGAAAGAAAGGAGGGAGGGAGGGAGGGAGGGAGGGAGGGAGGGAGGGAGGGAGGGAGGGAGGGAGGGAGGGAGGGAAAGCAAGCTGGGAAATGGATATTGAATGTTCTGTTACATCTTGTGGTTTACCAAGAAACAGGGAAAGATGAGGGGCACTGCTTTAACAGTATAGTCACCTGGCTCAGGTGACTCTAGTGGACATCAGTGGGTGACTGTTGAAGTGGGGCTGAGGAAACAGCTCAGTGGGTGAAGTCCTTTGCATGTAGGCATGAGGATCTGAGTTCAGATAACTAGCACCCTTGTAAAAGTTGGACACAGTGGTAGATGTCTGAAACCTTGTGGTGTGTGCTGAGACAGGTAGAACCTGGGGCTCACAAGCTACTTGAGCCAAACTGGTGAGCTCCAGCTCTAGTGAGAAATCCTGTCTCCAAAATAAGGTGGAGTCAGGCTGAAGAGACACCCAGTGTTAAGAGGATGTGCTTCTCAATCATTAAAAAGGAATTCTGATCCCAGCATGGACCTAGCTGGCTATCCTGCACAGAACTTGCTGACTAATGAAGAAAATGTAAGCCACTCAACTTTGGCCATAAGGATAAATACTTAGAACACAGTTTAAAAGTATACTGATTTAGGAATGTGACAGTAGTAAGCTCTCCTCTAGGGTTGTTGATCTTACACATCACAGATAGTTGGCTAGATTTATAGTACCAGGTGTGAATTCCCTCCTGTTGACTGGACAGCTGTTGATTGCCCCAAGATACAGCACCATTATTGCATCCTTGAAACTATCTTTCTGTGTTGGGTGGTTTTATCCTGGGTAGGGCTACAGTAGGATTGCTTCTCTCCCTTGGCAGCTTGCATAGCATTTTAGGATACTTTGGGAGCTAGTCACCAGGAGGAAGCTTCCAGACCAGTTCCACATTTCTCCAAGCCTTGTGCCTGACATGGTATTTTCAACAATAGGGCCTTCCCTTCAATTTCTGAGAAGCAACCAAGGACAACAGCAATAGCCATATCATTTTGGGAGTCTCTTAGACTCCCTTGACCAACAATCTGATGTAACTTTTTCCATGCCAGGCAGTGGGACTTTCGTTGGCTAGTCTAATGCTCTTGAGAAACATGGTCACCCAAGTCTGTTCTCTCTCTCTCTCTCTCTCTCTCTCTCTCTCTCTCTCTCTCTCTCTCTGTGTGTGTGTGTGTGTGTGTGTGTGTGTGTGTGTGTGTGTGTAAATGTTAAAACATTCTTAAACTCCCCATTTTCCTCCATTTCCCCCTTCATGGTGCCTGTGTCCCATCCCCCTCTCTAGAGTATACTCTCTCCTTTGCCCACGTGGTCTCTTTTGTCTTCTGTGGTTTATGTGGTAGCCCCAGGTTACATACACATATAATGATTCCAAACTAGACCAAGCAGTGGTACTGCATGCCTTTAATCCCAGTACTTGGGAGGCAGAGGTAGGTGGATCTCCGTGAGTTCAAAGCCATCCTAGTCTACAGAGCAAGTGTCAGGAGAGGCTTCAAAGGTACACAGAGAAACCCTGTCTCAAAACAGACTAACAAAGATTCCAAACTAGGAATCACAAATGAGAGAACAGGTGACATTTGTCTCTCTGGGTCTGGGTAATCCCATTTATAATATAATATTTTCTAGTTCTGCCTGTTTACCTGCAATTTCATGATTCGTTATTCATTAATCAGTTGAACGAAATTTTTCTTTTCAACCTGTACACGTCCTCTCTTTCTGTGCCTGTGTTGAAAATACTGATCTCTAGTCTCTGGGGGCTTTTGTGCTATTGGATAGCTGCTCCCTGTGTTTGTAACCTCTGTGTAACACGTGCCAAAATGGACCTTTGGCAGATTGGAGACATATCTGGCCATAGCTCGTGTGGCTTGACATAAAATATTTTTCATTTCAGCTCCTGGTGGGCCCATGTAGAAATGGGACCCCCAGATCCCATCCTGGGAGTTACTGAAGCCTTCAAGAGAGACACCAACAGCAAAAAGATGAATCTGGGAGTTGGTGCCTACCGAGATGATAACGGGAAGCCTTACGTGCTCCCCAGTGTCCGGAAGGTGAGCTTGGCACCTGTCCTGCTGCCACAGGGTATGGAACCTGAAGGGATCCAAAAGGAACAAAAGGCATGCATGCTGGCCCATTCTCAGTGGCCCAAGTTCTGGTTCTAGCACTGGCTTTGTGAATCACCTGGCTTTTCTAAGCTTTTATCTTTCTTAGCTGTGAAAGTAGATCATAGCCACATAGTCTTCTCCAAGGTCAAAAATCAGGCATGGTGCCTAATCCTGCAGGGTACAAGAGGAGCAGCCAGCTGTGGATGAGGCTACCATTGTTATTTTCCATCTCTCTCATCTTGATTGCTGTGGTGAAATCCATGTATAGAGGCATGTGCTGTCTACCCTTTCTGCTGAAATACATAACTTCTTTCATCCTCTACTTTTGTTTCATTTTTATTAATAATATTTCCATTAGTTTTAAAGTTATTCAAGGCTGGAGATACTAGATGTGGTAGAGTGTTTCCTGGCATGCAAAAGGCTCTGTGTTTGCCCAACATCACAATAAAAATCCTAAAAGTGCCTGATTTTTGATCTTCACTGAACTCTGCCTACCTCTGCCTCCCAAGTCCTGAAATTAAAGGACTGCCCCACCATTGCCTGGCTTATTTCTTAAGATATATTTATTTGCCAAGTGGCCACGCCCAGATGAGCAAAAAGATCATATTTTTCCCAAATAGTAACATCTTAAAGTGAGGGGGTTGGAGTGTGGATGGATTTTCTTCTGACATTTACCTCATAAAATATTTGTTGTCATCACAGTAGTTGAAGCAGGGACAAGAAACTAAAACTTACTTTCTCTTCTTTAGGCAGAGGCCCAGATTGCTGCAAAGAATTTGGACAAAGAATACCTGCCTATCGGGGGGCTGGCAGAATTCTGTAAGGCTTCTGCAGCACTGGCCCTGGGGGAGAACAACGAAGTGCTAAAAAGTGGCCGGGTAAGCCGGGCAGGGCTGAGCTTCCTATAGCCTGTGTTCATACCTAGTGATTTAAAACACCAGGGAATGTTAACTCAGTTTATATGTGTGTGATGACTGGGGTGGCCACATTTACTAATAACTGCTTTCTAGATGGGAAATTTAGCTATATCAATTATCTTGAAAATTGGACAGAATTTGGCCCAGTTTGCTGTTGGTGCCGATGAGTTTCATCTGTTTATATTGAATATGCATTAGAAATGCCTGTAATTAGTTCCCACGTTCACTGTTAAGCTTCCAGCTTGGGCAGGAGAAGCAACAGGGAACCAGCCATGAGTAGACTGGGGGCCAGGCAGGGAAGATGTGTGGCTGTCTTCTATTGCCTTGTCACAGCCCAGGTGGGCATGGACAGAGAGAAGACCATAATTCTAAAAGATGCACGAGCAGGCTGGCTTACTTTATTTTGTAAGAAAAGAAGGAAAATGTGTCTTAATGAATACCCTTACATATTTATGTTTCTGCCTAAGCCTAAGACGTAAAAATATATATAGAGAGAGGCTATATTAATAGCTCACTGGTGGAATGCTGGGCTGGCATGTGCAAAAGCCCTGGGTTCACAGAAAATAAAAACAAAATAAATTAGACTAACACTATCCTAATAGACTTGTTGACTGTCATTGTGTAAAGAACCTTGTTCAGAGGCTCCTTGGGTTTTACATATTTCTAAAATGGTGCCTGAATGTAGTGACTGTGTGCATAAATCACTCCTTTGGCATATTGAAATGTCCCAAAATTTTCCATGTAACGTGGATGGTTCTAACAAAGCCATTCAGAATTCACTTCTAAAGGGTCAGGTCAGCAATCTGACTTAGCAGATAAAGTGCTCTCTGCACAGGCTTGATGACTTGAAATCCATGTCTAGAACCCACATAAAGGCTGAAAGGAAGAACCAGCTCCAGAGAGTTGTCGTGTACATCCCTGCCATAGCATGTGCACGCCCCCACCCCATACACACAGCACAGATAACTAAATGGGGTTGGAGTGATGGCTCAGTGGTTTAGAGTACCTGTTGCTCTTTCAGAGAGCCCAGCTTTGATTCCAACAGCACGTATGTGGCAGCTCACAACCATGTGTGACTTCAGGTCCTAAGTTCCAGGGGATCTGATGCCTTCTGACTTCCTGGAGCACCAGGCATGAACATGGTGCACATATAAACATGCAGACAACATACTTATATAGAGAAAGTAAATAAGTATCTCTGTAAAAATAAATAATCAAGGAAATAGCTACAAGAATTAAGCTCTACAGTGCAAAGGGTAGAGCAACTGACTCTGTGTCTCCCCAACAGTTTGTCACCGTGCAGACTATTTCTGGAACTGGAGCCTTAAGGATCGGAGCCAGTTTTCTGGTGAGTGAAACTCCTTCAAGAGAGAACATTAAGTTAAGGTCCTGTGTGTGGCTACTCACCTGATCGGGCTTCCTCTTTCCACAGAACTGGCAGGTTTCCAGTTCTCTGGTTGGGGAAAAAAAAAAAAAGTACTGTGGAGAAATTATAAGGAATAAAGTGATGAGTCAGCAAATTGAGCATGTAGGTGGGGACGGTTGTTTGTTTTTTATTCATTTTGAAACAGGGTTTTACTATGTATCTGTGGCTGTCCTAGAACTCACTTAGATTGGCTTCTAATTCACAGAAATCCACCTTCCTCTGGCTCCCAAATTAAAAAACATGAGCCAATATGCCCAGCACAGCATGTATCATTAGTAGGGAATATGTGCTTTAACTTATTTAGTCCCCTTCTTAGTTAGGGTTTTTATTGCTACATCAAAAGCACCATGACTAGGGCTGGAGAGATGGCTCAGAGGTTAAGAGCACTGGCTGCTCTTCCAGAGGACCTGAGTTCAATTCCCAGGAACCACATGGTGGCTCACAACAATGAAATCTGGTGCCTTCTTCTGGTGTGCAAGCATGCATGCAGGTAACTGTATACATAATAAATAAAATCTTTTTTTTTTTTTTTTAAATGACTAAAAAGCAAGTTGGGGAGGAAGGGGTTTATTTGACTTGCACTTCTATATTGCCATTCATTTTTGAAGGCAGTCAGGACAAGGACTCAAACAGAGCAGGGTTCTGAAGGCAGAAGCTGGTGCAGAGACTAAGGAGTAATATTGCTTACTGGCTTGCTTCCCATGGCTTGCTCAGCCTGCTTTCTTATGGATCACCAGCCCAGGGCTGAAACCACTCACAATGGCCTGGGTCCTCTCCCATCAATCACTAATTAAGAAAATGCCTTACAACTGGATCTACCGGAGACCTCCCCTCAATTAAGGTTCCCTCCTTTCAGGTAACTCTAGTTTGTGTGTCTAGTTGACATTAGACAACTAGCACAATCCCTGTAAAGGATGCTAAATTAGCAAGGCCTGCACAGGTGTTCATCTCATAGACAGAATAACTTAAGCCTGACTCCCAACCCAGGCCATCTTGCTAATGTTAGGAGGAAGAAACTGTCTCAAAAATACTAGCATCTTGTCCTTTCTTTGCCCTCTTTCTTCACTCCCTTTCATCCCATCTTTCAGCAAAGATTCTTTAAGTTCAGCAGAGATGTCTTTCTGCCCAAACCATCCTGGGGAAATCACACGCCCATCTTCAGGGATGCTGGCATGCAGCTACAAGGTTATCGATACTATGACCCCAAGACTTGTGGATTTGACTTCTCAGGAGCCATAGAAGACATTTCAGTAAGTGTGACTTTCCAGGCTGAACATTTAGTATCTCCCAGCTGGTTTCATTTTCTGACTCCCAGGTCTCTGTTCCCTTCTCAGCCATCAGTGACCTGTAGCATGTCAGCTATTTCCTTTAAAGCTACACAGTAAAATCTTGATTGTTTCTCTTTAGAAAATCCCAGAGCAGAGTGTTCTCCTCCTGCATGCCTGTGCTCACAACCCCACTGGCGTGGACCCTCGTCCAGAGCAGTGGAAGGAAATCGCGGCAGTGGTCAAGGTGAGCAGGATGAAATGTCAGTAACTTATTGCTTAACCTTGAGTCTTTCCCAAACCCACACAAGGATAAACTGCCAGGAACAGGTTCCCCCTTTGCAAAATTAGCAGTTTTATAATAGATGATATGTAGACAGCTTGAAAATAGTTTTCATCCTTCAGCCTAGATGTAGTAAGTTCTGATAAAACCTTCTAACACTTGTCTTTGGCACAACAACTGTTCTAGCCCCAGAGACCCGCTGGTGGCCCTTCCATCTGTCCTGGTTGGTGGCTATTTGCTCATCCTTTTAAGCACGTCTTCATGTCCCCGCCCTTTCTTGCTACTTTGCTCAGCATTGATTTTTAGAAGAGCTGGCTGTAACAGAAGACACTGTTCGAAATCCCTAGAGAGAAAAATTTCCCTGTCTTCTTCTGCCCCCATTCTTACCTCATCCATCAAATCTCAGCTTCCGTAGAATGAGACACAGAAGGACCCAGCAGAGAGCACTTTTAGATATAGGAATTATCAGAATTCTACTAGTCCTGCCCAAAAATCATATCCCAGACCACTGTGGCCTTGGAAGTGTCTCCTGCACCAGAGATTAAGGTTCCCTTTTCTCAGTGTTTGTTGAGGAACCATAGCCATCAAAATATTTAAAAATAATAATAATAATACTTTAAAGTATGTTGATAAATTAACTCTGGAATTCAGACATCTTCCCTACTGCCATGTGTGGAGAAACTGTTGACTATGTTTGGATGAACAAATGTGGTCCATGATAGCACATGTAATAACAGCATCTGTGGGTGCTTTTCTCAAACTCTGCTCTTCTTGTTCTTTCCCAGAAAAAGAATCTCTTTGCGTTCTTTGATATGGCCTACCAAGGCTTTGCCAGTGGTGATGGTGACAAGGATGCCTGGGCTGTGCGCTACTTCATCGAGCAGGGCATTAATGTTTGCGTCTGCCAGTCATATGCCAAGAACATGGGCCTATATGGTAAGCTAGAGGACCCAGTGTAAGGTGTGTTCTGATGAGCTCAACAGAGAGCTTGGGGAGGACACCACAAAGCAGAAAATCTAGAGGGACAAGGTAGCTCCTGGATGGGTGTGTGTATGTATGTGCTCACTTGCATGTAGCACATTAGTGCGCTTGTTATATGTAGTCTTCCTAAGACAGAAAAAGTGTACTGTAGGTTTTCTTATCCATATCTTCCATGTCCTTAAATTCCTGTGGCAAAAAAGAAATGGGGCGGGGAACAATATGGCTCAGCAGGTAAAGGCGCTTGCCACCAAGTCTGATGACTGGAGTTCAACCCACATGGTTGAAAGAACTAACTCCCACAAACTGCCCTCTTGTCCTTGCCCATGTTCATGCCTGAGAGAGGGAGTGTGGATTAAGAAATGGCAGGTAGAAAAATTACAGATACTAAATACAGAGATGAAGGATAGAGTTGGGAGGGTACTCCAGTGAATACTGGGGAAAAAGCCCCCAAGTTTATTACACACAGTCTTTATGTACAATTAAAAGTGGGGGAAGGCAAAGAGACTCCCTTGCCAAGATACAAAGAGCAAGCAAGTGTAATTACCTTCTCAATACCCAAAACATCAGGTAACCATACCCTAAACCAAGTATCCTGTTGTCAAGGTAAGGTAGGCAATAGCCACACCTTAGGCTAAATATCCTGTTGTCAAAGTAAGACATCTATTAGATACTTCTTAGGCCAAACACTCTGTTGTCAAGACAAGACATCCATTAGTTTAGCCACACCTCAGGCTAAACATTCTGTTGTTTAACCTTGAGAGAGCCATAGTGGATTTGGACTCTGACCTTAAGTCAAGGTGAAGTGGAGCCATCTGACCTTCATTCTTTGACCTTCCCATGTGCACAGTGGTATACCACTCCAACTCCAGAAATAGAATAGTTAAAAAAAAAATTTTTTTTTTTTTTTTTTTTTTTTTGATAATGTTAGACATGGTGCCATACATCTTTAATCCCAGTACTTGGGAGGCAGAGGCAAGAGGATATCTGTGAGTTTGAAGCCAGCCTGGCTGTAAATCGAAACCTCCTCCCCCCCCCCCCCCTTTCTCGCCCGGTGCACGCTCATGCGCGCACACACACACACACACATTTGAAAAGAGACCTGAATACTTTCTATTTAGTAAAGGCTGTTTCTATTAAGAAACTATTGGGCAGGGTGTGGTAGCTCATACCTGTAATCCCATCACCCTGATGGCTGAGACTGGAGAAGCACCTGTCTATAAGCCTGTAATACAGAGTGATACTCAGTCTCAAACATAATTACTGTTGTGGTTCTTCTGACAGAACAAATACCATGTAGCAAATTTCCTCAATGCTTGTTTGAGCATCCTAGGAGACAGTATCCACCCACTGCCTTTTCAGGTGAGCGTGTGGGAGCCTTCACTGTGATCTGCAAAGATACGGATGAAGCCAAACGAGTGGAGTCGCAGCTGAAGATCCTGATCCGTCCCATGTATTCCAACCCCCCTCTCAATGGTGCCCGGATTGCAGCAACCATTCTGACCTCCCCAGACTTGAGAAAGCAGTGGTAATGATTCCTTGCTGTTCCATGCCATCTGGTACCTCACAGTTCCCCATGTGGAAAATGAAGTAGAGGCCTATGCATTTTGTTGGCACAGCTAAGTTATTTCCCCATGAATTCAGAAGCAGCAGCCAGCCTCTTTTGGTCTATAATCTCTACTTTTAGTAAAGCCTGCCTCCCCTTAAAATCGAGTTCAATTGAAGTACCTAGCATAGGAAACCTCTTCTAAAAGATACTTTTGTTTGTGGTGCTGGATGGAGGTCAGACCTCTGGTTTCATGCCCAGAGGCAAGTACTCCTCTCTGCTGTATCCCCAGCCCCTCCCTGCACTATTCTCACTGGCTAACACTGAATCAGTGTTTCTGTGCGCTTAGGGTTTTGTTATCTATATTTAATCTCAGTGCCTATTCTCTAATGTTAATCTTTTTAAATAACTTTTTAAAGACTTATTTTGGACTAGAGAGCTAACTCAGCATTTAAGAGCACTTAACTGCTCTCGCAGAGGACCTGGGTACAATTCTCAGCACCCATGTAGTAGTTCAAACCCATTCATAACCCCAGTCCCAGGAAAGACCAGTCTTGGCTATAAAGTGAATTTGAGGCTGTCCTGGACTTCATGCCATCCTGCCTCAAAAGCAAAAAACAAAGTAGTGTTCGGGGAGCTAGAGAAGATGGCCCATCAGGAAACACCTGGCTGATATTGTAAGAAGTCAGAACTCGGTTCTCTGGCAGGAAGGGGGTGGCTGGGTTTGGCAAAGTGAGCAATGTAGGGTACACAGGTCACATGCTTAGTCCCTGTAGGACCCAGGTCTTAAGAATAAATAAAGTTGAGTAGCTCTTGTTGCCAAAAATTAAAAACCTGATCTCAAAGGCCAGAAGTAACTATGCTCTGGCCAGGAGTAACCTGTGGTGTGGTGAAGCCAGGAATGGCCTGTGTGTGGTAAAGCCAAATGTCAACTGCTTCTTTCTGCTTTTTATTTAAGATAAGGTTTCTTACACACTGTAGCCCAGGCTGGTCTCTAACACAGCAATCCCTGCCTCCGCCTCCGCCCTCCACCTCCTAGGTGCTAGCTTTGCAGGTGTTCACCACCATTCCCAGCTCGGTGACTCAAAAATACTATTTAGGCAGGCAGTGGTGGCATACCTTTAATCCTAGTACTTGGGGAGCAGAGATAGGCGGATCTCTGTGAGTTTGAAGATAGCTAAGGCTACACACAGGGCAACTCTTGTCTTGAAAAACAAGCAACTAAACAAAAATCATTTAGTCCTTTGTTGGCAGTTGTAGGCTCTGATGAGGCCACCCATGTTGTTGTCATGGAGAGATTGTTGATGAAAGTGTACATAATGCAGGAGAAGTGTCATTATCGTGGTCCAGTTGGCAAAAGCCAACCAAAGAAATCCCTGAAGGGCATGGGAATGGATATAGCTGGCAGTTCTGAGAAAAGGGAAGACTTGAGAATCAAGCAAGCTGGGCTGTCTGCACACAGGACTGTCCTCTTCAGTCCCAGACAGAATTGGCCCTTTCTTCTCAGTGGCCCTCCTTAGTCCAGAACCGTTCAGTGCTGCCTTGTGCCACCATTTAAAAGTTTGGCCTGTAACCTCCATTGTAACCTTCTAAGAGCTATAACCACATCTCAGTCCTCAGCACCTATTATATATGGCATAGACCATGTAGGCTTATACTATCGTCTTCGTTATGAAGGCAAGACTGTTTACTTCAAGGTTAAAATAGTGTCATGTTAGCCAGGCCGTGGTGGCACAAGCCTTTAATCCCAGCACTCTAGAGGCAGAGTTTGAGACTAGCCTGGTCTGCAGAGTGAGTTGTAGAGCAGCCAGGGTTACACAGAGAAACCCTGTCTCAAAATAAAAAAACAAAAAAGGTCATTTTACTGTTTAACCCACAGCTTAGCCTTCCCATTTTCAAATGATATTTAAACTTTCCTCGGTACTCAGGTATGTTAAGCATAAAAGTTAACCTATCTGGGGCTGGAGAGGTGGCATAGGTGTTAAGAGCATTGGCTGCAATGCTGGAGGACCTGGGATCAATTCCCAGCATCTACATGGTGACTCACAACGCCCTTAACTCTTGCTCCAGGAGATCCAACACTCTGTTCTGGCCTCCAGTGGCACCAAGCACTCATGTGGTGTATACACTGCAGGCAAAATGCCCTCACACATACTTTTTCTAAAGTTGCTATACAAAGTACTTACAATAAAAAAACAGAACACTTAAAATCATTGTTCACCACCCACCGACTGTGTGACCCAGTTAAGGACTGGGATTAAGGCATTCAGGAGAAGAACTCGAGTGAAACAGAATGCTTGGCCAGAGCAAGAATCCTGTCTCTTTCCTAACAGGTTGCAAGAAGTGAAAGGCATGGCCGACCGCATCATTAGCATGAGGACCCAGTTGGTCTCCAACCTGAAGAAAGAGGGGTCCTCCCACAATTGGCAGCACATCACCGACCAGATCGGCATGTTCTGTTTCACTGGCCTAAAGCCTGAGCAGGTGAGTAGGCTCTGATTCTCCACAGCCAACCAGTAGACAGCAGACCTGTCCTTTAAGGGTAAGCCAGAATTTGTCAGCAGTCACCTACAAATTTGTTTCCTTAATCTTGAGTCCATTTAGGAACAGGTGGCAAGCGGTGCTGTTCCCGGGGTTGGTGGTGGTGGTGGTGGTGGTGCTGTGTTGTTATGAGATCATTAATGTTGCCCAGGCTGGTCACTTAGGCTCCAGCATCCACACCTCACCCTGTACCTGGGACTGCAGTCATTGTCACTAGTTAGGGTGTGTGTCACCTCCCTGGCCTTATTTTCTCCATTATTACTTGTTGTTTGTTTGTTTGTTTGTTTGTTTTTGTCTGTACCCCCATGGTGTTGCAGTCTTCTGAAGTGCATACCTAGTGAGAGAGGGGTTGTTTGTTTTTTATTTTTTGCTATTTTGTTTTGTTGTTGTTTTTCCAGCTTGCTGTTAGTAGTGGCTTGGGATGGAGGGGACTTTTGTGGGGTGTTCGGGTTTTTTTGGCTTTTTGTGGTGCTGGGGATCAAACCCAGGACTTTGCCCATGGTATGTAATGGCTTGTTTGCGTGCTGGTGCATCAAGGGTGAGGGGAAACGGCTGCTACATGAGTGAATTCCAAGTCTGCTTAGTCTGGGTTTTTAGTTTTGGTTTTTTGCTGTTTGTTTGTTTGTTTGTTTTGTCACCTGTTACACCTTGGAAATCATAATTTTACTTTAATTCCTTAACATTTATTTTTCTTGTCTGGACGCGCGCACATACCATGGCATGTGTGTAGGTCAGAGGACAACCTTCAGGAGTCAGTTTTCTCCTCTCTATACAAGTTCTAGGGATGAACTCAGGTTATGAGGCTTGGTAGCATATACCTTTACCTGCCAAGCCATCTCACGGGCCCCATCATCCTACTTTAAAAATAGCTTTTTTTATTCTTTTACTCTATCTAAACACCAAAGGGATGAACTCAGGTTATGAGGCTTGGTAGCATATACCTTTACCTGCCAAGCCATCTCACGGGCCCCATCATCCTACTTTAAAAATAGCTTTTTTTATTCTTTTACTCTATCTAAACACCAAATTCTAGTTTTAAGTGAGAAAATTAAGATTTTGTTATTTTTTTGTTTTAACAAGTTGGCTGTTCTGTGCCATCAAGGCTGGAAACATTTCCCCACTGGGAATAATTGTCAGCTTCTTTTCTCTCTACAGGTGGAGCGGCTAACCAAGGAATTCTCAGTCTACATGACAAAGGATGGCCGCATCTCTGTGGCAGGGGTCACCTCTGGCAATGTGGGCTACCTTGCCCATGCCATTCACCAGGTCACCAAGTAATTTCCAGGGTGCAAAGGAACAGAGACCACCTTTGCGCTCATGAGAGTTCACGTGCAGGATAAGGGGTGGGTGGGTGGTGGTGAGTAGATCGTGTTTCCAACCACAGTGCATAACACTCAGCGACGGAATGTGTTCCTCGGGCAGAGGCCTCCACGGCTGGTGTCTGGAACTTTGGTGGCTCTAAACCAAACTCTCCCTTATCCCTTTTGTCTCCAACTTTTCTGAAAGAGTTTACACATGCAAGAAAATCAAAACACCAAAAACCCTGTCAGCCATGGCATTGGAACGGAAGCTTTACTACTGAAGCATCCGTTGGTATCGGGGCTCCCCTGTGGACCCAGCTGAGACCACTCACATTAGAGGTTGTGAGAAGGAAAAACCTAGTTCTGTCATCAACAGTTGTCCTGTCATCAACAGTTGTCCTTGTGTTTGTCCTCCCAGTATGGAGCAACTGTGTCAACAGATCACATAACAGAAATTGTGCTTTACAAAACCAACAAGTCTGTTGCTGTTGCCACTTCAGCGAGGACAGTAAATGATGTTGTGTCTGGTCAGCCTGTCTCCTCTTGTCATTGTTGTTCTATAGAGTTTCAGCCCATTCTGCTTGATTGACCATTAACCTCATCTGTCAGGACTTACATAGTTTTCTGTTCATGCCAGAACCTCCTTTATCAGCAAGAAACCGTGGAGAGTGGGGACCTGCACTTTATTTCAGTGTCCCTTCAGTGATTGATTGGCTCCTGGGATGGGGCTTCTGCCCAGCTGGACCTCTTCCTACATCCTGGCTGCACAGCCTGTCTCCTCATATGAGTCAGACAGTGCAGCGTAGGATCAGGAGATATTTTGGGGTTTGTGTGCTGCCAGCCCAGCTCAGACTCCACCCTCTGGAAAGATAACCACCATCTACTCTAATTATGTAGACTTAATGCCGCCTGGTTTCTCTGTTACAATAAAATTACTGTAGACCCACCCAGCCACTGTCTACTTTTCTATTTAATGGGAGGAAGGGGTAGGAGAAGATCTATATTCTTAAGTGTGAAGTCATGCCTAGCTAACTGTAAGCCAAAAGATTTATCAGCTTTCCATTCCTGACTAGAAGTGCATCTTGCTCTTCATCCTGCCTTTCAGCTGGTCTGGTCCAAAGGTGCTGGCTTAGACCTCAGGAGACAGGAGGGTGGAGTGTGACATTCTTCACAAAACTGGGGGAAAAAAATAAATAACCAAATTTATATGGAAATACTAAAGACCACAGAGATAAAAGAAATGAGAAAAGAAAACAAAAACAACTACCAGCTGTATCATAATACTGATCTCAAACTATGCAACATAGTAATGCTATGGCAACAAAGACAGCATCATGTTGACAAAAAAACAGGCCAAGGGAACAAAACAGGGTCAGAAATTAAGGCCTTTTGTGGGGAGGAGGGGTTGGAGAGATGAGACAGGGTTTCTCAGGACAGCCCTGGCTGTCCTGGCTTAGGCATCCAGTTTTTGACAAAAATCAAAAACACACAGGGATCTGGAAAGACGGCTCAGGTGACAGGTGCCTGTCATGAGCCCTGATTTCCTAATTCAATCCCCAGTTACCACATGATAATAAATTACCTTCTAACCTCTGTGTGTGCTGTGGCATGTGTGCAAACACACAAATGGAAAAAATATTCAATAGGAAAAGATATTCAATAAATGATGCTGACAAAGCTAGATACCTACCTATAGCAGAATGAAATTAGGGGCAGAGATGGCACAAGTGTTCACACCACTTGTTGCTCTTGCCAAGGACCCAGGGTTGGTTCCCAACACCCACAGGGTGATTCACAACCATCTGTAACTCCAGTTCCAGGGATCCAGTATACTCTTCTGACAAGGATACCAGGAACACACCTAATTCACATTTCCTACAACACACACATAAATCTGGAAAAGAGAATGAAATTAAATCCATACCTCTTCGCTCTGCCCAAAAATTATAAGCTTGACACGGTGGCACACAGCTTTAATCCCAGCACTCAGGAAGCAGACTATCTGAGTTCAAGGCCAGCCAGGGATACATAGTGAGAACCCATCTCTCTCACACACCCTCAATCCATTGTAAGCCAAAGACATTAATTTAAAAACTTTAAACATGAAAGCTGCCAGAGAAAAGCATAGGGAAACATGTGTGATACAGATACGGCCAGGAACTTTCTGAAAACTCAAATCTTCATTGTGATGCCATTTGGATATGTGGTCCCTCCAGTGGTGTCAGGGGCCTCATAAGAAGAGACTGGAGTCAGCCTGCTTCCTCCCTCTGCTCTCCATATAGGAGGACACGGGATGGGGTGCAGCGGGAGGCTCACAGCAGTTTTCCTGCTGGCACACCACCTCAGGTTTCCCAGCTCCTAGAGCTGCAAGCACTCTTAGCCTATGAACTGTCCATCTCTCCAGAACCAAACTCCAGACATGAGGTAGGCCTTTCTAGAACAAATACACATTGACTTAACATTTTCATTGTTGAATCTACCCAGGTCTCAGCATCTAGTTACAGCAATCTGAATGGAAAAACTGTGATAACTTTTTTTTTTTTTTTTTTTTTTTTTTTTTTTTAAATCAGGGTCTCCCTAAGTTGCTCTGGCTGCCCTTTGTAGACCAGGCTGGCCTCAAATCTCCTGCTTCCAAAGTGCTAGGATTAAAAGTGTGTGACACCACGCTCTACTCTAACATTTTTTAAAATGAACCCTTAGAAATAGAGATCAAGGGTCCAGGGAGGTGGTTCAGTGGGTAAGAGGGCTTGCTGTGCAAGCATGAGGACCTGAATTGGAATTCCCAGCACTCTTGAAAAAGTGGAGACAGTTCCTTGGAGCTGTTTGGCCAGCCAGTCTACTCAAAACAACCAGCTTGGGTTCAGTGACAGGCCCTGTCTTGAGAGAATAAGACAGAAAACAATGAAGGGAGACATCTGATATCCTCTAGCTTCACATTCTACCGACAGGTCCATGTACCCACATACATGTGCACACATGCATACACCACACGTGAACACAAATACAGAGAAATAGGGAATGGATTTTTGGTTCTAGGAAGCATCGGGTGGGAGGGAGGCAAGTGTTCAAGGCCAGCCTGGTCTACAAGAGCTAGTTCCAGGACAGCCTCCAAAAGCACAGAGAAACCCTGTCTCAAAAAAAAAAAAAAAAAAAAAAAAAAAAAAAGACTACTCCAAGGAGGGAAGAAAGCAATCTAACTGCAGATCTTCACCTCTCCCTAAGTTCCTCCAAATCCAATCCCCAGCCTTATCCCATCTCTGTATCCTGCTGCAGCCTTGCTCCATCACGCTCCCATCTCCACTAGATCATACAGATCTTCCGCTCCTAACCTCCCTCCCCCCACTTACTGCTTTATCCTAGCCCTCAACTCCATCAGCACTCCCTGAGAACCCACAGGCCACTCTGAACAGGGAGGCAAGTAGGCTAACCTTAGTCTTCACTCTCCCTCCTCTCCTCAAAATCCAACTCCCCTCCCCATCTTACCTCCAACTCTGTAGCAGAGCACCTCCTGCAGCCTTCCTGCTCCCCATCCCCATTGCCAGATCTTCCCTCCTAACCTGCCTCCCACTCCAAACTTTGCTCTTTGCTTTATCCCAGCCCCTAACTCCAAGAAGCATTCCCTGGGAACCTGCAGGCCACTCTAGCCAGGAGGAAAGCAGGTAGACTAACTGCAGATCTTCCTCTCCCTCCATTCTTCCAAGCCCAGTGTTATGGGGAACCCACCGGAGATAACCACTCAGATACAGTTTGCAGCCAATTGAAAATCTTTATTACAGCCAGCTACAACTACACTCAGATATTTGGGACCGAAGAGTAGCTTCAAACATTTAGAGCAAAGGGCTTTTTAGAGGCTACTCATTCAGCAGCTGTAGAGGGAGGTTTTGGGAAGCAAGCAGTTTAACAGATGCTGAGATAAACTAGCTGGAGCATCTTGACCTCAGTTCCTAGAATAGAGGGTAATTTTCCATGGGATTCTCCATCAAGGAGATCAAATTCTACTTACACCTAAAATGGCCTCAGCAAGAATCCAAGACGGAGGAACCTCTGCACTGTCTTGCCTTATCACACCAATCCTCCAGCTTCATTCCCAGCTCTGTAGCAGACCATCTGCTTTGGCCTCTCCACTCTCTGTCCCCATTCCTAAGGGACTAAGCAGACCCTGATGAACACCCTGCTTTCCCCCCTCCTGTGGACCTGCCTTCATGTCAGGTGCTCTGTGTTGCAAGAGACGAACAAATTAAAAGGTCCATGAAGAAATGTAGGCTTTTATGGCAGGAGAAAGGTCCAGCCTCTGATGGACTGGACTTCAAACAGCCATTCAACGGCATGTTTATTGATGTCTACACAAAGGTTTGTTTTGTTTGGTTTGGTAAACAAGTTCCTCATACCAACGTCCCTGATCTATATGCTTTTCTGAAGAAAAGCATCACCCCCACAAACACACTTTAGTCTTGTATTGTGTACTGTCTGCAGTGCCCAATAATTCAAGAGGTGTGTCATTCAAAGGCTGTAAAGCTGCTTCAGAAAAACTCTAAAAATGACAGAAAACAATCACTGTTTGAATGAAATAAATGAAATGGAAAAAAACAAACAAAAACAAAAACAAAAAAACAATCTTTCCAACTTCCAACAAGATTTCTTCAATGTCAAAGTACTTCAAAAACAACTATTCATTCTTGTGTATACCTTAGAAACAATGAAAAACAACTGTTCTGTTCTAATGTTTACTCTTGATACAGTGACTCTGCTAGATTCCTACATCGTTTAACCCATCCCAATCCCCTAAGTGTCAGCTCCCAATACCTAGAAACACATGTTACCTGGAACCCCCAGCAGCCACACCTATCAGGATCCCAGAAGAATTTCCTAGCAGGTGGCACATAGCCACCACACTTTCCTAAGAACCAGAAAGTGCAAAAGAAACTAAGAAACAAACACTCACCCAAAAAAGACAAGATCAGATATCAGCACCAAGAATTACAATTTTCCCAAACACAGATGCCTAGACACCAGCATAAAAATACAATCTCCACTAGCACCCAGCAACCCTACCACAGTAGGCCTAAGGATTCCAACACTGCTGAAGCACAAGAAAAATACTTTAAAATGGCCTTTATAGTAGGGCAGTGTTGGTGCACGCCTTAAATCTCAGCACTTCAGAGGCAGAGGCAGATAGATCTCTGTGAGTTTGAAGCCAGCCTGATCAATAGAGCTAGGTCTAAGATAGCCAGGGATACACACAGAGAAACCCTATCTTGGGGGAAAAACAGCCTTTATGAATATGATAGAGGTCCTTAAAGAGGAAATGAATAAATCTTTTAAAGAAATCTATGAGGCGGAGGAAGGCGGACCTCTGAGTTTGAGGCCAGTCTAGTCTAGAGTGAGTTCCAGGACAGCAAGGTCTACATAGAGAAACCCTGTCTCAAAAAACAACAAAAGCAAGAAAGCAAGGAAAGAAAGAAGGGGAGAGGGAGAGAAAGTAAGGGAGAGAGAGAGAGAGAAAGAGAGAGAGAGAGAGAGAGAGAGAGAGAGAGAGAAGGAAAAAAGAAATATGTGAAAACAAAATCAAACAGTGGAAGGAAATTAACAAAACAGTTGAAGACCTGAAAGTGGAAATAGAATAAGGAAAGCTCAAACTGAGAGAAATCAGGAAATGAAAACTTTAGAGGCTCAAACAGGAACCTGAGAGGCCAGCCTCACCAACAGAACACAAGAGATGAACAGAGGGAACTCAGACACTGAAGACAGGAGAGAAGAAATGGGTACTTTGGTCAAAGAAAATGTTAAACCTAAAAATACCCTGGCACAAAACATCAGCAAATCTGGTTCATATGAAAAGACAAAATCTATGAATAATAGGAACAGAGAAAAGAAATGGAGTCCAGGTCAAAGGCACAGAAAATATTTTCAGTAAAAGCACAGAGAAGACTTCCCTAACATAAAGGAGAGGCCTAGAAAGGTATAAGAAGTATATAGAACACCAAATACCAAATAGACTAAACCAGAAAATAAAGTCCTCTTGGCACATAATAATCAAAACACTAAATGTACAGAACAAAAAAAGAATATTAAAAGCTGCAAGGGGAAAAAGACAAAGCGACATATAAAGACAGACCTATTTAGAATAACACCAGATTTCTTCATGGAGACTCTAAAAGCCAAAAAGGCCTAGACACATGTTGTCTTGACTAAACCTCAATTGTTTGATTTTACCAATAAAAACTCAGGATCTAGATGCTGGGGTAAAAGCCTGCTAGCTCAGAGAGGCAGAGAAAGCACCCAGCTGACCTTCCTCCTCAACTGACACCCCCCCAAAAAAACAAACAAGCAAACAAACAAAAACCCTCCCTCTCCCTTCACCATCTCAAACGAAAGACCTCAAATTGCCTCCCTTCGAGTGAAGCCGGCGACCCCGGCACGTGATCTGGAACCGGCTGTGTCGCTTGGTGCCATCATGGCTCACGCGGCCAGTCAGGTGCTCCTGGGCTCCAGTCTCACCATCCTGTCCCAGCCGCTCATGTACGTGAAAGTGCTCATCCAGGTGGGATATGAGCCTCTTCCTCCAACAATAGGACGAAATATTTTTGGGTGACAAGTATGTCAGCTTCCTGGTCTCTCTTGTTATGCTCAGCACATTGCAAGCATCGATGGGAGGCGTGGGTTGTTCACTGGCTTAATTCCAAGACTATGTTCGGGAGTCCTTGGAACTGTGGTGCATGGTAAAGTTTTACAACATTACCAGGAGTGTGAGAAACCTGAGGAGGTAGTACCTGGAAATGTACAAAAGGAAGGCTCATCTTCCCTCTACCGAGTTATCAAAGAGACAACTCGAGAGATGATTGCTCGTTCGGCTGCTACCCTCATTACACATCCTTTCCACGTGATCACTCTGAGATCTATGGTACAGTTCATTGGCAGGGAGTCCAAGTATTGCGGGCTGTGTGACTCCATATCAACCATCTACCGGGAAGAAGGCATCATAGGATTTTTTGCGGGTCTAATTCCTTGCCTCCTAGGTGACATCATTTCCTTGTGGCTCTGTAACTCACTGGCTTATCTCGTCAATACCTATGCACTGGACAGTGGGGTCTCTACCATGAATGAAATGGAAAGTTACTCCCAAGCTGTCACAGGATTCTTTGCCAGTATGTTGGCATATCCCTTTGTGCTTGTATCTAATCTTATGGCAGTCAACAACTGTGGGCTGGCTGGTGGATCACCTTCTTACTCCCCAATATATACTTCTTGGATAGATTGCTGGTGCATGCTACAAAAAGTGGGAAATATGAGCCAAGGAAACAGCTTGTTTTTCGGGAAGGTCCCCTTTGGGAAGACTTATTGTTGTGACCTGAGGATGTTGATTTGAAGATGTGAAGCAGGGACAGTGACATTTCTATAGTCCCAATGCACAGAATTATGGGAGAGAATGTTGATTTCTATACAGTGTGGTGCACTTTTTAAATAATCATTTAATCTTGGGAAAATGGAGGTGATTGGTGTCTGCCTTTTTTGTTCTTTTTCCTAGCACATTATTTACCACTGGTGTTCCCCATTAGTTATTTGAATGAGACATTTTTTTCTCCAAATCCTTGTTTTAAACAGAAAATAGAATTATTTTCCTAAAGGAACAGGCAGGTTGTCATGTTGATTTATGTCTCAGGTTAGGGCTTTGTCAAATAAAGAATAGAATCCCAATAAGAAGGAAATCATCCTATAATAAATTAAGAAGGCATACCATGTAGGAGTTTATGAATTACCTTGAGTAGATAGATGCTAGAAAGTCAGCAGCAACAGCCAGTCTACCTCCCACCATGCTTCCAAGAACTTGGCCCATCTTATCTCTCAGTGCTGCTGAGTTACTGTAGAAGATTTCTGCAGAAGTGTCCATGCCTTCTGTTATTCTAGAAGAGAAAATTGTCACCACCAACAAAGAAAAGTTACAAAGACAGCTACAAAGGCTTAATTAAGTAAGATTTGGAAAGGAAATATGGCTTTTCACTCCAAAGAAGCTCTTGATTTCCTTTAACACAAGAAACAAATACTGCAGCACAACAGTAGCCCTAAGGTCCGTCTTCACTACAGTCCCATTGCCTACACACGTGTGCTCCTAAGTGTTTGTTTCCCTTTTGTTACTGCAGAAGATGAGTAGCTTGGTTTTTATTTCTGATGATACCCTTGAAAAGTGTATTTGTAACTCATTATCTGGTAATGTGGATCAAAGTCCACATGGTTCCTAGGATATTGCCCAGCTCGCATGTCAAACCCTCAGTTAGGCATGTTAAAAACACTTATTGGAGGAAAATCACTTTCAAAGGAAAATTTTCAGCTCAAGCATAGAGCTCCTATTTACTCAGGCCTTTTAACAGCAGGTTAAATGCTCCTAAGATGAGAAAGCCTAAACTGTTGCTTGTTTAAGTAATTCACTGGTTCTTTGCCAAATGAGTAAGCACTGAATTTGCTGCTTTTAGACTTCTATCAATGCGGCAGAGGCCATGATGTTAGGTAGTGTGAGCATGCAGGGTTAGGGCTACAACCTGAAGCTGATGAATAGCTTAGCTTGGAATGTCTTTGTCAAAAGTACTTTGTCTCAAAACTAATGTAAATTTTATATTCTATTCAATATTATCTGCATCTGTTTTAATATAAAAAGTGTTTTGCATTACCTACACTTTTCTCCCAAAAAGCATCAAGTAAAGATGATCTAGGAAAATGCAAAAAAAAAAAAAAAAAAAAAAAAAAATTGCCTCCCTTCTCCTTCATGTGTGTCTCTCTATCAGTCCTGCCGATTCCCTCTTACTCTCTATGGTTTCTCTTATTCACTTCCTGGCAACTGGTTGCTTGCTCTGCCTCTTGACCTATGATCGATTTTATTTAATCCTGTTTACGATAAGTTCTTGAATTAAAAGTGTGTGCTAGGGTTAAGCCACACCACAAACTAGAACAGGTTTTTCCAGTAAATAGCACAGTCTCGAGGTTCATAGTGTGGTCAAAAATATCTTAGCACAGACAGAAATGCTAAGGACTCTAAGAGACAAGAGATGCGAGCCCCAACTACCATATAGTCAACAAAACTTTCAGTCAAAATAGGTGGAGAAAATAAGACACTCCATGATAAAACCAAATTTTAGCAATATCTATCTAACGATACAGCCCTAAACGAAGGTGGTAGAAGAAAACCTTGAACCTAAAAAAAGTTAACCATCAAGAAAAAAAAAAAAAGGAAATAATTAGTCTCAGACTAGCAAATCAAAAGAAGGGAACATAATACATACCATAATAACAACAAAACAACAGATATTGACAAACACTGCTCATTGATATCTCTCAGTGTCAGTGGTCTCAATTATCCAAAACAGACACAGAATAACAGAATGAATGTGAGAACATGATACATCCTTCTGCTACATCCAAGAAACACACTTTAACATCAAGGATGAACATCACTACAGAGTTAAAGGATGGGAAAAGACATTCCAAGTAAATGGACCTAACAAACAAGTTGGTGTCACCATTTTAATATATGGCAAAATAGACTTCCAAGCAAACTGATCAGAAGATACAGAAAAGGACACTATATAATCATAAAAGGAAACATCCACCAAGAAGACATGGTAATTTTGTTTGTTTTTCAAGGCAAGGTTTCTCTGTGTAGCTTGGGAGTCTGTAGACCAAGCTGGCCTCAAACTCATAGAGATCCTCCTGCCTCTGCTTCCTGAGTACTGAGATTAAAGGCATGCATAACCATTGCCTGGTGACATTGCAGTTCTTAGCACCTATGCACCAAATACAAAGGCACCCAAGTTTGTAAAAGAAACACTATTACAGCTGAAGTCACATGTTGACCTCACACACTGATGTGGGAGACTTCAGTACCCCACTCTCACCAATACACAGGTCACCCAGACAAAAACTAAACAGAGAAATGCTAGAGTTAACAGATGTCATAAGCCAAATGGATCTAACAGACATTTACAGAACATTTCATCCAAACAAAAAATATATACCTTCTCCTCAACACCTCATAGAACTTTCTTTAAAACTGGCTACATACTCGGACACAGAGCAAGTCTCAACAGATGCAAGAAAATTTAAATAACCCCCTGCATCCAATCTGACCACTATGGATTAAAGCTGGATAAACAACAGCAGAAACAACAGAAAGCTTACAAACTCATGGAAACTGAACAACTCTCCATCAAATGAAAAAACATTTCAAGACAGAAATTAGGAAAAAAATTTAAACCTTTTTAGAATTGAATGAAAATGAAAATACAACATATCCAAACTCGTGAGACACAATGAAAGCAGATCTAAGAGGCAAGTTCATATATCACTAAGAGTCAACATAAAAAATTGGGTATCTCTCATATTAATAACTTAACATCACATCTGAAAACTCATGAACAAAAAGGAGAAATCACACCACAACCAAAAGGAGTAGACAGCAAGAAACAATCAAACTCAAGCCTAAAATCAATAAAATAGAAACAAAAAAGTTACAAAGAATCAATGAAACCAACAGTTAGTTCTTTGAGAAGATCAATAAATAAAGGAGTGAGAGAGAATATCCAAATTAACAAAATTAGAAATGGAAGTGGTGACAATCACAACAGACACCAAAGAAATCTAGATAACCATAAGGACATGCTTTAAAAAGCTGTGCTCTATCTAACAGGAAAATCTAAAAGAAATGAATACTTTAATCAGTGCACACAACCTACCAAAGTTAAATCAAGATCATATAAATAATTTAAATTGACTTATAGCCCTTAATGAAATAGAAACTATAATTAAAAGTACCCCCCCACTCGGGACAGACAGGACTTTTCTTGTCTCCCTCTTCTCTTCTGTCCTCTCTCTGTCTCTGTGTCTCTATACCTCTTTTCTCTTTCCTTCCAGCCCTTCCCTTTCTTATAAAACTTCTCACAAAAGTCCATCCCTCAAAAAAAAAAAAAATATAGTTTTAGCACAGAATCCTACCAGACTTTGCTAGTCAGGGTCCTCTAGAGTAAAATAATGTATATGTACATATTCATATACTGAAAGCAATACCTACACAACTCACTGAACATGGAGAAGTCGAGACAGTGCTTGCATAGATCCTTCCCCCTTATGTATTATTATCTTTGGTACAGGAAGGTACTCTGATGCTACCAACGAAGAAACAAAAACACCAAACCAGCCTTGAAGCCTATGTTCTAAAATGATGTACAACCTGCAAGATATACTAGTACAATATTGGCACAAAGCTTGTGGGAGCAACCAATCAATAAATTATTTTTCTGAAGGCCCATTCCATGAGATGGAATTCATACCTGACACTGCTTGGGTGACCAAGAACCTGAGACTAGATATCCCAGGGATCTATGGTAAAATCAAATACTATTGTTCTAAAACACAGTAGAAATGAAATGACTCTTAATGACATTCTGCTATATTGTTCAGCCATCATCAGAGAAGCTTCCTCCTGCAGCAGATGGGGACAAATACTGAAACCTACATCCAGACAGTATACAGACAGTAGGAGACATTCAAATACTTAATCCTTAATGGGATGTCTCCATCAAATTCCTCCCCTCAGGTCTCAGGGAACTCCAAAGAAGAAATGGAAAGATATAAGAAGCAGAATAAGAGCAAAGAGGTTGGGGGACACCTCTATCCACTCCTCAGGGAGGGTGAGGCCTCCCATGGAGGATCATCAAAGTCTGTCACATCATTTGGGGCATGACCTAGGGCCCTCCCCTGATGGGAGATGTCATTATGTATATATGTTTCTCATACTGGTTAATAATAAAGCACTGTTGGCTGATAGGAAAGGAAGATAGGAGGGACTATGAGACAAGGAGGAAATAGGAAGAAGTAAGGAGGAGTCAAGATGGAGAGTCTGGAGAGAGCTGGACACCAGCCGCCTCCCCGGTAAGAGAAGGCCATGTGAAAATACATAGATCAGCAGAAATGGGATAATACTTAAGACAGAGCTAGCCAATAAGAAACTAGTACCTGGCCAACAGTATAATATCAAATACAGAGTCTCTGTGTATTATTTGGGGCTGGTGTGGCGGTGGGACAAGACCAGCAGCGGGAGGAAAAACCGTACACCTTATACTCCACTGTATATCTAGCCTGAGGCAGTATCCCTCCATAGAGAATGGGCTCCCACAGCCCACTCATGCACTAGGGATAAATACTGGTTCACCCCCAGAAACACCATAGATGTCATAGACTTCCCAAGCCCCACAACTGACACCCATGTTCAGGGGGTCTAGTTTGGTCTTATGCAGGTTCCCCAGCTGTCAGTCTGGGGTCCATTGAGCTCCCACTTGCACAGGTCAGCAGTTTCTGTGGCTTCCGCCCCCAGCATGGTGTTGACCCCTTTGCTCATTACTCCTCCCCTCTACAACTGGATTCCAGGAGTTCAGCTCAGTGCTTAGCTGTGAATCTCTGCTTCTGCTTCCATCAGCTACTGGATGAAGGCTCTGGGATGGCATTTAAGGTAGTCATCAATCTCATTATGGCAGAAGAGCATTTGAGGCAGCCTCTCCACTATCGCTCAGATTCTTAGTTAGGGTCATCCTTATGGATGATTTCCCTAGGGCAGATTTCTCATAAAGCCCATAGCAGCTCCCCTCTATCAAGGCATCTCTTTCCTTGCTCTCCTCTTCTATTTTTCCCCCAACTCAACCTTCCTGATCACTCATGTTTTCCTCCCCCTCCCCTTCTCCCCTCCTCTTTATTCTGCCTCCCCTGTGCTCCCAATTTACTCATTAGGTCTTGTCCCTTTCCCCTTCTCAGGAGGACCATGTATGTCTCCCTTAGGGTCCTCGTTGTTTCCTAGCTTCTCTGGGGTTGTGGATTGTAGGCTTTTTATCCTCTGCTCTTTGTCTAATATGAGAGAGGGCATACCATGTTTGTCTTTTTGTGACTAGGTTACTTCATTCAGGATGTTTTCTTCTAGTTCCATCCATTTGCCTGCAAATTTCAAGATGTCGGTGGTTTTTCTCCACTGAGTAGTACTCCATTGTGTAAATGTACCACATTTTATTTTCTTTTTTGGTTTTTTTGAGACAGGATTTCTCTGTGTAGCTTGGGAGCCTGTCCTGGAACTCGCTTTGTAGACCAGGCTGGCTTCAAACTCACAGAGATCCGCCTGCCTCTGCTTCCTGAGTGCTGGAATTAAAGGCGTGCACCACCAATGCCTAGCGTACAACATTTTCTTTATCCATTTTTCAGATGAGGGAAATCTAAGTCCAAATATGTCAAAGACATTAACATAAACTCAGCCACACTGAACCTCATAGAAGAGAAAGTGGGAAGTACCCTTGAACGAAATGGCACAGGAGACCACTTCCTGAACATAACGAGCATAACACCAGTAGCACAGATGCTGAAATCGACAATTAATAAATAGGACCTCCTGAAACTAATAAGCTTCTGTAGGGCAAATGATACAGTCAACAAGGGAAAAGGTCTTCACCGACCTTGCATCTGACAAAGGGTGATCCAAAATATACAAATAACTGAAGAAGCTAGTCACCATAATACAAGTAATCCATTTTTAAAAATGGGGTAGAGATCTGAGCAGAGAATTCTCAATAGAGGACTCTCAAACAGCCAAAAGGCACTTAAGAAATTGCTCATCATCCTTAGCCATCAAGGAAATACAGATCAATATAACTCTGAGATACCATCTTGACACCTGTCAGAATGGCTAAAAAAACAAACAAACAAACAAACAAAAAAACCCCACCAACAACAGTTTATGCTGGAGAGGATGTAGAGAAAGAACACCCCTCCACTGTTGGTGGGAATGCAAACTTGTATAGCCACTTTGGAAATCAGAATGGTGGTATCTCAGGAAAGTGGGAATTAGTCTACTTTAAGATCCAGCAATTCGGGGAGGGTGTTTAGAGTGCATGTGAGAGGGCAGAGAGGGTAAAAGGGAGGGAAGGAGGGAGGGAGGGAAGGGGAGTAGGGAGGGAGGGAGGAACAGGGAACTGGGATCAATGACAGACTATATCAACAACCAAGGTTGAAGGTCAAACAAGGGAATCATGAGTTAATAGCTGGATCCATGAATGACTGACTACACACAAAAATGAACACATAGGATTCACACACACACACACACACACACTCACAGAAACACACACACTCATAGACACACACACATGCTCACATGCACACAGACACACTAACACACACAAACAGCACACATACACAAAACACACACGCTCACTCATATTAGAATGTTTTCAGGACTGGTCAGGATGAAACTATGGGTGCAACACAGTTGAGCATGGAGTCCATATTCACCGTGCATACATAGGTAACTCTTTTTGAGTCAGAATCTTTTCTCACCTACTTAGGATTCAGGTCCCATGCCCTGTGCAATATCTAGAAAGTAATAATAAACAGAGACCTGTATAAGATCAACACATTCCAAAATGAACCAGAATCAATGCATTTGCAATCGAGGGGCATATGACCTCCATGAACATGGAAATCCTCAGCATAGAGGAATCAGCAGTTATCATCTCAGTGGCAGTCAGTGACTCCAGTGCCCTTCTCAGGAAGTCTGTCCCTACCCCAGTGGTGGGGTAGCTGTCAATCTGGGGCAGGTGAGACACATGCAATGCTGGCTCTCATATAGTGTTCTCCTGTCGTAATGGAAGAACTGCAAGATATTTTTTTCACAGTCTTGGGGATCCAGTAACTCCCCTAGCCTTAGTATGGAAAACAAAATTTTGCTTACAGAATATACAGAGTCGGGTGTCCATTTTGTCTGTGCCTGACTCAGGAAGGCTCAGCCACTCGACCCTAGTCCTGTGTTCCCACAGTACTGAGAGCAGGAACAGAATAGGGCAGAACTTGTATGACACACCTATATAAAGCAGACCCTTCCTACCATGCATAGGGTGAGTCCAGATTAACCCGAAGCTCTCTTAAACTCTCAAATTATAATTGAAAATATGTGTGCATTTTTGGTGTGTGTGGGTCGGGCGTGTGTATGTTTATTGTGTGTGTGTCGGTATGTTTGGTGTGTGTGTTTGTGTGTATGTGCTTATCTATGGTGTGTGTACATGCCTGGTATGTCTGTGATGTGGATGTGGTGTGTGTGTATGGTGTGTTTCTGATGTGTGTAATGTGTATACATGTGTGTTATGTGTGTGCGAAGATTTTGTGATATGCTGCATGTGTGATAGGTGTGGTGTGTTTGTGCATGTAGTGCGTGCATGTGTGTGCGTGAGTGTGTGTGTGTGTGTGTGTGTGTGTGTGTGCGCGCGCTCCAACAGTGTCGTGATATCCTCAGAGTTCATAGTAAAACATTGATTCCCCCGAATATAGGATTACAGATGGCTGCTGCATGTGTGCTGTAAACGAATCCAGCTCCTCTGCTAGAGCAACAAGAGCTCTTAAGTGCTGACTCACTGGTCCAGTCCCTCTATTTTATTAGATAGTTAAAAGTTTAGAGTAGGACTGGGGAGTTGGCTGAGATTCATCCCAGGACTCACATATTGGCATACAAGGGTGATAGTCCCTGGAGATCTGCGGCCTTCTTCTGACTTCTGCATATGCACACGTGTGGTACACATACATATGTGCAGGTAAAACACTACAAGTTTGAGTTTGTAGCTTCTTGGCTTGTGGGAGTTTACAGTCCCCTTAAACCCTGATGGTGCTCATATCTCCACGCCGGTTGTTAGTATCAACATGAAGTGTCTTTACCCAGTAAGCCTGCGATCTTAGTATGTGGGTTATGGCCCCATGGCAGGAGAAACAACCCTCTCACAGTGCTCACTCAAAACCATCAGAACACTCAGATATTTACAATATGATGCACGACAGTAACTAATTTATAGTTATGAGGTGGCAATGAGAATACATTTATGGCTGGGGGACACGACAACATGAGGAACTGTACTAAAAGGCCACAGAACAGGAAGGTTGATAACCATTGAGGCAAATCCTCTCTCATTGGTCCTTGGTCTTTTAAGTATTTTTAAAGTGCACTTAAAGATATACATATGTATTTGTATAGTGCATAGCAATATATAATAAGTGTTAAAATCACTTTATTGCACTACAAATTAATGAAAATTTTATGTGGGTACATGCTTTGTAAGAAAATGAAAGAATTATCAAAAGTATAGATTACTGAGTCAGGCATCGTGTATCTGACAGATCTACAAGTATGATGATTCCTCTTGGAAAATTCATGTTTTGCTTCATCTGATTCTGAAATTCAACATGGATGAGAGTTTGGGATTCTTCTTCTCCTTCTTCTCCATCTTCTGTTAGTTCTTCTCCTTGTTCTTCTCCCTCATCTCCTTCTCCCACTCCTGCTTCTTCTTCTAACTTCAATCTAGTTTAAATGGAAAGCACCTCATGGCAGTGAATGGAGGGGCACACATTCCTTTTCCCATGGACTTCAGACACACGGCACACAGACTGCCAGAGGGCAGGTGCAGAGCTTAGAGAAGGATTGAGAATGTGAGGGCAAGTGTATAGATCAGAACAGGAAAAATAAGAAAGTTACAGTTTCTCTGTATTTTAGGATAGTGGGCAGCCATATGAACCAGTGGAAGTTACTATAAGGGACAGACAGTATTTATTAAAAGGAAAATGATTTGTCCTCTAGCCTGGCTTAAGCAAATGCTACCTTTCAGGGGTGACCCCTTGGGCGGATTGACACAGTCCATGTGGAATATAAGGTCTCTACCCAGATTCAAATCTCTTTTTTATTATTAATTTCTTTTTATTTTAATTTACATATCGATCCCAGTTCCCTGTCCCTCCCTCCCTCTTTCTCTTTCCCTCTCTCTCAACCTCTCCTACCTCCATACCACCCTCCCGTCTTATCCCCTCCCATTCCTCATGTATGGTGATACCCTCCAGGAGGGTTCATCTAAATCCGTCAAGTCATTTGGAGTCTTCTCTCCCTTTAGTAGGTTAAGCGAGTATTCCTCCATGGTGGATGTGCCCCAATGTCCGTTTGTGCACGAAGACTACATCCTGGTTCCACTGTACCAGGTCCCTTAGACTGCTCAGGACTTCTAGTTGAGACCCATATTTAGGGGGTCTGATTCAGTCCCATGATGGATTCCCAGCTATCAGCCTGGGGCCCCATTAGCTCCTCCCCATTCATGTCAGCAGTTTCTTTGTGTTTCTGCAGCCTGGCCTTTTCCTCCTTCTTTGCATCTGTGTCTAGTTTGCCTCAGTGGTTTTTTTTGCGGGCATTTGCTTCTGTTTCCAGCAGCTAATACATGAGAGCTCCATGATGGTAGATAAGTAAGATCAGGGAAGGCCATTTATGGTAGTCTTTCCACTGTTGCTTAAATTGTTTTTTGAGATCAGCCTTGTAGGTCTTTGAACAATTATCTAGATTCAGTTTCTCTTCAAACTATAATGGCTCCCTTTTTGCTATCCCTCTCTCCTCTCTCTCTCTCTCTCTCTCTCTCTCTCTCTCTCTCTCTCTCTCTTTCTCTCTCTCTCTCTCTCTGAGTGTGTGTGTGTGTGAGTGTGTGTTTGTGTGTATGTGTGTGTCATTTCTCTCCCTATCTCTGTCTCTCCCTCTTGTCTTATGTTATCCTTTCCTGACTCACATTCATAGTCCCACGTGCTTTCCTCTCCTCTTCTCTTTCTCCTAGTTCCCTCTCCACTCACTGTTCCCACAATACGCTCAGAGTGTCTTGTGCATTTCCTCTTGTGTAAGGCACTTTTAATGAATCTCTTAGAATTCTGCCTGTTACCTACTTACTCTGGAGGTCTGCATATAGGCTGGTGATCCTGTCCTCTATGTATAAAATCCATATATGTGCGAGTACATAGCATGTTCCTATTTTTGTGCCTGGGTTACATCATTCAGGATGGTTTCTTCAGGTTCTATCCACTTGACAGCATCTTTGAAGATTCCATTGTTTTACCCTGCAGAGTATTAATCTATTGTGTAAATGTGCCACATCTTTATCCATTCTTCAGTTGAAGTGCATCTAGGTTGCTTCTAGATTCGTGCTGTTACAAATAATGCTGCTATGAACATAGTTGAGCACATGTCTTTGCTGCAAGGACGTGGATTATTTGGGTGTATGCCGAAGAGGGGGATTGCTGGGTCCTTCAGTAGACTGATTCCCGTTTTCCTGAAGAACTGCCATACTGATCACCAAAATGGCTGTAGAAGTTTGCACACCCAACAGAAGTGGAACAATGTTTTCCCTTCTCCACATCCTTTCCACCATAAGTTTTCATTGGTGGTTATAATTTTAGCAATTCTGTCAGGAGTAAGATGCTAACTCAAAGTTGTTTTGATTTGCATTTCCCTGATATATAAGGATGTTGAGCACGTTCTTAAGTGTCTTTCAGCCTTTTTCATGTCCTATATTGAGAGTTCTCCATTCATTTCTGTACCCCATTTTTTAATAGTGTTATTTGGTGCTTTCTTGACTACTTTCATGAGGTCTTTGTATATTTTGGATATCAGCCATTTGTCACATGTGGGATTTGTGAAGATCTTTTCCCAGACTGTGGGCTGCCATTTGGTTATGTCAACTGTGTCGTTAGCCTTTTCAAGCTTCTATGTTTCAGGATGTTCCATTTATTAATTGTTGATCTCAGTATCTGTGCTACTGGTGTTATGGACAGGCAGTAGATTCCTGTACCAATTTGGTCAAGGACACCTGTCACTTTTTCTTTTAAGAGTTCCAGTGTGGCTGGATATATATTGAGGTCTTTGATCAAACTTCCTGGGCCTGTTCTGAGCACACAGTATCTACCTATCCACTCATGACCATGTTGAGGCGTCACTCACATGATATTTGGGACCAATCATGTTCCCTCAGCTGGAGAAACCTCCAAATAGAGCTAGAGCCATCCAGAGTTACTGATATTGAACCTCTGACCAACAAACCCACTGTGAGAGCATGGTAGAGGGATAGCGACTCTATCTGCACCCACTGAAAGAAAGGTTGGAAAATTGGCAATATAAGAAACACACATCAGTAGAAAGACCAGTATGACAGCACCAGAATCTAGGGACTCTACCACAACTAGAAAAGAACGCACTAATGTAGATTAAACAGCAGAGAACGATTTTTAAAAAAAAAATTCATATACATGATAGAGGTCCTCAAAGATGATATGAGAAAATCCTTTAAGAAATGGAAGAAACCAACAAATTTGAAGGCATATAGGAAAAGACAAAATCATATAATGCAGGGAATGAAAAACTCTCTTAAAGAAAGTAAGGAAAGCCAAGAAAAACAATCAAACAGATGAAGGAAACAATTCAAATAGTTCAAGACCTGAAGACTGAAATAGGCACAATAAAGAAACACAAACTGAGGGAGTGCTGGAAATAGAAAACTGTAAACAATCAGGAACCATAGAATACAGGAGATTGAAGAGAGAATCACGGGCACTGTACTTTAACCAGAGGAAAGAGAATCATTGACCTGAGAAAAGCTAAAACAGCCTGGTATTGGCATAAAAATAGACAGGTAGACCAATGGAATCGAATTGAAAATCCCGATATTGATCCACGCACCTATGAACAGCTGATTTTCCATAAAACAGCTAAAATTATACAATGGGACGAGGACAGCATCTTCAACAAATGGTGCTGGCACAAATGGATGAGGGTGTGTACAAGACTACAGATAGACCCATGTCTGTCGCCATACACAAAACTCAAGCCCAAATGGATCAAAGACCTCAACATCAATCCAGCCACATTGAACCTCTTAGAAGAGAAAGTAGGAGGTACCCTTGAACAAATTGGTATAGGAGACCACTTCCTGAACATAACTCCAGGGGCACAGACACTGAGAGAAACAATTAATAAATGGGACCTCTTCAAACTTAGAAGCTTCTGTAAGGCAAAGGACACAGTCGACAAGACCAAACGGCAGTCCAGAGACTGGGAAAAGATTTCTGCCAATCCTATATCCGACAAAGGGCTGATCTCCAAAATATACAAAGAACTCAAGAAACTTGTCTCCAAAACACCAAATAAACTATTAGAAAATGGGGTACAGAACTAAAGAAAGAATTCTCAATAGAGGAAATCAAAAAGGCTGAAAGACACTTAAGAAAATGCTCCACGTCCTTAGCTGTCAGGGAAATGCAAATCAAAACTACCTTGAGATACCATCTTACTCCTGCCAGAATGGCTAAAATTAGAAACACCAGTGATGACTTATGTTGGAGAGGATGTGGAGAAAGTGGAACACTCCTCCACTGCTGGTGGGAGTGCAAAGTCATACAGCCATTTTGGAGATCAGTATGGCGGTTCCTCAGGAAAATGGGAATTAGTTTACCACAGGACCCGGCAATCCCTCTCTTAGGCATATACCCAAAGAATTCACATCCGTGCAACAAAGACATCTGTTCAACTATGTTCATAGCAGCACTATTTGTAATAGCAAGAACCTAGAAACAACCAAATGCCCCTCAATTGAAGAATGGTTAATGAAGATGTGCCACATCTACACAATGGAATACTATTCTGCAGAAAAAAAATAATGGTATCTTGAAATTTGCAGGCAAGTGGATGGCACTTGAAGAAACCATCCTGAATGAGGTAACCCAGCCACAAAAAGAGGAACACAGTATGTACTCACTCACATATGGATTTTAAACCTAGATCAAAGGATCTCCAGCCTATAATTAACATCACCAGAGGAACTAGGATACAAGGTGTATTCTAAGAGATTCATATAAAGTCCCTCACAGAACTGGGAAGGGACAAGTCCCTCAGAGCTCAGGTGAAGTGGGGGGGGCAGCGAATTGAAAGAGAAGTAGGAAAAAATGAGGGGGAGGAAAGGAAAACATGTGGGACCAGGAAAATTGAGCCTGGTTAGTAATAGAAGATAGGAAAGAGAGATAGAGGGAGACAGAGACACAGAGAGAAAACATAAAAGAGGGAACCAATATTGGTTTGAAGATAAAATTGAACACAAAGAAAGGTCTAGAGACTACAAGACTGCTCCCAAGTAACAATTTGATCTTCCCTGGAAAGGCTATCATAAATGCCCTTCCTAGAGAGTGAGATCAACAACTAACTTCTCCATGGAGCTCTCAACTAATGCCTGTTGGAAACAGGATCAAACACCCATACATAAAAACTGAGTCGAACTAGAACCCAGAAGCAGATGGAGAGGACAAGACCATGCGGTAGAAGTACATAGAGACAGCTTACCTGAACAAGGAGGAGCTAAGGGCCACTAGACTGATAGCTGGGAAGCCAACAGGGGATTGACTCGGACCCTCCTGAATATGGGTCTCAGCCAGAAGGACTGAGCAGTCTCAGAGACCTCAGACAGTGGAGCCAGGATGTATCCCTGGTGCACAAAAGGACTTTGCTAACATCCCCTATGGAGGGATAACTGCGTTAGTCTAGAGACAGGAGAGAAGCCCTAGTCTCTACTTCACAGGACTTGTCAGATCTACATGACCACAACTGGATAGCATTCCCCTACATATGGAATTGGGGTGGGAGGATGGGAGGGGAGGATGGTTAGAATGCATGTGAGAGGGCAGAGAGGGCAAAAGGGAGGGAAGGAAGGAGGGAGAGAGGGCTGAAGGGGAGGTAGGGAGGGAGGGAGGGAGGGAGAGGGAACTGGGATCGACATGTAAAATAATAAATTAACAAAAAAAAAAAAAAAAGCTTTGACTCCAAAATTTAAATTGAAGAACAATTTACTGGGGAAAAGGATTTCTATTTTTATTTCCACAGAAAATGAAAAGATGTGGATTCCTTCCAGACTAATGTGGTTTGATCACGCCAGACCGCCTGAAACAGAGTACAAGCTGATCCTACATTCCAAACAGCTGGACAAAACAGCCCTACAGACTACAGCTAGGATATCTGAATCTTCTTCGAATCCCCCAAGACAGCTCCCCTTATCAGCAGAAAGTAGTTAGGAAAGAACGACGCCCAAATTCCCAAATATTGTGTATAAATGTTTGTTTTCATTTAATTGGACTTTGTTATATAAAATAAAATAAATTAATAAAAAAAGAATGAGCTAGGAAGGTCTGCTGTGCTTAGGGTCAAGTGATCACAGGGCTCTCATCTCCTTTCACTGGTGGTTGGCTTGTGTCTCTCATTACTCTGCCCTTCTTTCTTCCTGTATCTATTTTTGCGCTTCCCACCTAGCCTTATCATGTGAGGATATATGCCAAATCTGCTTTATCCTCAACCAACGAGAGGAATACATATTCACATCATACACAAGGGTTAACCCACATCACAATCTGGTGACAAGACATAGAAGAAGGGACCTCCTCTGGACTTGTGATCACTATGAATGCTCTCAAATTACACAGTGTAGCTTGTGTCCCTAATAGGTCACAAACACACTGAGAAATTCAAAAGCCCAAGAAATATTATCATAGGATGAGACTTCCCCATGGACCTTATGGTCACCTGCAATCCCAAAGCTCAGAGCCCCCCCCCTGAGCCTCAAAAGAGACAGTTCCTGGTAGGAATGAGGATGTTAGGAACATATTGACTCCTCATGGTTAAACCCCTAGTCTTTTGATTATAGTTTTGACGCACAGGCAGGAAATTCCTTAGTGTTGTTCATCTTTGGTTGTCATCATTTGGTCAAAGAACAAGACAAATTTACACTGACACAGACATACATGCACCACTTTTCTACTGCCCTGGGGAACTGCATATGGAATTCCACATTCCAAGGAATGCACAGCTCATAAGAATGACAGAGAGGAAAATTCCTGGTGAACATTGGGATTGAGAAAGGGTGATTAGGGAGCTCTGTTTGGGAGATCCTTCAGTCAGCAGAGTCCTTGTCAGACAACAATGAGGGCCTGCATCCTTGTCTCAGCACCCACATACAGTGTCAGCTGCACCAGCACACAGTGGGAATCCCCACTCCTGCCATTCTCAGCAAGGAGTCCAGGAGAACTGGTGCACTCTAGAATCAATGACAGACTGTATCAACACTAAGGTTGAAGGTCAAACAGAAGGGAATCATAGGTTGACATATGGATCCAGGAATGACTACACACAGAAATGCACATATAGGTCACACAGGTCACACACACATTTTCACACAACCACTCACTCCCACACACACACACACACACACACACACACACACTAACACACACACAACTCTTGCTTGGAAAGTTTTCAGCCACTGGTCAGGATTGAACTGTGGGTGCAGCACATTAACTCCTAGCACACTATTGAGCATGGTGTCCATGTTCACAGTGGGCACACAGGTTACTCTGCTTGAGTCAGAATATTTATCTCATCTACTTAGAATTTAGGATCCATGCCCTATGCAACATCAAACAAATAATTATGAACACAGACCTGTACATGATCACCTCATTCCAAAATGAGCCAGAATCAATGCATTTGCACATCAATGGTCACATGACCTCCATGAACAGGGAAATCCTCAGCAAACAGGAATCAACAGGTAACATCTCAGTGGCAACTCAGTGACTCTGGGCCCCTTTCCAGGAAGCCTGTCCTACCCCAGTGGTGGGGTAGCTGTCAAGCCTGTGGCAGGTGAGACACATGCATTACTATCTCTCATGAAGAATTGCAAGGCTTCTTTATGTAGACATGTGCATCTAGCAGCCCCCCTAGCCTTAACATGGGAAGAACAATTTTACTTAAGGAATATATAGAATCCTGGTCCATTTTATCTGAACCAGACACAGGAAGGCTCAAACACTGACAGGATAGAGCAGGACTTGTGTGACACACCCATTTAAAGCTCAGCCTCCCTACCATGCACACAGTGAGTCCATATTAAACAGAGGCTTCCCTAAACTCTGGAATTGTAAATTGCACAGGTGTGTGCATGCAACTGCCATATTTCTCATAACACAATTTATACCAAACATCCCTCCCAATCTACCTAGGTCAGTTTGTCCCTGGAGTTTTGATGTTGGCTGTCCCAGTCCTACAAATGACAGCACCTGACAGAACCTAACAACAAGCTCCTCCTCTAAATTCACAGCTTGTATGAGGATCATGTTGTCCTCTACCCAGGCTTTGTGCTGTGCTTCACTGTTACCATCCTTGTCCTCTCCTACACTACCTTCCACCTGCATTTCCTTTAGCATTCTCAGAGGAAGGGCTCAGGACACTCGTACTGCCTCATGAGAAATAGCCTGAAGCTAAGTAAGATCAGTATTTATTACTGAGTGTTTATGTATTTGTGCCTGTGCGTGTGCGTGTGTGTGTGTGTGTGTGTGTGTGTGTGTGTGTGTGTGTGTGTGTGTATGGTGTGTGTACATATCTCGTATGTCTGTGATGTGTTTGTGGTGTGTATGTGTGTGTGTTGTGTGTACAAGTGGTGTGTGTGTATGTGTGAGTGTGTGTGTGTATGTTTGTGCTCCATGTGTGTCCCTGATGTCCTCAGAGATCAGAAGAAATCATTAATTCCCCTGAATATAGGATTACTGATGGCTGCTGCATGTGTGCTGTACGCAAGTCCACCTCCTCTGCAAGAGCAACAAGAGCTCTTAAGTGCGGAATCACCTGTCCAGACCTTCTATATTATCAGATTTTTAAAAGTTTAGAGTAGAAATGGAGAGTTTGCAGAGGTCCAATGCCTAGACCCACATATTGGCATACAACGGCGATAGTCCCTGGGGATATGATGCCCTCTTCTGACTTCTGCGGGAACAATGTACACATACATATATGCAGGCAAAAGACTGCAAATGTGTGTATGTGGCTTCTTGGAGTTAAGGGGAGTTAATAGTCCCCTTAAATCCTGTAGGTCCCGATGAATCCATTCTGGTTGTTAGGCTCAACATAAAGTGCCTTTACCCAACAAGCCTGGGATCTTAACATTTGGGTCATGGCCCCCTGGAAGGAAAAACAATGCTCTCACAGGGCTCATCCAAGACCATCAGAACACTCAGATATTTACATTATGAAGCACAACAGTAGCAAAATTATAGTTATGAGGTGGCAATGATGATAACTTTACGGCTTGTTGTCCGCACAACATCAGGAAATTTATTAAAGGGTCACAGCATCAAGAAGGTTGATACCCAGTGTACTAACCCATATCATCATCAGTCCCTGGGTCTTTTAAGTACTATTAAAGCACATTTAATGATATACACATGCATTTGAACAGTGCATACCAATATATAATAAGTGTTACAAATCACATTATTGCACAAGAAGTAAATGAAAAATTTAAGTGGGCACACATTTTTTGTACGAAAATGAAAAAGCAATTAAAGTATAAATTACAGAATCAGGCATCATGCATCTGACAGATCAACAATTATGATGATGCCCCTTGAAAATTTCATGTTTTGCTTCCTCTGATTGTGAAATTCTACACGGATGAGAAAGCAGGATTCTTCTCTTCCTCCTCCTCCTCCTTCTTCTTCCTTTCTCCCTCTCCTTCTTCTCCTAACTAATACTTCATCTTCTGACTCAAGGGAAACTTCATTCCAGTTTAAAAGAAAAGCACATGGTAGGGAATGGAGGAGGCACGCATTCCTTTTTTTACCCATGGATTTCAGGCACAAAACAGACAGATTGCCAGAGGGCAGGTGCAGAGCTTAGAGAAGGAGTGAGAATGTAAGGGAAAGTGTATAGTTCAGAAACAGGAAAAAAAAAATAAAGAAAGAAAGAAACAAACAAAGAAAGAAAATTTCCATGTCCTGATTATTTCAAGAAATAGGCAGCCATATAAACCAATGGATGATACTACAAGGGACAGAACAGTATTTATTAGAAGAAAAATGATTTGGCTTCTAGCATGGATTTAGCAAATTAAAAAAGAAAGAAATCACCCAACAATAGAAAGACAGTATGACAACAACAGAATCTTGGGACTATACACCAACTAGACCTGAATACACCAAAGCAGATGAAGCAGAAGAGAATGATTCAAAAAACAACTTCATAAAAATATTAGAGGCCCCCAAAGATGATATGAGAATATCCCTGAAATAGAAATAGTCATCAAAAACCTCCCAACCAAAAAAAAAAAAAAAAAAAAAAAAAAAAAAAAAGCCCAGAGCCAAATGGATTCAGTGCAGAATTATACCAGAAACTCAAAGAAGAGATAATACTAATACTCCTCAAATTGTTTCACACAATAGAAGCCGAAGGTTCATTACCAAACACTTTTTTACTTGGCTAAAATTACCTTGGTACCCAAGCCACACAAAGACACTATGAAAGAGAATTACAGATCATTATCCATCATGAACATTGATGTAAAAATACTCTATAAAATACTGGCAAATCGGATCCAAGAACACATCAGAAAAATCATGCACCATGACCAAGTAGGCTTCATCCCTGGGATGCAGGGATGGTTCAACAAAAGAAAGTTTATAAATATAACCCACCATATAAACAACCTGAAAGAAAAAAAAATCACACATGATCATCTGACTAGATGCATAAAAGCCTTTGACAAAATCCAACACACTTTCATGGTAAAGGTCTTGAGAGATCAGGGATAACAGGATCATACCTAAACATAATAAAAACAATATACAATAAAGCAACAGCCAATATAAAACTGAATGGAGACAAGCTTAAGGTCATTCCTCTATACATCAGGGAACAAGACGAGTCTGCTACTCTCGTCATGTCTCTTCAATAGTGTATTAGAAGTTCTAGCTAGAGCAATAATACAACAAAAGGATATCATGGGAATAGAAATTCAAAAGGAGGAAATCAAACTGTCATTATTTGCAGGAGATATGATAGTTTACATAGGTGACCTGAAAAACTACCAGGGAACACCTATAACTGATAAACACCTTCAGCAAATTAGCAGTATACAAGATTAACTCAAAAAAATCAGTATCTCTAAAATAATAGTCGATAAAGAGGCTGAGAAATAAATCAGAGAAACATTGCATATATAAATATATGTATATATGCAATGTATATACATATATAAATATATGTATATATGCAATATATTCTTATTTTACATATTGACCCCAATTTCCTCTCCCTCCCATGGCTCCCCTGCCCCCACCCATACAATTCCACTCCCCAACTCCACAGGAAGGGTGATGCCTTCCAACAGGGATCATCAAACTCTGTCAAGTCATTTGGAGTTGGATCTAGGCCTCAGTCTTGCCTCTAGACTAAGGGAATATCCCTCCATAGAGAATGTGCTCCCAAAGTCCTTTCATGCACCATACTTGTAAGGAGTAAGTTTTTTCTTCGGCCGCCGGTCTTGTTCCGGTGATGCACCAGCCCCAAATAACGCACAGAGACTCTGTATTTGATATAATTCTCTTGGCCAGTTACTTGTTTTTTATCGGCTAGCTCTGTCTTAATTATTAACCCATTTCTATGTATTTCCATGTGGTCTCCTTACCAGGGAGCCAGCCGGCATTTTGCTTTCTCCAGACCCTCCATCTTGACCTCTCCTTTCTCCTTCCTCTTTCCTCCTTGTCTCATAGTCCCTCCTATCTTCCTTTCCTATCGGCCAACAGTGCTTTATTCATTAACCAGTATGAGAAACATATATACATAATGACATCTCCCATCACATACTGGTTCCACTGTCAGAGGTCCCTTACACTGCCAAGGTATTCCAACTGACACCCATGTTTATGAGGTCAGAGTCAGTCCAATGCTGGTTTCCCAGCTATCAGTCTGGGGGGCCATGAGTTCCCCTTTTTCAGATCAGCAGTATCTGTGTGTTTCTGTAGCTTGGTCTCGACCCCTTTTCTTATCACTCCTCCCTGTATTTCTAGAGTTCAGTTCAGTGTTAAGCTGTGGTTATCTGCTTCTGTTCAATCACCTACCAGCTGAGGGCTCTAAGATGGCAGATAAGTTAGTTATCAATCTCATTATCAGAGAAAGGCATTTAATGTAGCCTCTCCACTGTTACTCTGACTTAGTTGGGGTCATCCTTGTATGTCCCTGGACATTTCTCTAGAATCAGTTTTCTCTTCAAACCTACAATGGCTCCCTCTATTACGGTATCCCTTCTTTTTTACACTAGTGTATTCATTCCCTGACTCAATCTTCCAGGTCCCACATGTTCTCCTCTCCTCCCCTTCTCTTTCTCTTTCTCAATCTCTTTCCCTTTCTCCTTCTCTTTCTCATTCTCTCTTAGGTCTAAATGTTGACTTACTTTGATTTAGATTTAATTTGTGAATGAGCTTCAGTTTATTTTATTATCAACCATTTACTATTATTCTCTATCCATTTATCTTTCAAAATTTTACATTGGTTTACTTCTCTTTTTTAATTTATTTTTTTATTTTTATTTATTTTATATAACCAAGTCCATTTAGATGAAAACAAACATTTATAGACAATATTTGGGAACTTGGGCGTCGTTCTTTCCAAACTACTTCCTGCTGGTAAGGGGCACTGTCATGGGTGATTCGAAGAAGATTCAGAAATCCTGGCTGTAGTTTGTAAAGCTGCTTTGTCCAGCTGTTTTGAATGTAGGATCACCTGTTACTCTGTTTCAGGCAGTCTGGCTTGATCAAACCACATTAGTCTGGAAGAAATCCACATCTTTTCATTTTCTGTGGAAACAAAAATGGAAACATTTCCCCCCAGTAACTTGTCCTTGAACTTAAATTTTGGAGTCAAAGCATTTTTTTAATTTAATTTATCATTTTACATGTCGATCCCAGTTCCCTCTCCCTCCTTCCCTCCCTACCTTCCTCTCTCCTTTCCTCCTCCCCTCCCTCCCTCCCTTTTACTGTCTCTGCCCTCTCACATGAACTCTAATCACCCTCCCCTCCCATTCTCCCACCCCAATCCCATATGTGGGGGAATGCCATCCAGTTGGGGTCATGTAGATCTGACAGGTCATGTGAAGTAGGGACTAGGGATTCTCTCCTGTCTCTAGATTAAGGCAGTTATCCCTCCATGGGGGATGTGTTCGCAAGGTCCTTTGGTGCACCAGGGATACATCGTGGCTCCACTGTCTGAGGTCCCTTAGATTGCTCAGTCCTTCTGGCTGAGACCCATATTCAGAGGGGCCTGAGTCAGTCCAATACTGGCTTCCCAGCTATCAGTCTAGTGCCCCCTTAGCTCCTACTTGTTCAGGTAAGCTGTCTGTATGTGTTTCTGCCACCTGGTCTTGTCCTCTCCATCTGCATCTGGGTTCTACTTCGACTCAGTGTTTATGTATGGGTGTTTGCTCCTGTTTCCAACAGGCATTAGTTGAGGGCTCCATGGATAGGTTAGTTGTTGATCTCACTCTCCGGGAAGGGCATTTATGGTAGCCTTTCCACGGAAGCTCAAATTGTTACTTGGAAGCAGTCTTGTAGTTCTCTAGACCTTTCTTTGTGTTCAATTTTATCTTCAAACCAATATTGGCTCCCTCTTTTATGTTCTCTCTTTCTCTCTCTCTCCCTCTCTCTTTCCTGACTTCTATTCCCAACCAGGCTCAATCTTCCTGGTCGCACATGTTTTCCTTTCCTCTCCCTCGTTTTCTCCTACTTTTCTCTCTATTAGTTGCCCCCCCTCACTTCCCCTGAGCTCTGGGGGACTTGTCCCTTTCTGGTTCTGTGAGGGACTTTATATTGAATCTCTTAGAATACACCTTGTATCCTAGTTCCTCTGGTGGTGTGAATTTACATTGAGTGTTGTAAGTCTATAGTAACTGGAAGAGAAAAGGTTTTGATTTTGCTTGGAGCATACACACCTACTTTGTTATTTCCCTCAGCCTTTCCTTGTAGTTATAAGTTCCCCGATCATGATAAGAGTCTTCTCTTGCCCACCATGCCACTCATGCAACTTAACAACTCTAGGAATCTTGAGGAACAATACTTTCTTCATGGCCACAAAGCTTCACAGGCTGTCATCCTTTCCATACCCATGAACACAGGCATAAGAAACAGGAATTATATTGTGACTGTAGAGATGAAGAGGTTTACAGTAGTGGAATATTAGAGAATATGAAGGTGTGAGTGCAAAGGACCTTGAAGAAGCTTGTGTGTTCACTCTCTATCTAGTCCATAATCTCGTGCCTCTAACCTGGGCTGCACAAAGCTGACTGAGACCATTCTTGTTACTACTGCTGCTGAAGTCCAAATGTCCTTCCTAGGGTTTGAATGGGAGAGGTTTCACATCATCTCAAGTCTCTGAGTTCTTGGTCTCCAGCAGGGGGTATGATCACGAGGGTGTAAATCCATCCATGGTGATGGACCCAGCAGGGGTGCTAGTCATTGGAAACAATAGGACCTGCCAATGCCATGTAAACAGCCACTACAGACCCATCTTCCCAAGTCCTCAGAAATGGTTTCCTTGTCCTCCCTAGAGCCTGAAGCAAAGCAAAACCTGTGTAGCACCCTCATGTTGCTGCTTGTCAGGTAACTGGCCACAGCAGTGAGAACACTAATTCTGTCCTTGGAAACAGAAACAAAAGAATTTCTGTCCCCCACTGTCCTCTGGTTTTAGATAGCTGTGATTAGCAGATTCCCTCCCATAACCTGAAAGAAGCCATAGTTAGGAATTGCAGACTCCAACCACATAAGGAATTGGCTGGGGCTGACTCTGTAGAGTCACTCTGTAGAGTGGCTGTTGCTTGGCTGCTGCACAGCTGGTGTACTGAGACATTGGTTCACATTAATGTCAATATTACTGATCTCTAAGATATCTTTCATCTGCTTTGACATGCATGTAGTGAGTTTTTTGGTTTGATTTACATCTCTTAATTGATTATTTATTTAATTAGTGCTTTCCATTCAGCTCTCCTTTTTTTAATGGCCCCACATTTATAATATCAGCATCTTTGCCATTTTTACATTTAACTTTTCTTGTTTTAAAGGTTTGGTCAGTAAGAACAAGCTGCAAAACACAGGATAAGTCATTTCCATGTGAATGTTTATCATCTCCTACAGTCTTGAAGCTTACATGCTCGTCTCTCCTGGTGGCCATCTTCCACACTTGCTATGTCACACACGACACCCTGAATAAAGGAACAAAACTCTGTCATGTATGTCGTGACTACTAGTCCTTTCCATTAGAGCATCTCCGTGTCAGGGAGAGCTACCATCCTTTCGACACTCACCTACATAAGTTTTAGATAAAGGTACTGAATATGTTAAGCGTAGACATGAGGTCTGTATTAGTCAGAATTCTCAGAGTACAAAGGGTATTAGGGCAGACCATAGGTGTTTTCTCTAACTAGTTTCTCTAACTGTGTCCCTAAGAAGGGTCTGCACAAAATTCTTGTCTGTTCAACTTGTTACTTGGCACATGTTACCTTGTCACTATATTACCTATTTACTAGATTCTTAAAGTCCAAGTGTGCTCCTCAGGTTTGATATGGTGTCATACCAAATATGTCTGAATGCTTGGGTTCTAGCAGGAGCTGCGGTTTGGGAATAAATAAGAGCCCAGGGATATGAGAAACAGCAAGAGAGGAGCTGGGTAACTGGGTGTAGCAGGGACCTGCCAAAGTCAAGTACCCAACTGCCTCAGACCCATCTTCCCAAGTCCCTACACCCTCATCTGCCATACCACCCTGTCCTCTGAGAGCCTCAGAGAGAGTAGGATTTTCCTTTTCCCTATAAGTTATATTTTGTTGGGGATTTACTCAGGGCCATGACAAAAGTTATGCAGTCTCTGGAGCTGGATAGAGCAACATCTTTGGGTTATTTCCTGCTCTTACTAGTAATCCTTTACTGTGACATAACAAAAAGCCGAAGTTATGGAAATCTGTTCACATAGGCCCTGCAGAGGCTGGGACTTGTTTCATGTTGCGGAACAACTCTTGTGGAGAGGACAGCAGGCAGACATCTGCATTTGTCCTGAACAACTGGACTCTCAGAAGCTCGTGAACCTTAACATTTGAAGTTTTTCTTTTCTTGATTGGATTTTGTGTTCTGCTTTTGTTTTGTTTTTTTTTTTTTTTTTCTTTCTTTCTATTCATGAACCCAGTGCTTTTGGAGGAGGCATGTTTTTCTGCTTACATGTTCATTTCTCTCAATTGTTTTGTATAAAATATTTTTGCCTTTTTTTTACTTTTGTTTCATTTTTCTTATTTTAAACCTTAACTGTGTGACATGAGGCATTCCCCTGTAATAATTTTGGAGATGCATAGTGATATGGCATCATTTTTTCTGCTCTGTGACAGTGCAGCTGTTTCTTGTGCTTCCACCGGCTGCTCCATGGCTCTAGTCAAGATCACCATGTCTCTGGACCTGGGATTATAGGAAAAAGCCTTATGTCTATATCTATTTCAGAAACTGACATGAATCCATTTTTTTATGGATGAGCGTGGGCCCACTCACTGGACCACCTCCCATTCTGGATGTCCAATGATTTCCAATGGAATTATCATAGGATTCTCTGTTCAAGTCACTATGAACATGAAGCATCAACTCTGACCTGTGTTTTGAAAACAGATGTACATGTGGAAATTCATCAAAGACATTGGAGTATACCCCAACCTCTTTGTGTGTGTGTGTGTCTGTCTGTCTGTCTGTCTGTGTGTCTGTGTGTCTTTGTCTACGGTTAAGGGTTCAGCATCAGAGGAATGCAGGCTTTCAAGACTAAGTTTGGAGAGAACATTTCTTGTATCTGTTGATGCTTACTGAGGAAAATTGATCTTTACTCTAAAACCAGGAGGTAAGATCCATCACTTACTCTGTAGGCCTGGGAACTTCTAGTAGTATAAATGATGTTACTCTTTCCACCTTATCCCTAAATTGATGCCTTTGCATGTCTGTAATGTCCACAATTGATCATCACACCTGAAGTGTAGTAGCAGGAAGGAAGCAAATGGTACACAAGTTTAACAACATTCTATCAATGTTTGTCTCTTACTATTCAAGATATCGCCTTCTTTCATGATTGTCACCTCTGTAGAGTCAATTCACATCAAACGCACACCAGGATGTCCTAGATCATACTTGTCTTTCTTCCGCATTGTATGCCTTGTTTCACATTTCCATAATTTTTATCTTCTCTCTGGGCAAGAGTTTTGACAGACTTCATCTTTACAAGTCACCAGATATTTTTTTTTGTTTCTTTGGTCTTCTTTTCAACCTCTAAGTGATCACTTATTGCATCACTGCTCTTTCTTATTCTTTCTCATGATTGCTTTAGGTTTGTGTGGGAACCTTTTGTTGTTTTTAACCTCTGACTACAAAATTATCATGAGGATGTTAAGGTAGCTACAATATTCATGAAGTAGAAATTGAGAGTCATAAACGTATCTGCTAAACCTGCTTTTGTCTTTTTACCGAAGGCATCTTGTGGTGGTCCCATCCCCCACCTGTTCCAGTGGGGAATATGGAGGAAGAATTTCCATACATGAATCTCTGTGATAGAGATTCACTAGCACCATCCAAAGAAACTGGTTCCAGGCCATCCATCTCCACCATTGTAGATACTATGTGTTGCTTAGACCCCATGGCTGAAGAACCCCTGGAAGTCAAAGGAACAGATAAGCTTAATGATGCCCTTGCAAAAAACAATATGTTCAACAGGAGAAAAAGTGATAGTAACATCCACGGTGACATCTGGCAGGGTCCCAAGAGCCCTTCTGCTGGTCATCCCACCTTCTTTCTGACCCTAAGTAGGGCCCAGAGTGAAACAGCTTTGCCCACATTCCTGACATCGGAAGACAACCAAGGGCAAGAGTTGAATGAAGTGAGAAAAAGCAAAAGCTCCTCTATGTCCACCTCTCCAGATTTATATGAGCTGCTCGATACCAGCTGGCTTTGGAATTCTGACCCACCACTTTATCCTGTGCCCTCCTATAACATCAATTAAAAATTCAGAGGACACAGAGAGTATTACTTCATCTGATGACAGTGGCACATCTGAGGAGACCTTCTCCTGCCTAGAGGAAACCACTTCTCATTACTCAGCTGCCCATGATGCTGACCAGGCTGAGAATGAGGAGACGGGCAGCGCCATCATGCTCAGTCTCTCATCCCTGGAAGGGCTGTGGTTGTGGGATGACAGCAGCAGCACGGGGATGCCAGTAACCCAGTGTGATGCCGATGTCACTGCTAGCATCAGCACTTTTACAGACCTGAAGGAAACTGATCTACAATGCAGTGAGAGAATGTATGATACAATCGACACCCTGGACTCTCCCCTGAGAGTGAACAATGAATTTGAAAGTATTGACGAAATAACAGTTGAAGAGTCACAACTGATCTCTGGCAAGGACCAGCCCCAGGAAGAAGCCACACCCTCCAAGAAGAAGCACAGACGGGGCTGAAATGGGGTGAGGAGAGGGATTAGGCACCTGTTTAGAAATTTATGCAGTTGCCTTCTCACCCCAAAGACAGAAGATACAGTCCCCAGGTAAGGGACAGCAGGGCATGGGAAACAGAGTTCCAGGAAACCTAGTAGGCGTGACTTTCATCTTTGTGTATTTCTTCTTTGAATTGCAAGGAGTATTGCCATTGATGTTGTGACCCATGTATAGGACATGGACCATAAGAGGTATGTAGGCCTAGATGGAGCATTCCCACTGTATCTCTTTATGTGGGTCTTGGGGAAGTTGAGCCTGAAGCAGACAAGCAAAGGATGCAACCAGCTTCAATGGAGGGAAGGAGAAGACAGTTGGGATTGAGGACTGGGAACAGGTTAAGGTAAGAGGCATCTTCTAGAGAGGTATGGGACAGCTTTGTGTTAAGTTCTTCTGATGTCACAGTCACTGACAGAGTCCTTTTGCTTGGGTCTCTTTAAAGTCTGAAGAACAGGCCTGGGTCCTGAGGAACCCACATCATACTGGTGAGGCCTACCAAGTCACAGGAGGGAGCCAGGCCAGAACTCAGCAGAGCTGTATACCACAAGTATGATGTTCCCTATCAGACACCTCCAGCAACCTGGGGACAAGCTCTCTACCCATCCTCTCCCTACAGGGGGAGCAGTTTTCTCCACCAACATAAACTCATACTTGCCCCAGCACTATGGCAAGGCAGAGAGTCAGCCACACCACCACCCTATTTTAAAGAACCTGCCCATCCAGCATCAAGAACGACTTTATCAAATTTTGTGTTCCACACGACTTGAGGTCTTCAGACACATCCCTATTGATGAGGGTTCTCAATGACCAGATGTAAAGAAGTCCATATACTGTGAAATCCCAGGAGTTAAGGAGGCCCAGGGAGAACGGCAGGGAGGTGGAAATGAGTATGTATGACCCTTCAAAGAAAAGAAAGTAAGAGGGAAGAGGCAAGGGCATAAAGGTGATTAAAAAGAAGGAGAATCTGTCAATAGGAATTTCCAATTCCAGTCTTGCAGCTGTAAGAAAGAAATAAGCTTGTAGAGGAGAGGCCATGTCCTTGGACTGGCAGGGGCTGGAGCAAAGTCCCTCAGGAAGAGAGTTGGCATGTAGCGAGTGGATTCCCAGGAGCAGAAGAAAATGCCATCCCAGGGAGGTCAAGCCAAACCCCTCTCAGGACCTCTTTCTTGTCTAACTAATCTTGAGATGATCAGGTAAATACCACCTGTGTGTTTTTTCACAGCCTCCTTCCACCAGGCACCCATGGTAACCTACCTTTGTCCCAGAAGTCCACAAACTGGTGTAATATTTTTTTTTCACAGTGAGTGATTCTTTCCTGTCAAGAGACAATAATTACAGGGTTTTTTTTTCTGTGACCTGTGAAAAGGTAAGTAGGGCTATGGAGGCCTGTGGAACATCACTCCAGACAAGACCAGCATCCTTGTACGACTTTGTGTCCAATGCCCACATTCAGGGTCTAGATTAGGAGCAAACATTCATTGTCACAGAGGTACAAGCTGTCAGTGAGTGATATACTGTGCATTCTTGCTGAATGCGGTGTCTGCACAGTCCTCACAGTCAACATGCAAGCTATGATCAGACCTCTGATTCAGCTGGGACTGCCCAGATGACAGGGAATCCAGAGTCTGTCCTGAGGGGATAATTTAGATCAGTGTGTCTTAACCTTCCTAATGTTGGTATACTTCAGTTTCTCATGATGTGGGGACCACAAGCCATGCAATTATTTTTGTTCCTCCTTCATAAGTAATTTTGCAACTGTTTTGAACAATAATGTAAATATCTCTGTATTCTGCTGGTGTTAGATGACCAAGTGAAATGGTCATTTGACCCACAAAGAGGTTTAGATCACCAGGTTGAAAACCACTGATTTAGATGAAGTAGTTTGAGCATCCTGAGCGTCTCTTTTTGGTGAAAGGTAAGTTTCTGAAGCCTGACCTTAACATTATTCAGCAATGAAGTTGGGCTTTCTTTTCTCTGCTGAGATGCTGGCATTGATTTTTGGGCATATGGGCATTGTGTTAGTTTATCAATTTGCAATCCACTTCGCTGTCCACAGCGGAGTAGAGCTTGCATGCACAAGTGTCTCGGGCAGGCTACAATGCCCAGCTCTACTGGCAGTGTTGCGGTGGGCCAGCTGTCTTGGTAAGGATGGCTTGATTCTTGTCTCCCTGTTTTGTGAAACATTTCCAAGATGCCCTGGGATGTGTGAGATAGAAACTTGTTGCACACACACACAAAATACTTCCTTTTCTGGCATTCACTTACTGAACTTGCCCACTCCTGCTCTGTTTCTAATCTATTGCCATAGCAATGCACTCTGACCAAGGCAACCTATGAGAGAAAGGATGGTCCTTAGGGGTCATCAGTTGCAGAGGGTGATAGTACATGACCATTGTGATGAAATCTAGCAAGAAGCAGTCGGGCATGGCATTGGAGCTGGAGCTGATAGCTTACCTCATATTCTCAAGTATGACACCCACAGAGATGAGTGCGGATGGGTTTGGCTTTTGAATCCTTAGTGCTCTGGGACACTCCACTGACTACTCATCTTTCTTTCCAAACAGTCTCACCTACTGGGGATATGTATCCAATCATGTTCATCGATGGGGGCCATTCTGATTCAAACTAACACCCAATATTAACCTGGAGCTTTGAAAAGGAGAAACTTTTAGGGTAGCATTGCACTGGGATCTGACAGTTGATGTCCCCTCCCTCTGGTCTTCTTTCATTTTCAGAGAGTAGATACACCAAAGTCTTTATTACCATGCAGGTGTTCCAGAGATACAGACCTGCTCCTCCATGCACATCTCTGGAAGATTTAATCGACTCGTGCACTACTCTTTTATCCCCAAAGAAGCTCCTTTCATAGAGCCCCTCAACTAGAGGAGCCCTGTTCAGCTGTTTATACACAACTGAATGATCGTGACCACCTCACAAGTTAAGACAGGCTAGATCATGAGTGTATGTTTTGAAAAAGATCAAATTACAGGTACATCCCACAATTCTCTTTGGGAGACAGAACACACAAAACCATCAGTGTCTGCAATTTGTAACAATGGAAAAGACCATGAAGCAGTCCATGCCACAGGCTCTGTAGCAACTTGTTCAAACAGGTGGGACACTCAGTGCTAGTGTCTTCCCACCCTGAACTATCATAGACACGGAGTCAATGGGAATGTAAGTCTGATGGGAGATGTCATTCTGTAAATATGTTTCTCATATTGGTTAATGAATAAAGCACTGTTGGCCAATAGGAAAGCAAGAGAGGAGGGACTAGGAGACAAGAAGTAAAGAGGAAGTAGTAAGGAGGAGTCAAGATGGAGAGTCCAGAAAGAGCAGAACCGCCAGCTAGCTGCTTCTCCCTGGATGGAGAAGACCACGTGGAAATACATAGAAATGGGTTAATAATTAAGACAAAGCTAACTGATAAGAAACTAGTATCTGGCCAACAGCATTATATCAAATACAGAGTCTCTGTGCATTAATTGGGGCTGGCGTGGCAGCAGTAGTAGACCAGTGGCAGGCAAAAAAAAAACAAAAACAAAAAAAAAAAAAAAAAAAAAAAAAAAAAAAAAAAAACCTTACTCCTTCCATATGGCGCCCACATGGCTAATAAGAACTTCATCTTAAAATTTAACAAAAGCTTAGAAAAGAGTTTTAGAAACCAAAGAACAGGGACTAGCAAGGTTTCTTGGTAGCAGCATTTTTCTGGATTGGACTCTGTTTTGCATGAGAGAAGCAAAGATTTCCAGGGCTCCTCTAAGGGAAGTTTTCTGACTCAGCATAAGTGGCAAAAAAAAAGAAAAATAATAATAATAATAATAATGATAATGCAGGGCTTTTAAGAAACTCTGCTAACAATTTATTGGTGTGTACATCTCCAAGCCGGCAGCATGCTGCTGGGGGGGCGGGCAGCAAAGACCAAGGCAGTGAGCAGAGCTCTCAGTACTGGCGGGGTAAAATAGCTGCCACCATCTTTGATAAACCGCGGCAGAAACCACTATGACTTTCATTTTAGCAATGTTGTTGTTTACTAGATAAAAGACTCGTGGCCAGAAAAAGATAAAGATTAACAGTAAAGACAGATTCACATTTAAAAAAAAAATCGGTAAAGGTTTACAGTGTGTTCTAAAATATATATAGGCGTGGGAGAGAAAAGGAATAAAATGGTTTTAAAAATACAGCTAGGAGTTGGGTGTGGTGGCACAAGCCTTTAATCCCAGCACTTGGGAGACAGAGGCAAGCAGATCTCTGTTTTTGCAAAATAAACCTGGTATGCAGAGTGAATTCCAAGACAGATAATGAAAAAATACAACTAACAGAAACAGAGTAATAAAAAAGCCACATAAAGATGGAAAGCACAGAAAAACTGTGCATACTATACACTATTCTGTTGTCTTTAAATGGTTTGACTGCTAAGGAAATAACAACAACTGTTAAAACAAATGCTGCTGGATTAATTCAATTTATATATTTTAAAAATTTCTATTTTTGTTTCCACAGAAAATGAAAAGCTTTGGATTCCTTCCAGACAATTGTGGTTTGAGCAAGCCTGACCCCCTAAAACGGAGTACCAAGTGATCCTACATTCAAAACAACTGAACAAAGCAGTCTTACAGACTACAGCAAGTATTTCTACATCTTCTTAGAATCTCCCATGAGAGTGCCCTTTATCAGCAGGAAGTAGTTTGGAAAGAACAACACCCAAATTCCCAAATAGTGTTTATAATTGTTTGTTTTCTTTTAAATGGGGTTGGTTATAAATGGCTAATGATCACAGACAACTCTTTTTAAAGGTAAAAAGGGGATTATGGCATAGATATGAATCCTTTGTTTTGGAAAGGATTTTCATTCATTGATACAATTTAAGGTCAATTTTGAGATATCTATATTTCTCTTGTTTAGGTATTGTGTTTATATAGCACAGTTAGAAATGTAATGTATAATTTAGTTCAGATTATAGACAGTTACCTATAATACTCAAAACTTATAGTTAAGTTAGTTAGGTTTTCTAGATATACAGAGATGTATTTGAGATGAATGGGCATTCTTCAAACCTTTCAAAGACCTACAGAGTATGGCATTTAAAAAGGCTTAGGTTTTTCTGGACAGAGAGACATAAATGCTCCTGGCAACAACATCTGCGTCAGAAAGGAAGATGGACATCAAAGAAACCTGTTATGAAGTTTACTTCCAATATGGCAAGATTAGCCATTTGGACAAGATACTGCTCTTTTCTGGAGTGTCTGACTTCATGCTATATAAACTGGATATGCAGGACCCACAGAAAAGTGACTGCTTCACATCCTCTCCAACATGAGTCATCATTGGTGTTTCTAATTTGAGCCATTCTGGCAGGAGTAAGATGGTATCTCAAAGTTGTTTTGATTTGCATTTCCCTGATAGCTAAGGATATGGAGCATTTTTTAAGTGTCTTTCCGGCTTTTTGATTTCCTCTATTGAGAATTCTTTCTTCAGTTCTGTACCCCATTTTTAAATAAAGTTATTTGGGGTTTTGTTGACTAGCTTCTTGAGTTCTTTGTATATTTTGGAGATCAGCCCTTTGTCGGATATAGGATTGGTGAAAATCTTTTCCCAGTCTGTGGGCTACCGTTTGGTCTTGTCGACTATGTCCTTTGCCTTGCAGAAGCATTCTACATGGAGGGTGATGCCTTCAAGGAGGGATGATCAAAATCTGTCAACTCATTTGGTGTAGGGTCTAGGTCCTCCCTCCTGCCTATAGGCTAAGGGAGTATACCTCCATGGGGAATGTGCTTCCAAAGTCCTTTCATGCACGAGGGATACGACCTGGTTCCACTGTCAGAGGTCCATTATACTGCTAAGGCATTGTAACTGAGACCCACTTACAGGGGTTCTGATTCGGTACAATGCTGCTTTCCCAGCTATCAGTCCATGAGCTTCCCCTGGTTTGTGTCAGCTGTCCATGTGTGTTTCTATAGAGTGATCTTCATCCCTTGTCTTATCACTTTTCCTTCTCTGCAACTGTAATCCAGGAGTACAGCACAGTGTCTATCTGTGACCATTTACAATAGTCACAAACAACAAAAAATATCTTGGGGTAAGGCTAACATAACAACAAAAGACCTATATAGCAAGAAATTTCTGTCTTTAAAAAAAGAAATTAAGTAAGATACCAAAATTGAAGGATCTCCCATGATCTTGGATAGGTAGGGTAAACAGAGTAAAAATGGCTATCTTACAAAAAACAAACTACGGTTTCAATGCAATCCCCATTAAAATACGAGCACAACTCTTCACTGACCTTGAAAGGAAAATACCCAACTTTATATAGAAAAAGAAAAGACCTACGATAGCCCAGAAAACCCTGTAAAATAATTTCAGGAGGCATCAGCAGCCACGACTTCAAGCTCTACTATAGAGATATAGTCCAGAGAACAGCTTGGTATTGGCACAAATATAGACAGGTAGACCAATGAAACAAATTCAAAATCCTTATATTAACACATCCACCTATGAACACCTGATTTTTGACAAAACACAGGAGAAAGGGCCTAGACACTACTCCAAATGACCTGACAGATTTTGATGATCCCTCCTGCAAGGCATCACCCTCCCTGTGCAGTAGGGAGGGAATGGGGCAGGAGGAGGTTCTGGGGCATGGGAGGGACAGTGAACTAAGAATGACATGTTCTGTATTTATCTATCTGTATTTATTTCCTTTAGGGATCTTGACTCAGGATAAGCCAAGATTGTGCTTTTGACACTGAAAGGATTGTAGGAGTATCCCAGATAACAAGGACATTTAAAGTTTTGAGCATGAGGACATATGTCAGTACAAGGAAAGCATTTGCCCCAGGCCCTGCTGCCACCAGCAGAGCCAGCACAGGCTGTGCCTGATGCTCTGAAATCTGAGACAAATTAACCTGGGCCTCTCTTGGCATCAATTTGACAGGAGACATAGGCAAAGAACTCAAAAGACCATGTTGGCATCTGGCTATCTGAAATTGGTCCATGGCTCGGTGACATCACAAGGAGCCATTGTGAGGAATGAGAGTGGTCACATATATAAGGCACCAGCTGGGCCTGGATCTTGTCCTTTCGTTGCAGTGAAGCTGTTGGTTGGCTGCAGAGGATTCACTCAAGACTTTGGTCGTGAGAACTTTATTTTTTGTTGTCTGTCTTTGACACTGAACATCTGTGATCACCACTGACCTGAACATCGAAAGTGTGCTGACCGGTGCGTTGGGTTTTCCTCTAAATGTTGATTTAGATTGTTTTAGATGTAGTTTGTGTGTCAGCTTCAGTTTATTATCAACCACATTCTATTATTCCTTATCCATTTATCTTTGACAGTATTTACATTTGATTTTGTCTACATTAGCTGGAAAAGGAAAGGAATATGACTTTGCTTGGAGCATACACACCTCCTTAATTACTTCCTTCAGAATTTCCTTGTGGTTATGAATCCTCCTATCATGGTAAGTCTCTTCTCTTGCCCACCTTGCCACTCATGAACTTAACCATTCTGGGGTATCTTGAAGAGCAACACTTTCCTCATGGCCTCGAATCTTCACAGGCTTTCATCATTTCGATACCCATAAATATGAGTGTAAAGAACAGGAATTGCATCATGATTGTAGAGATCAAGAGATTGGCAGTAGTTGGAGTCATTAGAGAGTATGAGAGTTTGAGGACAAAGACCTTGATGAAGCTTATATGTTCACTGTCTAGTCCATAACCGTGTCTCTAACCTGTGCTGCCCAAAGCTAACTGAGTCCATTCTTGTTGTTACTACTGCTGCTGAAGTCCAAATGTCCTCCCTAGGGTTTGAATGGGAGAGGGTTCACATCATCTCAAATCTCTGAGTTCTTGGTGTCTATCAGAAGTGCAATCAGGAGGGTTAAACCACACGCTGGTGGAACCCAGCAGGGGCAATTGCTCACTGGAGACAAAGGGACCTGGCAATGCCCTGGAAGCAGCTGCTTCTTTCCAAATCTGGAGACATGGTTTCCTTCTGCCTAATGCCTGAGCCAAAGCAAAACCTGTGTAGCACCCACATGTTGCTGCGTATCAGGGAATTGGTCTTGGCTGTGAGAACACTATTTCTGTCCTGGGAGACAGAAAGGGAAGAACTTCTGTCCACCTCTCCCCTCTAGCCGTGGATAGGTGTGATTAGCTGATTCCTTCCTATATCCTCACAGGAGCCATTGTGAGGAATTGCAGACTCCACACACATCAGGAACTCAGTGGGGCTGAGGCTTCTCACTCTACCCAGAGGCTATTGCTTGGTTGATGCACAGCTATTGCACTGAGACATTGGTTCACATTAACTTTGATCTCAGACAAATAGACATTGTTCATCTGCATAGAATTCCAAATAATTAGTTTGTTGGTTTGATTTACATCTCTTAATTGATCGTTGATTTAATTAGTGCTTTCCATTCACCTTTTTTTATTGGCCCCACATGTCTAATTTTCAGCATGATTCTTTGAAATTTATACATTTAATTTTTTTGTTTTAAATGTTTTGTTTCATGAACAAGCTGTAATCACACTATACTTCATCACCATGTGAATGTTTATCGTCTCCTACAGTCTTCGATGCACTTCAAAGCTCATCTCTCCCGGTAGCTATTTCCACAGTTGCTATGTCACACTTAACAAAAAACAAACAAACTCATATATATCATGAGCTATTAGTCCATTTCCTTAGATCATCCAAGTTTCATGGAGAGCTACCTACCATCCTTTAAACTCCCACCTATATGAGTTTTACATAAAGGAATTGAACATCTTATGTGTAGAGATGAGGCCTGCAGTAGTCAGAATTATCAGAGTACAAAGGACGTTAGGGCAGATCATAGGTTTATTTTCTAACTAGTTCATATCTGTGACCCTAAGAAAGATCAGCACAGAGATTGTCTGTCCCTCTTGTTACTATGGCACATGTTACCTTGTTACTATGTTACCTAGTTACTAGGTTCTTAAAGTCAAAGTGTGCTCCTCAGGTTTGATATGGTGTCACACCTCATGTGTCTGAATGCTTGGGTTCTAGCAGGAGGTGCAGTTTGAGAAGGCCATAAAGTCTCAAGGATGGTGGAAACAGCAGGAGGAATTGGGTGACTGGGTGCAGGAGGGATCTGCCAAAGTCAAGTACCCCACTGCCTCAGACCCCTCTTACAAATTCCCCAGCCCCTCATCTGCCATATGACCCTGTCCTCTGAGAGCCTGACAGAGTGTAGGATTTTCCTTTGCCCTTTAAGGAGCATTTTGTTGAGGATTTTCTCAGGGCCATGACAAAAGATATGCAGTTCTTGGAGATGTATAGAGCAACAAATTGTGGGATATTCTGGTAGTTATTCCTCATCCCTTATTGTGACATCACAAAAGCTGAGGTGAGAAGTTATGGAAGTCTGTTCAAATAGGAACTGCAAGGTTGGGACTTGTCTTCATACAGCTGAGCAACTCTTGTGAGGTGGAGAGCAGTAAGACTTCTGCATTTCTCTTGATCAACTGGACTCCCTGAGACTCTTGGACCTTGACAATGGGATATTTACCCTTCTTCCTTCGATTTTTTATTCTGTTTTTCTTTCTTTTTTTATTTATTTTTGTATGTGTCTCTGTGCGTGAAAGGGGTGAGGAGGAGGATTAGGCACCTGTTTAGAAATTTATGCAGTTGCCTCCTCACCCCAAAGACAGAAGACACAGTTCCCAGGTAAAGGACAGCAATGCCATCCAGGTGGGATCAAGTAGATCTGTCAGGTCATTTGAAGTAGGGACTAGGCCTTCTCTCCTGTCTCTAGGTTAAGGCAGTATCCCTCCATGGGGGATGTGTCTGCAAGATTCTTTTGTGTGCCAGGAATACATTCTGGTTCTACTGTCTGAGGTCCCTTAGACTGCTCAGTCCTTCTGGCTGAGACCCATATTCAGGGGGGCCTGAGTCAGTCCCATGCTGGATTCCCAACTATCTGTCTGGGGGCCCGTTAGCTCCTCCTTGTTCAGGTCCGCTGTCTCTATGTGTTTCTGAAACCTGGTCTTGTCCTCTCCCTCTGCATCTGGATTCTAGTTTGACTCAGTGTTTAGATATGGGTTTTGCTTCTGTTTCCAGCAGCTATTAGATGAGGCATCCATGGATACGTTAGTTGTTGATCTCACTATCCGGGAAGGGCATTTATGGTAGCCTTTCCACGGTTGCTCAAATTGTAGCTGGCGGCAGTCTTGTAGGTCTCTAGGCATTTCTTTAGGTTCAGGCTGTTTTTCTTTATATGCATGAACCCAGTGCTTTTGGATAGGCATGGATTTCTGATTATGTATACATTTCTCTTAATTGTTCTGTATAAAATTTTTTGCCTTTTTTTACTTTGGTTCATTTTTTTTTTCCTTCTTTTAAACATTAACTGTGTGACATAAGGCATTCCCCTGTAACATTTCTGGAGATGCATACTGACCTGGGATCATTTCCTCTGCTCTGTGACTGTGCAGCTGCCCTTTGTGTGTCCAAAAGGCCCCTGTTTCAGTTAAGGATCCACCTGCTGCTCCATGGCTCTAGTCAGGATCACCATGTATCTGGACCTGGGATGACAGTCACAAGCTCTATGTTTATTTCTACTTCAGAAAGTGACAGGAATCCATTTGGTTTTTTTTTCTTTTTTTTCTGAGCCTGTCCCCCCTCTGAACCTTGTTCCATGCTTGTTGTCCAATAGATTCCCGTGGAATTATTCTAAGATTCCCTGTTGAACTAACCATGAACATGAAGCATCAACTGTGTCATGTGTTTTGAACTTCCCATCAAGTACCATGGAATCTCATAACACATGCACATTTGGAAAATCATCAAAGACTCTGGAAAAAACCCTAGCATGTGTCAGTGTGTGTGTGTGTGTGTGTGTGTGTGTGTGTGTGTGTGTGTTTGTGTGTGTGTGCCTGTGTGTGCACAGTTAAGGGTTCAGCATTGGGAATGCATGTTCTAAGACTAAATTTGGAGGAAGCTTTCCTCGTGTCTGGTGTTGCTTCTTGAGGAGAACTGATCTTTACTGTAAGAACTGGAACTAAGATACATCATGTAATCTGTAGGCCTACGATGTTCTATGAGCAGATATTATATTACTCGTTCCTTCTTATCCCAAAATGGATTCCTTTGAATGTTTTGAAACATCCAGAATTGATCACCACACCTAGGGTATCGAAGCAGGTAGGCAGCAAATGGTACATGGGTTTAATAATATGCCATCAATGTTCGTCTATTTTATGATTCAAGAAATTACCTTCTGTCATGACTATCACCACTCTAGAGACAATTCATATCATACACACCACAAGCAAGGTGCCCTAGATCATACTTGTCTTTCTTCCACACTGTATGTCTTGTCTCACATTTCCATAATTTGTATCTTCTCTCTGGGCAAGAGTTTTGCAGACTTCATCTTGACATGTCACCAAATCTTTGATTTGATTTTTGTTTCATCGGCCTTCCTTTCAACCTCTAAGTGACCACTTATTTCATCTCTGTTCTTTGTTATGCATCCACATAATTGCTTTAGGGTTGAGACTGTCACCTATTTTTTTTTTCAACCTCTTACCCAAAGATTATCATTAGGATATTGAGGTAGGTACGTTTTTTATGAAGTGAAATTGAGAGACATAAACCTATCTGCTTTTGTCTTTTTACTTGTAGCACCTTGTGGTGGTCGCATCCCCCCACCGGTCCCAGTGGGGGACATGGAGGAAGTATTTCCGTACATGAATCTCTGTGATGAAGATTTCCTAGCACTATCCAGAGAAAGTAGTTCCAGGCCATCCATCTCTACCATTGTAGATACTATGTGTTGCTTAGACCCCATGGCTGAAGAAACCCTGGAACTCAAAGGAACAAATTGGCTAAATGATGCCCTAGCAAAAATCAGTGTGTTCAACAGGAGTAAAAGCGATAGTAACATCCTCGGTGCTATCTGGCAGGGTCCCAAGAGCCCTTCTGCAGGTCATCCCACCTTCCTTCTGTCCCTAAGGAGGGCCCTGAGTGAACCAGCTTTACCCACATTCCTGAATTCAGAAGACAACCAAGGGCAAGAGTTGAAAGAAGTGAGAAAAAGCAAAATCTCCTCTAGGTCCTGCTCTCCAGATTTATATGAGCTGCTCGATACCAGCTGGCTTTGGAATTCTGACTCACCACTTTCTCCTGTGCGCTCCTATAACATCAATAAAAATACAGAGAACACAGAGAGTACTACTTCATCTGAGGAGACCCTCTCCTGCCTAGAGGAAACCACTTGTCATAACTCAGCTGCCCATGATGCTGACGAGGCTGAGAGTGAGGAGACGGGCAGCGCCAACAACCTCAGTCTCTCCTCCCTGGAATGGCTGTGCTCCTTGGCTGACAGTAGAAGCACATGGACGCAAGAAACCCAGTATGATGCTGACGTCACTCCTGGCATCAGCACTTCTACAGACCTGAAGGAAACTGATCCACAGCGCAGTGAACGAATCCATGACACTATCGACACTCTGGACTCTCCCCTGAGAGTGAACACTGAATTTGAAAATATCGACAAAATAACAGTTGAAGATTCAACACCGATCTCTAGCAAGGACCAGCCCCAGGAAGAAGCCACAGCCTCCAAGAAGAATCACAGAAGGGGCTGGAAAGGGGTGAGGAGGAGGATTAGGCACCTGTTTAGAAATTTATGCAGTTGCCTCCTCACCCCAAAGACAGAAGACACAGTTCCCAGGTAAAGGACAGCAATGCCATCCAGGTGGGATTAAGTAGATCTGTCAGGTCATTTGAAGTAGGGACTAGGCCTTCTCTCCTGTCTCTAGGTTAAGGCAGTATCCCTCCATGGGGGGATGTGTCTGCAAGATTCTTTTGTGCACCAGGAATACATTCTGGTTCTACTGTCTGAGGTCCCTTAGACTGCTCAGTCCTTCTGGCTGAGACCCATATTCAGGGGGGCCTGAGTCAGTCCCATGCTGGATTCCCAACTATCTGTCTGGGGGCCCGTTAGCTCCTCCTTGTTCAGGTCCGCTGTCTCTATGTGTTTCTGAAACCTGGTCTTGTCCTCTCCCTCTGCATCTGGATTCTAGTTTGACTCAGTGTTTAGATATGGGTTTTGCTTCTGTTTCCAGCAGCTATTAGATGAGGCATCCATGGATACGTTAGTTGTTGATCTCACTATCCGGGAAGGGCATTTATGGTAGCCTTTCCACGGTTGCTCAAATTGTTAGCTGGCGGCAGTCTTGTAGGTCTCTAGGCATTTCTTTAGGTTCAGGCTGTTTTTCTTTATATGCATGAACCCAGTGCTTTTGGATAGGCATGGATTTCTGATTATGTATACATTTCTCTTAATTGTTCTGTATAAAATTTTTTGCCTTTTTTTACTTTGGTTTATTTGTTTTTCTTCTTTTAAACATTAACTGTGTGACATAAGGCATTCCCCTGTAACATTTCTGGAGATGCATACTGACCTGGGATCTTTTCCTCTGCTCTGTGACTGTGCAGCTGCCCCTTGTGTGTCCAAAAGGCCCCTGTTTCAGTTAAGGATCCACCTGCTGCTCCATGGCTCTAGTCAGGATCACCATGTATCTGGACCTGGGATGACAGTCACAAGCTCTATGTTTATTTCTACTTCAGAAAGTGACAGGAATCCATTTGGTTTTTTTTTTTTTTTTCTGAGCCTGTCCCCCCCTCTGGACCTTCTTCCATGCTTGTTGTCGAATAGATTCCCGTGGAATTATTCTAGGATTCCCTGTTGAACTAACTATGAACATGAAGCATCAACTGTTTCATGTGTTTTGAACTTCCCATCAAGTACCATGGAATCTCATAACACATGCACATGTGGAAATTCATCAAAGACATTGGAGAATACCCTAGCCTGCGTCACTGTGTGTGTGTGTGTGTGTGTGTGTGAGTGTGTGCGCGCGCGCGCGCGAGCGCGCGTGTGTATGCGCAGTTAAGGGTTCAGCATTGGGAATGCATGTTCTAAGACTAAATTTGGAGGTAGCTTTCCTTGTGTCTGGTGTTGCTTCTTGAGGTGAAGTGATCTTTACTATAAGAACTGGAACTAAGATACATCATGTAATCTGTACTCGTTCCTTCTTATCCCTAAATGGATTCCTTTGCATGTTTTGAAACATCCAGAATTGATCACCACACCTAGGGTATAGAAGTAGGAAGGCAGCAAATGGTACCTGGGTTTAATATTATGCCATCAATGTTCGTCATAAAATAGAGAGACAATTCACATCATACACACCACAACCAAGGTGCCCTAGATCATACTTGTCTTTCTTCCACACTGTATGTCTTGTCTCACATTTCCATAATTTGTATCTTCTCTCTGGGCAAGAGTTTTGCAGACTTCATCTTGACATGTCACCAAATCTTTGATTTGATTTTTGTTTCATCGGCCTTCCTTTCAACCTCTAAGTGACCACTTTTTTTCATCTCTGTTCTTTCTTATGCATCCACATAATTGCTTTAGGGTTGAGACTGTCACCTATTTTTTTTTCAACCTCTGACCCAAAGATTATCATTAGGATATTGAGGTAGGTACGTTTTTTATGAAGTGAAATTGAAAGACATGAACCTATCTGCTTTTGTCTTTTTACTTGTAGCACCTTGTGGTGGTCGAATCCCCCACCTGTCCCAGTGGGGGACATGGAGGAAGTATTTCCGTACATGAATCTCTGTGATGAAGATTTCCTAGCACTATCCAGAGAAAGTAGATCCAATCCATCCATCTCTACCAATGTAAATACTATGTGTTGCTTAGACCCCATGGCTGAAGAAACCCTGGAACTCAAAGGAACAAGTAGGCTTAATGATGCCCTAGCAAAAACCAGTATGTTCAACAGGAGAAAAGGCGATAGTAATGTCCACGGTGCTATCTGGCAGGGTCCCAAGAGCCCTTCTGCAGGTCATCCCACCTTCCTTCTGTCCCTAAGGAAGGCACAGAGTAAAACAGCTTTGCCCACATTCCTCACATCGGAAGACAACCAAGGGCAAGAGTTGAAAGAAGTGAGAAAAAGCAAAATCTCCTCTAGGTCCAGCTCTCCAGGTTTATACGAGCTGCTCAGTATCAGCTGGCTTTTGAGTTCTAACTCACCACTTTCTCCTGTGCGCTCCTATAACATCAATAAAAATACAGAGAACACAGAGAGTACTACTTCATCTGAGGAGACCCTCTCCTGCCTAGTGGAAACCACTTCTCATAACTCAGCTGCCCATGATGCTGACAAGGCTGAGAGTGAGGAGATGGGCAGCGCCAACTTGCTCACTCTCTCATCCCTGGAAGGGCTGTGCTTCCGGGACGACAGTAGAAGCACAGGGACACCAGAAACCCAGAATGATGCTGACGTCACTGCTGGCATCAGCACTTCTACAGACCTGAAGGAAACTGATCCACAGCGCAGTGAACGAATCCATGACACTATCGACACCCTGGACTCTCCCCTGAGAGTGAACGATGAATTTGAAAATATCGACAAAATAACAGTTGAAGAGTCAGCACCGATCTCTAGCAAGGACCAGCCCCAGGAAGAAGCCACAGCCTCCAAGGAGATGCATAGAAGGGGCTGGAAAGGGGTGAGGAGGAGGATTAGGCACCTGTTTAGAAATTTATGCAGTTGCCTCCTCACCCCAAAAACAGAAGACACAGTCCCCAGGTAAGGGACAGCAAGGCATGGGAAACAGATTTCCAGGAAACAGGGTAGGCATGGTGAATGGCTTCCCCTTTTGGATTTCATCTTTGAATTACAAGGCCCTTGGCCATTGATATTGTGTGATCATGTATAGGACATGAACCCTTAGATGTCTGTAGGCACAGAAGTAGCTTTCCCTCTGTATTCCTGTATGTGGATCATGGGGAAGTTGAGACTGAAGCAGAGACAAGCAAAGGATGCTAAGGAAAGAAGACAGTGGGCATTGGGGACTCGGAAGAGGTTAGGGGGTGTGTAATCTTGTGGAGAGGTATGGGGCAGTAGTGTAGCTTTGTGTTAAGTCCTGCTGATGTCACAGTCACTAACAGGGTCCTTTGCTTGTGTCTCTTTCAAGGTCTGAAGAACAGGCCTGGGTCCATGGTTCATAAACCATGGGACTCAGTTCGGCCTGGTGTGGCCTACCAAGCCACATAGGGGAGCCAGGCCAGAACCCGACAGACTGTGTACCCCAACTATGAAGTTCACTATCACACACACCTCCAGCAACCTGGGCACAAGCTCTCTACCCCTCTTCTCTCTGAAGTGGGAACTCTTAGCTCCTACAGCTTAAACCCATAGTTGACCCAGCACTATGGCTGGACAGATATCAGCCACACTGCCAGCCTGTTTGAAAGAGCCAGCCCTCCAGCTTCTGCAGCCACCTTATACAACTGTGTATTCTGCACGACTTGAGGTCTTCAGACACCTCCCCTATTCATTATGTTTCTCAATGACCAGATATAATCAAGTCCATATACTGTGTAAGCCCATGAGGTAAGGAGGCCCAGGGAGAGGGGCAGAGAGGTAGAGAGGGGCATGTGCGCCCTGTCAAAAGAAAAGAAAGAGAGAGGAGGAAAGGGCATAAAGGTGGTTAAAAGGGAGGAGAATCTGCCCATAGGAAGTTCCAGTTCCAGTCGGGCAGTTATATGAAAGGGATGAGCATGTAGGAGAGAGGCTGGGACCTTGGACAATCAGGGGCTGGAACAAACACCATGTGGAAGAGAGTTGGGGGTGTAGGGAGTGGATTCCCAGGAGCAGAAAACAATGCCATCACAGGGAGGTCAAGGCAAACCCTTCTCAGGACCTCTTTCTGCTCTAACCATCTTGGGCTGGTCAGGTAACTAACACCGATATTCTTTTTTTACAGACTCCTTCCACCAGGCACCCATAGCAATCTGCCGCTGTCCCAGAGTTCCAGAAACTGGTGTAATATTTTTATCACAGTGAGTGATTCTGTCCTGTCAAGTGACTAAAATTACAGGCTTTTTGATTTTGTTTTTTGTTTTTTATGTGAACTATAAATGGTAAGTAGGGCTTGAAAGGCCTGTAGAACATCACTCCAGACAAGACCATCATCCTTGTAAACTTGGTGTCCAATGCCCACATTCAGGGTCTCGATTAGTAGAAAACCTATATTGCCACAGAGGTACTAGTTGTCAGTGAGTGACACAGTGTGCATCTTGCTGAGTGAGGTGTCTGCAGGGTACTCATGGTCACCATGCAGGCTATGGTCAGATCTCTGATTCAGTGGGGACTGCCCAGATGACAGGGAATCCAGAGTCTGTTCTGAGGGCATAATTTAGATCAGTGGGTCTCAACCTATCCCATGCTGTTACACTTTAGTTCAGTTTCTCATGATGTGGGGACCCCCATCCATACAATTATTTTTGTTGGTACTTCATGAGTAATTTTGCAACTGTTTTGAACAATAATGTAAATATCTCTGTTTTCTGCTGGTGTGATATCACCCTGTGAAATGGTCATTTGACCCACAAAGAGGTTGAGACCCCCCACCCAGGTTGAGAACCACTGGTTTAGATGAAGCAGTTTGAGCATGCAGTGTTTCTTTGAGTGGAAGGTGAGGTTCTGATGCCTGGTCTTGACATTATTCACCAGTGAAGTTTGGCTTTCCTTCCTCTGCTGAGAATGCTGGCAATCATCTTCAGGACTACAAACTTTGTGTTAGTTTAGCAAATTGCAATCCACTTCTGTGGCCACAGCTCTGGGCACCTTGCATCCACAACTCTCTGGGGCAGTCTACACTGTGTGGCTCTACTAGCATTGATGGTGCAGTGGGCCAGCTGTCTCAGTAAGGAGGGCTTGAAACATTTCCCAGATGCCCTAGGATGTGTGACATAGAAACTTGGTGCAGACACACACACAAAATACTTCCTTTTCTGGCATTCATTTACTGAATGCGCCACTCCTGCTCTGTTTATAATCTATTTCCATGACAAAGCACTCTGACCAAGGCAACTTAGGAGAGAAAGCATGGTCCTTAGGAGGTCCTCAGTTGCAGAGGGTGACAGTACATGACCATCGTTATGTAATCTAACAACAGGCGGCATGTCATTGGAGCTGGAGCAGATAGCGTACCTCCAAGTCTCAAGCACGACACACAGAAATCAAGCGGATGGGTTTGTCTTTTGAATCCTTAATGCTCTGGGACCCTCTACTGTCCTCCTCTTTCTTTCGAAACAATCTCACCTACTGGGAATAAGTATCCAATCATGTTCATCGATGGGGGCCATTCTGATGCAAACTAACACCCAATATTAACCTGGAGCTTTGAAAAGAAGAAACTCTTAGGGTAGCATTGCACTGGGTGGGAACTGAGAGTTGATGTCCCCACCCCCTCTGTTATTCTTTCATTTTCAGAGACTACATAACACCACAGTCTTTCTTACCATGCAGGTGTTCCAGAGATACAGACCTGCTCCTCCATGATCATCTCTGGAAGATTTAATCAACTCATGCACTCCACTTTTATCCCCAAAGAAGCTTCTTTCATGGAGCACCTCAACGAGAAGAGCCCTGTTTGGCTCTCTCTAACCAATTGGATGATCCTAACCACCTCACAAGGTCAGAATGGGCTAGATCATGAGACTAAGTTTGGAAGAAGATCAAATAGCAGGTACACCCCCACATTTTCATTGGGAGACAGAACACACAAAACCATCAGTGTCTGCCATTTGTGACAATGGAGGAGCAATCCGTGCCACAGCCTCTGTAGCAACTTGTTCAAACTGGTGAGACACTCAGCGCTAGTGTCTTCCTGTCCTGGACTATCATAGACAGAGTAGTCGATGGGAGTGTAAGTTTGGATCAACTAAGGCAACCATGGAGTTTAGGGGGTGTGCTGTCACACAGCCTCTTGGCTTGTGAAAGGCTTCTATACAAGCACTGAATGATTTTCACAGCTTTGCTCATGAGGCCTTAAGAAGTAGGAAAAATGGAAAACTGAGTGTGACTGTTACAATATGATGTAGTTCCTGTCATGGTGAAGTTGAATGGGTGTGTGGCCAGAGAATTTAGGTCACAGAAGCAGAGAACATGGGTGACATGTCTGGCCACCTGTCCTCAAAGCAAAAGCTGTCTAGCCCCGCACAATGTGAGACGAATGTGTCCCTGACAGACAAAGTTATAGAATCCATTGTGGCACCCATCCAATGACCCAGGCCAAGTCCTTTTAAAGCCCCAAAGATATCAAGACTCACCTTCCCTGGGGGATCTTTTTTAGGGAATGCATGTGGTCACTTCTCTGACCCTTTCTGTTAACAAATCCTCACTGGTCATCTTAACACATATCAAGCAAAAATATTTATGGTTTGTCAAATTTCCTGATTCCCCAGACTGCTCAACATTGCAGGAAATTGATGATATCCTTTGTCTTCCTTAGTTTGCAGGCTCTCATGCATTCTAAAATCTCCATAATGCAGGGAACATATTCAACCACAAGCTTTTCATGCTTCATTTACAGACATGCAACAGGGGGATTGACCACAACACAGGGTCCAAGACCCCTTTGTTTTGTTGACTCCATTAGGCTCCTGAGAGATGTCATGAGATGACAATCTAGCTGCCAACTTCCTCGTAGCAGGAATAACTCACCCCACCCAGTCATTGATCTGCAAACATGAGGGTATTAGCTCAAAATACAAATACAAACAATGTGGAAGGCTTGAAGAAAAGTGAATGGGAGAAAACATGGATGAAGGTTTCATCTTTCAAAATGATTGTTCTCATGTGTGGAATCTGTACCTTAACCAGCAATAATTGTGTCTGTGTCCACCAGCATCCAAGTGGCAGGCTCCTGCGTAACTGTTGATTCGATTTACTTTTTGTTTTCCCAGGTGAGTCTGCTGAAAAGCCTGTGTGTGGCTGGAATCAGAGAAGAAAAAAAGGTGAACCCTTGCCACCTGCCTGTGTGACCGCCACAGAATGGCAGCGTTTAATTTTATGTGGGAGCCTTTCCCACAGACTCAGTACTGTGGACCCTATGGGTCTCTTCGGCTTGATGTTGACACATCAGGACTAACTATGGACCTGTAGCAGCGTGACACTCTCCATAGTTGGAACAAGACTTCCCAGGCTTGACATGTAATTCCTTTATTTTATTAAATGTTTGCTTGATTTTCATCCCGCCCGAAGTCTTGCACTTGCAAGAAACCTAGGATATCTACTCCCAAGAGAATTGAAATATCGCAGCACCACCTCTCAGTCGGGATTCTCTAATCTTCTTTTCTCTTCACAGTAGCATGGACTCCCTGTAGTATTCCCACCATGAAGCTGTGGCATTGATACTGACAGCAGCTCTTTGGTCAGGACATGTATGTCTTTTAGGCAGCTGAGTGTGAATCCCACAGACATATCAAGTCTGCAGCATGGACACAGGGATATCCAATGTTTCTGGAAGGCATTGACATAAGTAGTAGAGGAATGAGATAGTAAGGCCTGTTGTGCTTACCGTCTCTCATATTGTTTCTCGGGTGGCAGGCTTGGTTATATCACTACTCTGTCCTTCTTTATCGCTGTATCTCTGTTTGGGTTTCTGATTCAGGCCAAATCAGCTTTATCCTCAACCAATGAGAGAGATACCTATTCACAGCATAACAAAGGGTTTGCCTACAGCACAATCTGGTGTCAATACACAGAAGAAGCAATTTCCTCTGGACTTGGGATCACTGTGAATGCTCTCAACTTACGGAGTGTAGCTTGGGTTACTAATAGCTCACAGACACAGTGAGAAAGTCAGAAACCAGGGAAATAATATCATAGGATGAGTCTTACCAATGGAACCCATGTTCACCAGCAATTCCCAAAGCTCAGAAAACCCTCTGACCTTCAGAGACAGTTCCTGGAAAGAATGAGGGAGGCCAGTAACCATGGTGACTCAACATGGTTAAACCTGTAGCATTTTGATGACAGTTATTACCAACAGGCAGGAAAATCCTTAGTGTTGTTCATTTTTGGTTGTCATCTTTTGGACATAGAACAGGCCAAAGTCGCATTGACACAGACAGACAGGCACCCCTTAACCTCTGCTGTGGGGAATTGTATATGAACATTTACATTCTGAGGAACAACCAGCTCATGAGAAGAAAGAGAGGACGGAACATTCCTGGTGAACATTGGGAAGGGGAAAGGGTGATTAGGGAGCTCTGTTTGGGAGATGCTTCAGTCAGCAGAGTCCTTGTCAGACAACAATGAGGGCCTGCATCCTTGTCTCAGCACCCACATACAGTGTCAGCTGCACCAGCACACAGTGGGAATCCCCCACTCCTGCCATTCTCAGCAAGGAGTCCAGGAGAACTGGTGCGCTCTAGAATCGGTGACAGACTGTATCAACAACCAAGGTGGAAGGCCAAAGAGAAGAGAATCATAGGTGGACATATGGATCCATGAATGGCTACACACAAAAATGAACACATAGGTCACACACACACACACACACACACACACACACACACACACACACACACACACACACAAACAAACACACACACAAATTGTTCTTGGAAAGTTTTCAGCCACTGGTCAGGAGGGTCCATTGTGTTCAGCACATCAGCTCCTAGCACACAGTTGAGCATGGAGTCCATGTTCACAGTGTGCACACAGGTTCCTCTGCTTGAGTCAGAATGTTTTGTCACCTACATAGAATTCAGGATCCATGCCCTGTGCAAGATCTAGCAAATAATCATAAACACAGACCGGTACATGTTCAATTCATTCCAAAAGGAACCAGAATCAATGCATTTGCACATCGAGGGTCACATGACCTCCATTAAAATGGAAATCCTCAGCTCACCAAACTGTAATCATTTCAGTGCTAACTCAGTGACTCTGGTCCCCTTTCCAGGAAGCCTGTCCTACTCCAGTGGGAGAGTAGCTGTGAAGCCTAGGGCAGGTGAGAAGCGTCTATTACTATCTCACATGAAGAATTCTCCTGTCACAGCCTAACAACTGCATGGCTTCTTTATGTAGACATGTGCATCCTGTAACTCCCCTAGTCTTAGCATGGAAAGAACACTTTTGCTTAAAGAATATATAGAGTCCTGGTCCATTTTATCTGAACCACACACAGGAATGCTCAACCACTCCACCATAATCCTGTGTTCCCATAGCACTGAGAGCACTGACAGGATAGAGCAGGACTTGTGTGACACACCCATTTAAACACAGCCTCCCTACCACGCACATGGCGAGTCCAGATTAAACAGAGGCTTCCCTAAACTCTGGAATTATAAATTGAACATATGTGTGCATGCAGGTGCCTTATTGCACATAACACAATTTGTACTAAACATCCCTCCCAAGTCTAGCTGGGTCTGTCTGTCCCTGGAGTCCTGAAGGTGGCTGGCTCAGTACTGAAAATGACAGCGCCTGCCCTGTGGAACCTAACAAGCCACTCATCTAAAATCACAGCTTGTGTGAGGATCCTGTTGTTGTCTGCCCAGGCTTTGTACTGGGCTTCACTGTTACCATCCTTATCTTCCTAAACCTCTCCCCTACTCTACCTTCCACCTGCAGTTTCCTTTAGCATTTTCAGAGGCAGGGCTCAGGACACTCCTACTGCCTCATGAGGAAATGCCTGAAGATAAGATCGGTATTTATTACTGTTTACATATTTGTGGGTGTATGCCTGTGTGTGTGTGTTTCTGTGTGTGTGTGTGTGTGAATGACTGTGGGGTGTGTGTGTGTACCTATTTGGTATGTGTGTGATGTGGTTGTGTGTGTGTGTGTGTTAGATGTGTGTGGTGTGTGTACATATGTGAAATGTGTGTATGTGTGATGTGTTTGTGGTAAGATGTATGTGTGTGTGTGTGTTGTGTGTGCAAGGGAAAGGCCTGAATAGAAGTTCAAGACCTGAAAACTGAAAGAGAGACAATAAGGAAAACACAAACTGAGGGAATACTGGAAAAGGTAAAACTGGGTAAATGATCAAGAAGAACAGATGCTGAAGATCAGGCGCTGAAGATCAACTAGGGAAGGTGATACATTGACCTGAGAAAATCTTAAATCCAACAAATCCTAAACACAAGCATCAAGGAAATGTGGGACACCATGAAAAGGCCAAACCTAACAATAAGAGACTTAAAAGAAGACAAAGAGCCCAACTCAATGATGCAGAAAACATACAAAACAAAATCATTGTAGAAAACTTTCCCAATCTGAAGAAGGACATGCTTATGAAAGTACAAGAAGCATATCAAACACCAAATAAACTGGATGAAAAAAAAAAGGAAAACAAAAGTTCCCTCACCACATAATAATCAAAACACCTAACATACAGAATAAAGAAAGTATATTGAGATCAGTGAAGGAAAAGGGCCAGGTAGCATGAAAAGGCAAACCTATCAAAATTACACCTGAATTGTCCATGGAAACTCTGAAGGCGAGAAGGTCCTGGATAGACGTTCTAAAATACTAAGAGTCCATGGATGCCAGCTGAGGCTACTATGCCCAGAATAATCTCTCAATCACTATACACAGAGAAAACAAGATATTCAATGACAAAGCCAGATTTTCACAGTATATATCCACAAATCCAGCCCTGCAGAAAGTTCTGGAAGGAAAACTCCAAATTAAGGAAGGCAACTAAACTCACAAGTACGTAGGCAGTTAATAATCCCACTTCACCGGAACCCAAAAGAAAAAGTGGGGCAAGTGTAGTCACAATACCACCTCCAACAACAAATCTAAAACAAGAATTAACAATCAATGGTCCTTTCCCTCAATATTGTCTTAACTTCCTATAAAAAGACACAGGCTAACAGAACAGAATGGAGAATGGATAGGAGGGCTGAATCCATCCTTTTGCTGCATGCAAGAAACACATCTAAGCTTCAAAGACAGACATTATCTCAGGGTAAAGGGTTAGTAAAAGATCTTCTAATCAAATGTTTCCAAGAAGCAAGCAGGTATGGCTATCCTAATATCTAAAAAGCTAGACTTCAAAACCAATCAAAAGAGATGAAGAAGGTAATTTCATATCCATCACAGGCGAAATCCAACAGTACATAGTTTGAATTCTGAACATCAATGCTACAAATACAAAGGCACCACATTTATAAAAGGAACAATGCTAAAACTCAAAGCTCACATAAAACTTCATGCACTCATAGTGGTAAGCCTCACCACCCCATTCTCACCACTAGATAGGACCATCAGGCTTAAACTTGACACAGAAATGACCTATCATGTTATATCCCAATTGGGTTTAACAGACACTCTAGAATATTCCATCCAATTACAAAAGGATATTCCTTTTGCTCAGCTCCACATGGAACCTTGTCTAAAACGGAACACCTACTATACAACATAACTAACCTCAACAGATATAAAAAAAAATTGGAATAGCCCCCTGTATCTTACACACCACCATGCTTTAAAGTTGGAGTTCAACAACAACACAAATTGCAGAAACCGTACATATTCGTGGAACTGAACAATGAACAATTGTACCACTTCTGGATCAAGGAATAAAAAAAAGAAATTAAAACTTTCCTAGAATACAACGAGAATGAAGACACAACATACCCGAACTTATGGGAAACCATGAAAGAAGAGCTACATGGAAAATTCATTGCACTCAGTGCCCATATGAAGAAAACGGAGGATAGTCTTATTAGATAATCAACAGCACAAATAAAAGCTCTATGAAGAAAGGAAGTAAACACACCCTGGAGGAGGAGATGCCAAGAAATAATCAATATGAAGGCTGATATTGATGAAGGAGAAACTACAAATCCAATACAAAGAATGAATGTAACAAAGAGTTGGTTTTCTAGAAAATCAACAAGATAGACAAACCTTTATCCAAACTAAAGAAAAAAGCAAAGAGAGAACATGCAAATCAACGAAATCAGAAATGAAAAGGGAGACAAAACAATGGACACTGAGGAAATCCAGAGAATTGTCAGGTAATATTTTGAAAACCTGTACTTCACAAAATTGGAAACTTCAAAGGAAATGGACAAATTTCTGAACAGCTACCCCTTAGCAAAACTAAATCAAGAACAGATAAGCAATTTAAGTAGACCTATAACCCTTTATGAAATAGAAGCAGTCGTCAAAAGCCTCCCAAGCAAAAAAAAAAAAAAAAAAAAAAAAAAAGACCAGGGCCATATAGCTTCAGTGCAGAATTCTCCCTTGAATTAAAAGAAGAGATAATACCAATACTCCCCAAATTATTCTACAATTTCTTTGGTACCCAAATCACACAAGACACAACCAAGAAAGAGAAATACAGACCAATATCCCTCATGAACATTGATGTAAAAATATTTAATTAAATACTGACAAATCGAATCCAAGTACATATCAGAGAAATCAACCACCATGACCAAGTAGGCTTCATCCCAGTGATGTGCAGATGGTTCAGCATATGAAAATCTATAACGGTGATCCACCATAAAAACAAAGAAAAAAAACGCATGATCATCTCAAGAGATGCTGAAACGGCATTTGACAAAATCCAACACACTTTCATGATAGAGGTCTTGGAGAGATCAGAATTAACAGGAACATACCTAAACATAATAATAAGCAATATACAGTAAACCAACAGCCCACATCAAACTGAATAGAGAGAAGTTTAAAGCCATTCCTCTAAAATCAGAAACAAGATGAGGCTGCCCATTGTCGACCTTTCTCTTCAATACTATAGGTGAAGTTCTAGCTAGAGCAATAAGACAACCAAAGGAGATCAAGGGGTTACAAATTGGAAAGGAGGATGTTGAACTGTCACTATTTACAGATGATATGACAGTTTATATGTGACCCCAAAATCTCTACCACTGAACTCCTGCAACTGAAACCTCCTTCAGCTAATAAGTAGTATACAAGCTTAACTCAAGAAAATTAGTAGCCCTACTATAAACAGATGGTAAAGGGTCTGAGAAACCACACACACACACACACACACACACACACACACACACACACACATGCATATATATATATACATATATATGTATACATATGTATATGTACACTATATATAATACATATATTACTCCATTTACATATCGATCCTAGTTCCCTCTCCTTCCCCATTCTCATGCCCACTCCCCGCATTCTACATGGAGGGTGATGCCTTCAAGGAGGGATCATCGAAATCTGTCAACTCATTTGGATTAGGGTCTAGGGCCTCCCTCCTCCCTCTAGGCTCCATGGGGAATGTGCTCCCAAAGTCCTTTCGTGCACCAGGGATACGTCCAGGTTCCACTGTCAGAGGTCCATTATACTGCCCAGGCATTTGAACTGAGACCCACTTACAGGGGCTCTGACTCGGTCCAATGCTGGTTTCCCAGCTATCAGTCCATGAGCTTCTCCTTGTTCAGGTCAGCTGTCTCTGTGGGTTTCTGTAGAGTGATCTTCATCCCTTTTCTCATCACTTTTCCTTCTCTGCAGCTGTAATCCAGGAGTTCAGCACAGTGTCTATCTGTGGGTGTCTGCTTCTCAAACATCACCATTTACAATTGTCACAACAATAAAAATGTCTTGGGGTAAGGCTAACGTAACAATAAAAGATGTATATAGCAAGAAGTTTCTGTCTTTAAAGAAAGAAATTAAGTAAGATACCAAAATTGAAGGATCTCCCATGATCTTGGATAGGTAGGGTACACAGAGTAAAAATGGCTATCTTACCAAAAACAAACTACAGTTTCAATGCAATCCCCATTAAAATATGAGCACAGCTCTTCGCTGACCTTGAAAGGATAATACTCAACTTTATATGGAAAAAGAAAAGACCCAGGAAAGCCCAGACAACCATGTACAATAAAGAAACTTCAGGAGGCATCAGCTTCCATGACTTCAAGCTCTACTATAGAGCTATAGTCCAGAGAACAGCTTGGTATTGACACAAATATAGACAGGGAGACCAATGAAACAAATTCAAAATCCTTATATTAACACATCCACCTATGAACACCTGATTTTTGACAAAACATCTAAAATTATACAATGGAAGGAGGAAAGCATCTATAACAAATGGTGCTGGCACAACTGGATGATTGTGTTTAGAAGACTGCAGATAGACCCATGTCTATCACCATGCACAAAACTTAAGTCCAAATGAATCAAAGACCTCAACATAGATCCAGCCAAATTGAACTTCGTAGAAGAGAAAGTGGGAGGTACGCTTGAATGAATTTGTACAGGAAAACACTTCCTGAACATAATAGCAGTAGCATAGACACTGAGATCAACATTTAATAAATGGTACCGCCTGTAATGAAGAAGCTTCTGTAAGGCAAAGGATACAGACTGGGAAAAGATCTTCAGCAACCCCAGATCTGACAGAGGGCTTATCTCCAAAATATACAAAATACTCATGAACCTAGGCACCAAAACATCAAATAACCCTTTAAAAAATGGGATACAGAACTGAATAGCGAATTCTCAATAGAGGAAACCAGAATGAATGAAAGACACTTAAAGTGTTCAGCAACTTTAGCCATCAGAAGAATGCAAATCAAAACGACTCTGACATACCATCTTACTCCTGTCAGAATGGCTAAAATTGGATGCACCAATGACAGTTTAGGCTGGAGAGGATGAAGAGAAAGGGGAACACTCCTCCACTGCTGGTGGGAGTGCAAACCCGCACAGCCATTCTGGAAAGCAGTATGGTGATACCTGAGGAAAATGGGAATCAGTCTACCACAGGACCTGACGATTCTACTCTTAGGCATATACCCAAATGCTCCACTTCAATACAACAAAGGCATGTGTTCAACTATGTGCACAGCAGCATTATTTGTAGTATCAAGAACCTGGAAGCAACCTAGATGCCCCTCAACTGAAGAATGGATAAAGAAGCCATGGTACACTTACACAATGGAATCTTGAAATTCATAGAAAAATGGATGGAACTTGAAGAAACCATCCTGAATGAGGTAACCCAGTTACAAAAAGAGGAACATGGTATGTCCTCACTCATATATGGATTTTAGACATAGAGCAAAGGATCACCAGCTTATAATTCACACCGACAAAGAAACTAGGATACAAGGAGGAAAGATTCATGCAAGGTTCCACACAGAACGGGAAAGGAAAATGACCCTCTGAGCATATTGGGAATGGGGGGGGGAGGCAGTTAGTGGAGAGGGATTTGGGAGCAAGTGAGGAGAAGAGAACATGTGGGACCAGGAAGACTGAATCAGGGAATGAATACATGAGAATAAAAAAGGGAATGCTATAATAGAGGGAGCCATTGTAGGTGTGAAGAGAAAGCTGACTCTAGAGAAATGTCCAGAGACCTACAAGGATGACCCAACTAAGTCTTAGCAACAGTGGAGAGGCTACATTAAATGCCCAACCCTGATAATGAGATTGATAACTAACTTATATGACATCATAGAGCCCTCAGCAGGTAGCTGATGAAACCAGAAGCAGACACCCACAGCTAAACACTGAGCAGAACTCTGGAATCCAGTTGCAGAGAGGGAGAAATGATTTAAAAAGGGGGGGTGGGTCAAGACAAGGCTGCAGAAACCCACAGAGACAACTGACATGAACAAAGGGGAGCACATGGACCCCCAGAATGATAGCTGGGAAACCAGCATTGGACCAACTCAGACTCCCTGAACATGGGTCTCAATTAGAAGGTCTAAGGGACCTCTGACAGTGATACTAGGATGTATCCCTGGCACATGAAAAGACTTTGGGAGCACATTCCCCATGGAGGGACACTCCCTTACTCTAGAGGCAGGAGGAAGGGCCTAGACCCTACTGCAAATGACCTGACAGATTTTGATGATCACTCCTGGAAGGCATCACCCTCCCTGTGTAGTAGGAGGGAATGGGGTGGGAGGAGGGTCTGTGGGCATGGGAGGGAGAGGGAAATAAGAATGACATGTTCTATCTCTATCTATCTATCTGTCTGTCTATCATCTATCTGCCTATCTATCTATCTATCTATCTATCTATCTATCTGTATGTATGTATATCCTTTAGGGATCTTGACTCAGGATAAGCCAAGATTGTGCTTTTGACACTAAAAGGATTGTAGGAGTATCCCAGTTAACAAGGACATTTAAATAGTTTTGAGCATGAGGAGATGTCAGTGCAGGGTAAGCAGTTGCCCCAGGCCCTGCTGCCACCAGCAGAGCCAGCACCGGGCTGTGCCTGATGCTCTGAAAGCCTGGGCCAAATTAACCTGGGCCTCTCTTGGCATCAATTTGACAGGAGACATAGGCAAAGAACTCAAAAGACCATGTTGGCCTCTGGCTAGATGTGATTGGTCCATGGCTCGATGACATCACAAGGAGCCATTGTGAGGAATGAGAGTGGTCACCCATATAAGGCACCAGCTGGGCCTGGATCTTGTCCTTTCGTTGCAGTGAAGCTGTTGGTTGGCTGCAGAGGACTCAGTCAAGCCTTTGGTCGTGAGAACTTTATTTTTTGTTGTCCGTCTTTGACACTGAACATCTGTGATCACCACTGACCTGAACATCGAAAGTGTGCTGACCGGTGCGATGGGTTTTCCTCTAAATGTTGATTTAGATTGTTTTAGATGTAGTTTGTGTGTCAGCTTCAGTTTATTATCAACCACGTTCTACTATTCCTTATCCATTTCTCTTTGACAGTTTTTACGTTGCTTTATTTCTTTACCTTGACTTTTGCTTGTCTATATTTGCTGGAAAAGAGAAGGAATATGGTTTTGCTTGGAGCATACACACCTAAATTGTTACTTCCTTCAGACTTTCCTTGTGGTTATAAATCCTCCTATCATGGTAAGAGTCTTCTCTTGCCCACCATGCCACTCATGAATTTAACAGCTCTGGGGTATCTTGAGGAGCAACACTTTCCTCATGGCCTCGAATCTTCACAGGCTTTCATCGTTTCGATACCCATAAATACGAATGTAAAGAACGGGAATTGCATCCTGAATGTAGAGATGAAGAGATTCGCAGTAGTTGGAGTCATTAGAGAGTATGAGAGTCTGAGGACAAGGACCTTGATGAAGCTTGTATGTTCACTATCTAGTCCATAACCTGGATCTCTTACCTGTGCTGCCCAAAGCTAACTGAGTCCATTCTTGTTACTACTGCTGCTGAAGTCCAAATGTCCTCCCTAGGGTTTGAATGGGAGAGGGTTCACATCATCTCAAGACCAAGAGTTCTTGGTGTCTATCAGAGGCACAATCAGGAGGGTGTAAACCCCATGGTGGTGGAACCCAGCAGGGGCAATTGCTCACTGGAGACAACAGGACCTGCCATTGCCCTGGAAGCAGCTGCTTCCGACCCATCTTTCCATGTCCCCAGACATGGTTTCCTTCTGCCTAATGCCTGAGCCAGAGCAAAACCTGGTAGCACCCACATGTGGCTGCATATCAGGGAATTGGTCTTGGCTGTGAGAACACTATTTCTGTCCTTGGAGACAGAAAGTGAAGAATTTCTGTCCACCTCTCCCCTCTAGCTGTGGATAGGTGTGATTAGCTGATTCCTCCAATATCCTCACAGGAGCCATTGTGAGGAATTGCAGACTCCACACACATCTGGAAGTCCGTCGGCATGAGGCTTCTCACTCTACCCAGAGGCTATTGCTTGGTTGATGCAGAGCTGTTGCACTTATACATTGGTTCACATAAACTTTGATCTCAGAGAAAGAGACATTGTTCATCTGCTTAGACTTTCAAATAATGAGTTTGTTGTTTTGATTTACATCCCTTAACTGATTGTTGATTAATTAGTGCTTTCCATTCACCTGATTTTTATTGGCCCCATTTATCTAATTTTCAGCATGATTCTTTGAAATTTATGCATTAATTTTTTTTTGTTTTAAATATTTTGTTTCATGGACAAGCTGTAATCACGCTATACTTCATCACCATGTGAATGTTTATCGTCTCCTACAGTCTTTGATGCACTTCAATGCTCATCTCTCCTGGTAGCTATTTTTTCACAGTTGTTATGTCACTCATAACAAAAACCGAACAAACTCTGTCACATATATCATAAGGTATTAGTCCATTTCCTTAGATCATCCAAGTTTCAGGGAGAGCTACCTACCATCCTTTAAACTCCCACCTATATGAGTTTTACATAAAGGAATTGAACATCTTATGTGTAGAGATGAGGCCTGTAGTAGTCAGAATTATCAGAGTGCAAAGGACGTTAGGGCAGATCATGGGTTTATTTTCTAACTTATTCATACCTATGTCCCTAAGAAAGATCAGCACAGTTTTTCTGTCCCTCTTGTTACTATGGCACATGTTACCTTGTTACTATGTTACCTAGTTACTAGGTTCTTAAAGTCAAAGTGTGCTCCTAAGGTTTGATATGGTGTCACACCTCATGTTTCTAGGTTAAGGCAGTATCCCTCCATGGGGGGATGTGTCTGCAAGGTTCTTTTGTGCACCAGGAATACATTCTGGTTCTAAAGGCCGAGGTCCTTTATACTGCTCAGTCAATCTGGCTGAGACCCATATTCAGGGGGGCCAGTGTCAGTCCAATGCTGGATTCCCAGCTATCAGTCTGGGGGCCCGTTAGCTCCTCCTTGTTCATGTCAGCTGTCTCTATGTGTTTCTGTGACATGGTCTTCTCCTCTCCCTCTGCATCTAAAATCTAGTTCGACTCAGTGTTTAGATATGCGTGTTTGCTTCTGTTTCCAATAGGTATTAGATGAGGGATCCATGGAAATGTTAGTTGTTGATCTCACTATCCGATAAGGGCATTTATGGGGGCCTTTCCATGGTTGCTCATATTGTTAGCTGGCGCAGTCTTGTGGGTCTCTAGACATTTCTTTAGGTTCAGGCTGTTATTCTTTATATGCATGAACCCAGGCATTTTGGATGAGGCATGGATTTCTGATTATGTGTACATTTCTCTTAATTGTGCTGTATAAAATGTTTTTGCCTTTTTTTTTTTTACTTTGGTTTATTTTTTCTTATTTTTAAACATTAACTGTGTGGCATTAGGCATTCCCCTGTAACACTTCTGGAGATGCATACTGACCTGGGATCTTTTCCTCTGCTCTGTGACAGTGCAGCTGCCCCTTGTGTGTCCAAAAGGCCCCTGTTTCAGTTAAGGGCCCACCTGCTGCTCCATGGCTCTAGTCAGGATCACCATGTGTCTAGACCTGTGATTACAGTCACAAGCCCTATGTTTATTTCTACTTCAGAGCAGGGCAGGAATCCATTTGTTTTTTTTTTTTTTTCTTTTGTTATTTTACCTGAGCCTAATCCCTCCCCCCCCACCCCCAGAACTTTTTCCATGCTTGTTGTCCAATAGATTCCTGAGAATTATTCTAGGATTCCCTGTTGAACTCACTATGAATATAAAGTATCAACTGTGTCATGTGTTTTGAAATTCCCATCAAGTACCTTGGAATCTCATAACACATGCACATGTGGAAATTCATCAAAGACATTGGAAAATACCCTAGCCTGTTTGAGTGTATATGTGTGTGTGTGTGTGTGTGTGTGTGTGTGTGTAAGTGTATTTCTGTGTCTGTGTCTGTGTGCAGTTAAGAATTCAGCCATGGGAATACAGGTTTTAATTAAGTTTGGAGGATGCTTTCCTTGTGTCTGGTGTTGCTTCTTGAGGAGAACTGATCTTTACTGTAAGAACTGGAACTAAGTTACATCATTTAATCTGTAGGCCAGGGATGTTCTATGAGCAGAAATTATATTACTCATTCCATCTTATCCCTCCATGGATTCCTTTGCATGTTTTAAAACATCCAGAATTGATCACCACACCTAGGGTGTAGAAGCAGGAAGGCAGCAAATGGTACCTGGGCTTAATAATATTCCAGCAATGTTTGTCTATTTTATGATTCAAGATATTACCTTTTGTCACGATTATCACCTCTCTAGAGACAATTCCCATCATACACACCCAAGGTGCCCTAGATCATACTTGTCTTTCTTCCACACTGTATGTCTTGTCTCACGTTTCCATAATTTGTATCTTCTCTCTGGGCAATAGTTTTGACAGACTTCATCTTGTCAAGCCACCAAATCTTTGATTTGATTTTTGTTTCATCGGCCTTCCTTTCAACCTCTAAGTGACCACTTATTTCATCTCTGCTCATTCTTATGCGTTCTCATAACCGCTTTATGGTTCAGACTGACACGCAATTTTTTTGTAACCTCTCACCCAAAGATTATCATTAGGATATTGAGGTAGGTACGATTTTTATGTAGTGAAATTGAGAAACATAAACTTATCTGCATTTGTTTTTTACTTGTAGCACCTTTTGGTGGTCGAATCCCCCACCTGTCCCAGTGGGGGACATGGAGGAAGTATTTCCGTACATGAATCTCTGTGATGAAGATTTCCTAGCACTATCCAGAGAAACTAGTTCCAGGCCATCCATCTCCGCCGTTGTAGATACTATGTGTTGCTTAGACCCCATGGCTGAAGAAACCCTGGAACTCAAAGGAACAAATAGGCTTAATGATGCCCTAGCAAAAATCAGTATGTTCAACAGGAGAAAAGGCGATAGTAATGTCCACGGTGCTATCTGGCAGGGTCCCAAGAGCCCTTCTGCAGGTCATCCCACCTTCCTTCTGACCCTAAGGAGGGCCCTGAGTGAACCAGCTTTGCCCACATTCCTGACATCGGAAGACATCCAAGAGCAAGAGTTGAATGAAGTGAGAAAAAGCAAAAGCTCCTCTAGGTCCTGCTCTCCAGATTTATATGAGCTGCTCGATACCAGCTGGCTTTGGAATTCTGAAGCACCTCTTTCTCCTGTGCCCTCCTATAACATCAATAAAAATTCAGAGGACACAGAGAGTACTACTTCATCTGATAACAGTGAAACATCTGAAGAGTACCTCTCCTGCCTGGAAGAAACCCCTTCTCATAACTCAGTGGCCCATGATGCTGACGAAGCTAGGAATGAGGAGACGGGCAGCCCTGTCATGTTCAGCCTCGCATCCCTGGAAAAGCTGTGGTTCTGGGACAGTAGCAGCACAGGGACGACAGAAACCCAGTATGATGTTGATGTCACTGCTAGCATCAATGCTTCTACAGACTTGAAGGAAACTGATCTACAGCGCAGTGAGAGAATCCGTGATACTATCGACACCCTGAACTCTCCCCTGAGAGTGAAAAATGAATTTGAATATATCAACGAAATAACAGTTGAAGAGTCAGCACTGATCTCTGGCAAGGACCAGCCCCAGGAAGAAGCCACAGCCTCCAAGAAGAAGCACAGAAGGGGCTGGAAAGGGGTGAGGAGGAGGATTAGGCACCTGTTTAGAAATGTATGCAGTTGCCTCCTCACCCCAAAGACAGAAGACACAGTCCCCAGGTAAGGGACAGCAAGGCATCGGAAACAGAGTTCCAGGAAACAGAGTAGGCATTGTGAGTGTCTTCCCCTTGTGGATTTCATCTTTGAATTGCAAGGCCCTTGGCCATTGATATTGTGCACCCATGTATAGGACATGAACCCTTAGATGTCTGTAGGCACAGAAGGAGCTTTCCCACTGTATTCCTGTATGTGGGTGATGGAGACGTGGAGCCTGAAGCAGACAAGCAAAGGATGCAACCAGGGGCAGTGGAGGAAAGAAGACAGTTGGGATTGGGGAATGGGAACAGTTTAGGGGAGAGGAATCTTGTGGAGAGTTATGTGAAGTAGTGTAGCTTTGTGTTAAGTCCTGCTGATGTCACAGTCACTAACAGAGTCCTTTGCTTATGTGTCTTTCAAGGTCTGAAGGACGGGCCTGGGTCCATGGTTCATAAACCATGGGAATCTGTTCGGCCTGGTGTGGTCTACCAAGCCACACGAGGGAGCCAGGCCAGAATGTGATAGAGCTGCATACCCCAACTCTGATGTACCCTATCAGAAAATTCCAGCAACATGGGCAAATGCTCCTTACTCCTCCTCATCCTGACTGAGAGCTGTTAGCTCCTACATCTTAAACGCATAGTTGCCCCAGTACTGTGGCTGGACAGAGATCAGCCACACCACCAGCCTGTTTGTAAGAGCCAGCCCTCCAGGTACTACAACCACCTTGTACAGCTTTGTGATCCACACGACTTGAGGTCTTCACACACCTCCTTTATTAATGATGCTTCTCAATGACCAGATGTAAAGACGTCCACGTAATATGTAAGCCCAGAGGTGAGGAGGCTCGGGAAGAGGGCCAGAGAGGAGGAGAGGGGCATGTGTGACCTGTCAGGAGAGAAGAATGTGAGAGAGAGGAGACAAGGGCGTGCAATTGTTGAAGTGGAGAGTCTACACATAGGAAGTTACAGTTCCTGTTTGGGAGCTGTAAGAAAGGGATGAGCATGTAGGGTAAGGGCCTGGACCTTGGACTGGCAGGAGCAAAATCCCTGTGGGAGAGAGTTGGGGTTGTAGGGAGTGGATTCCCAGGAGCAGAAGAGATGGCCATCCCACGGAGGTCAGGACAAACCCTTTTCAGGACCTCTCTCTTTCTGTTTTGACCATGTTGAGCTAATCTGGTAGCTAACATCTGTGTTCATTTCTTCACAGCCACCTGCCACCAGGCTCCCATCGCGATTTGCCACTGTCTTGAAGTCCGCAAAGTGGTATACTATTTTTTATCCCAGTGCCTTCAATACACTAAAATTACAGGATTTTTTTTTTCTGGAAACTGTGAAAAGGTAAGTAGAGCTTGAGAGGACTGTGGAACATCACTGCAGAGAAGACCTGCATCCTTGGACTAGTTTGTGACCAATGCCCACATTCGGGGTCTAGATTAGGAGCAAACAGTCTTTGCCAGAGAGGTACAAGATGTCAGACAGAGATTTATTGTGCATTCTCACAGAGTGTGGTGTCTGCAAAGTCCTCTTGGTCATCCCGCAGGCTATGATCAGATCTCTGAGTCAGCTGAACTGCCCAGATGACAGGGAGTCCAGAGTCTTGTGTTGAGGGGGTAGTCACTGGGTCTCAACCTTCCTAATTCAAGAAACTTTTAATATAGTTCCCTATGATGTGGAGACTTCTGGCCATGTGATCATTTTAGTTGCTACATCATAAGTAATTTTGCAACTGTTTTGAACAATAACGTAAATATATCTATGTTTTCTGCAGGTCTTAGACGAACCTTTGAAATGGTCATTTGACTCACAAATTGTTGAGACCCCCCAGGTTGAGAAGCACTGATTTAGATGCAGTAGTTTGAGCTCCTGAGTGTTTCTTGGGATGGTAGGTGATTTCTGATGCCGGATCTTGACATTATTCACCAATGGAGTTGGGCTTTGTTCTCTCTGCTGAGAATGCTGGCATTGTCTTTGGGAGTATGGACATTGTGTTAGTTTACCAAATTGCAATCCACTTCTGTGGCCATAGCTGAAGACAGCTTGCATGCACAAGTGTCTGGGGGCAGCATACAGTGCCCAGTTCTACTGGCAGGGGTGGTGCAGTGGGCCTGATGTCTTAGTAAGGAGGGCTTGATACCTGTCTCCCTGTTTTGTGAAACATTTCCCAGATGCCCTGGGATGTGTGAGATAGAAACTTGTTGCAGACACACACAAAATACTTCCTTTTCTGGCATTCACTTTCTGAACTTGCCCACTCCTGCTCTGCTTCTCATCTATTGCCGTGACAAAGCACTCTGACCAATGCAACTCAGGAGAAAAAGCTTGGTCCTAATGGTCCTCAGTTGCAGAGGGTCACAGTTCATGACCATTGTTATGACATCTTGCAACAGGCAGGCGGGCATGGCCTTGAAGCTGGAGCTGATGGCTTACCTCCAATTCTCAAGCATGACACACACAGAGAGATGACTTTGGATGGGTTAGGCTTTTGAATGCTTAATGCCCTGGGATCCTCTACTTAGGTCTCCCCCTTGCTTTCCAAACAGGGTCACCTACTGGGAATAAGTATTGAAACATGTTCCTCTATGGGGGCCATAGTTACCCAAACTCACACACAATTTAAGTTGGAGCTTTGAAAGGGAGAAATTCTTAGGGTGCATTGCACTGGGATCTGACAGTTGATAGCCCCGTCCTCTGGTGTTCTTTCATTTTCAGAGAGAAGATAACACCAAAGTTTTTATTCCCAAGCAGGTGTTCCAGAGATAACGACATACTCCTCCATGATCATCTCTGGAAGATTTAATCAACTTATGCACTCCACTTACTTCTCCAGAGAAGCTTCTTTCATGGAGTCCCTCAACTAGAGGAGCCCAGTTTGGATCTCTGTACCCAACTGCATGTTAGAGTCCAACTCACAAGATCAGAATGGGCTAGATTATGAGACTGTTTAGAAAAAGATCAAATAACAGGCACACCCCACAATTCTTATTGGAAGGCAGAACACACAAAACCATCAGTGTCTGCCATTTGTGATAATGGAAGTGCCCATCAAGCAATCAATGCCACAGGCTCTGTAGCACCTTGTTCAAACTGGTGGGACACTCAGCACTCTTGTCTTCCAGCCCTGGACTATCAAAGACACAGTAGTCAATGGGAATGTAAGTTCACGGTCAACTCAGGCCCCCAAGGAATTTAGTGGGCTGTCCTAATTTAGTCAGGCCCACTGCCCTGTGAAAGGCTTCTGTAAAAGCACTGAATGATTTTCACAGTTTTGTTCATGAGGCCTTAGAAATAGTAAAACTGGAAAGCTGTGTGTGACTGTTACAACATGATCTATTTCCTGTCATGGTGAAGATGGTGGCGGCTGGGCCAGAGAATTTAGGTCACAGAAGCTGAGAACATGGGTCATATGTCTGGCCATCTGTTCTCAAAGCAAAGTCTGTCTACCCATGGCTAATGTGAGATAAATATGTCCCTGACAGTCAAAGTTAGAGAATCCATTTCGCCCACCATCCAACAAGCCAGGCCACTTCCCTTGTGAGCCGCGAAGGCACCAAGACTCACCTTCCCTGGGGGGTCTTACTTAGGGAATGCATGTGGTCACTTCTCTGACCCTTTCTGTCAACAAATCCTCACTAGTCAAATTAACACATATCAAGCAGCAATGTTTAAAAATGTATTGTTTGCCAAACTTCCTAATTCCCTGGCTGCTCACCATGGCAGGAAACTGATAATATCCATTGTTTTCTTAGTTTGTGGGCTCTCATGAGTTCTAAAATCTCCATAATTCAGGGAACATATCCAACCACCAGCTTTTCACGCTTCATTTACAGACCTGCAACCGGGGATTGACCACCACACAGGGTCCATGAACCAATTGCTCTGTTCACTACATTGTGCTCCTGAGAGATGTCATGAGATGACAATCTAGCCATCAATTGCCTTCTTAGTAGCAGCAACAATATCAACTCCACCCAGTTCTTGGTCTTCAAACATGAGGGCATGGGTCAAAACCAGCTACTACATCAAAGGCTTACATGGCAGTGTGAGTAAATACCCCAGCTATGGGAATGGAAGGGAGACCCTCTTTTGATGCTTGTACTGATGGTCTAGGCTTAATGACCACCTTCAGCTTCAAGGTAAGTGTCCCATAAAATACAGTAACTATAACACTTGAGATTCCTTTCTACACACATATGAGTGAAGACATGCAACTGTTCCAGACAAATACACCCAAAATGCAAGGCTTGGAAAAAAGTGAATAGAACAAAAGATGAAGGTTTTATATGTCATAAGTGATTGTTTTCATGTGTGGAATCTGTTTCTCAACCTTCAATCATTGTAACTGTACACCAGCATCCAAGTGACAGTCTCCTGCATAAGTGTTGATTCAATTTACTTCTTTATCTACTCTTCTGAAAACCCTGCCTGTGGCTCCATCACCGGAGAAAAGAAGGTTGATACGTTGCCACCTGCGTCTGTGTGACCTGCACAGAATGGCAGCTCTTAGATTTGCTTGGGAGCCTTTCCCACAGAGAATCAGTACTGTGGGCCCTATGGGAATATTCTGCTTGATGTAGAGACATCAGGAGCACAAATGGACCTGGAGCAGTGTTACAATGTCCATACTTGGAGCAAGATTTCCCAGGCCTGACATGGAATTTCCTTTATTTTATTAAATGTTCGCTTCGATTTCATGCTGACTCATGTCTTGTTCTTGAAAGAAACCTAGGACATCCAGATCCAGGTGAATTGAAATATTACAGCACCACGCCTCAGTCGGGATTTTCTAATCCTGTGTGCTCTTCACAGCAGCATGGACTCCCTGCAGTTGTCCCACACTGAAGGCGTGGCATTGATACTTACCGCATCTATTTGGTCAGGACACGTATATGTTTTAGGCAGCTGAGTGTGAAGCCCACAGACCTATCAAGTCTGTAGCATCCCACAGTGATACCCAATGTTTCTGGATGTCAATGACATGAGTAGCAGGTGTGAATGATGTAGGAAGGCCTACCTATGTGAGAGTCACAAGGTATCTTTAGCTCACAGATACACTGAGAAAATCAGAAACCAGGGAAGTAATATCATAGGATGATTCTTACCAATGGACCCCATGGTCACCTGCAATTGTCACGGGTCAGAGCCCTCTCTGAGCCTCAGAAGAGGCAGTTCTTGGTAAGAATGAGGAGGTCAGATACCATGTTGTCTCCACAAAGCTAAACCTGTAGCATTTTGATTATAGTTCTGACCAACAGGTAGGCAAATCCATAGTGTTGTTCATTTGGCTTGTCATCGCTAGAACAGAGCAAAAGCCAAACTCTCATTGACACAGACAGATAGGCACCTCTTAGCCTCTACTCTGGGGAATTGTATATGGACTTCCACATTCTGAAGGAACACCCAACTCATGAGAACAATAGAGGCGAACATTCCTGGTGAGCATTGGGAATAAGAAAGGGTGATTAGGGAGCTCTGTTTGGGAAGATGCTTCAGTCAGCAGAGTCCTTGTCAGACAACAATGAGGGCCTGCATCCTTGTCTCAGCACCCACATACAGTGTCAGCTGCACCAGCACACAGTGGGAATCACCACTCCTGCCATTCTCAGCAAGTAGTCCAGGAGAACTGGTGCGCTCTCGAATCGGGTGACAGACTGTATCAACAACCAAGGTGGAAGGCCAAACAAGAGAATCATGGGTTGATAGCTGGATCCATGAATGACTGACTACACACAAAAATGAACACATAGGATTCACACACACACACACACACACACACACACACACACTCACAGAAACACACACACTCATAGACACACACACATGCTCACATGCACACAGACACACTAGCACACACAAACAGCACACATACACAAAACACACACTCTCACTCATATTAGAATGTTTTCAGGACTGGTCAGGATGAAACTATGGGTGCAACACAGTTGAGCATGGAGTCCATATTCACCGTGCATACATAGGTAACTCTTTTTGAGTCAGAATCTTTTCTCACCTACTTAGGATTCAGGTCCCAAGCCCTGTGCAATATCTAGAAAGTAATAATAAACAGAGACCTGTATATGATCAACACATTCCAAAATGAACCAGAATCAATGCATTTGCAATCGAGGGGCATATGACCTCCATGAACATGGAAATCCTCAGCATAGAGGAATCAGCAGTTATCATCTCAGTGGCAGTCAGTGACTCCAGTGCCCTTCTCAGGAAGTCTGTCCCTACCCCAGTGGTGGGGTAGCTGTCAATCTGGGGCAGGTGAGACACATGCAATGCTGGCTCTCATATAGTGTTCTCCTGTCGTAATGGAACAACTGCAAGATATTTTTTCACAGTCTTGGGGATCCAGTAACTCCCCTAGCCTTAGTATGGAAAACAAATTTTGCTTACAGAATATACAGAGTCGGGTGTCCATTTTGTCTGTGCCTGACTCAGGAAGGCTCAGCCACTCGACCCTAGTCCTGTGTTCCCACAGTACTGAGAGCAGGAACAGAATAGGGCAGAACTTGTATGACACACCTATATAAAGCAGACCCTTCCTACCATGCATAGGGTGAGTCCAGATTAACACGAAGCTCTCTTAAACTCTCAAATTATAATTGAAAATATGTGTGCATTTTTGGTGTGTGTGGGTCGGGCGTGTGTATGTTTATTGTGTGTGTGTCGGTATGTTTGGTGTGTGTGTTTGTGTGTATGTGCTTATCTATGGTGTGTGTACATGCCTGGTGTGTCTGTGATGTGGATGTGGTGTGTGTGTATGGTGTGTTTCTGATGTGTGTAATGTATATACATGTGTGTTATGTGTGTGCGAAGATTTTGTGATATGCTGCATGTGTGATAGGTGTGGTGTGTTTGTGCATGTAGTGCGTGCATGTGTGCGTGTGTGTGTGCTCCAACAGTGTCGTGATATCCTCAGAGTTCATAGTAAAACATTGATTCCCCCGAATATAGGATTACAGATGGCTGCTGCATGTGTGCTGCAAACGAATCCAGCTCCTCTGCTAGAGCAACAAGAGCTCTTAAGTGTTGACTCACTGGTCCAGTCCCTCTATTTTATTAGATAGTTAGAAGTTTAGAGTAGGACTGGGGAGTTGGCTGAGATTCATCCCAGGACTCACATATTGGCATACAAGGGTGATAGTCCCTGGAGATCTGCGGCCTTCTTCTGACTTCTGCATATGCACACGTGTGGTACACATACATATGTGCAGGTAAAACACTACAAGTTTGAGTTTGTGGCTTCTTGGCTTGTGGGAGTTTACAGTCCCCTTAAATCCTGATGGTGCTCATATCTCCACGCCGGTTGTTAGTATCAGCATCAAGTGTCTTTACCCAGTAAGCCTGCGATCTTAGTATGTGGGTTATGGCCCCATGGCAGGAGAAACAACCCTCTCACAGTGCTCACTCAAAACCATCAGAACACTCAGATATTTACAATATGATGCACGACAGTAGCTAATTTATAGTTATGAGGTGGCAATGAGAATACATTTATGGCTGGGGGACACGACAACATGAGGAACTGTACTAAAAGGCCACAGAACAGGAAGGTTGATTACCATTGAGGCAAATCCTCTCTCATTGGTCCTTGGTCTTTTAAGTATTTTTAAAGTGCACTTAAAGATATACATATGTATTTGTATAGTGCATAGCAATATATAATAAGTGTTAAAATCACTTTATTGCACTACAAATTAATGAAAATTTTATGTGGGTACATGATTTGTAAGAAAATGAAAGAATTATCAAAAGTATAGATTACTGAGTCAGGCATCGTGTATCTGACAGATCTACAAGTATGATGATTCCTCTTGGAAAATTCATGTTTTGCTTCATCTGATTCTGAAATTCAACATGGATGAGAGTGCGGGGTTCTTCTTCTCCTTCTTCTCCATCTTCTGTTAGTTCTTCTCCTTGTTCTTCTCCCTCATCTCCTTCTCCCACTCCTGCTTCTTCTTCTAACTTCAATCTAGTTTAAATGGAAAGCACCTCATGGCAGTGAATGGAGGGGCACACATTCCTTTTCCCATGGACTTCAGACACACGGCACACAGACTGCCAGAGGGCAGGTGCAGAGCTTAGAGAAGGATTGAGAATGTGAGGGCAAGTGTATAGATCAGAACAGGAAAAACAACAAAGTTACAGTTTCTCTGTATTTTAGGATAGTGGGCAGCCATATGAACCAGTGGAAGTTACTATAAGGGACAGACAGTATTTATTAAAAGGAAAATGATTTGTCCTCTAGCCTGGCTTAAGCAAATGCTACCTTTCAGGGGTGACCCCTTGGGCGGATTGACACAGTCCATGTGGAATATAAGGTCTCTACCCAGATTCAAATCTCTTTTTTTATTATTAATTTCTTTTTATTTTAATTTACATATCGATCCCAGTTCCCTGTCCCTCCCTCCCTCTTTCTCTTTCCCTCTCTCTCAACCTCTCCTACCTCCATACCACCCTCCCGTCTTATCCCCTCCCATTCCTCATGTATGGTGATACCCTCCAGGAGGGTTCATCTAAATCCGTCAAGTCATTTGGAGTCTTCTCTCCCTTTAGTAGGTTAAGCGAGTATTCCTCCATGGTGGATGTGCCCCAATGTCCGTTTGTGCACGAAGACTACATCCTGGTTCCACTGTACCAGGTCCCTTAGACTGCTCAGGGCTTCTAGTTGAGACCCATATTTAGGGGGGTCTGATTCAGTCCCATGATGGATTCCCAGCTATCAGCCTGGGGCCCCATTAGCTCCTCCCCATTCATGTCAGCAGTTTCTTTGTGTTTCTGCAGCCTGGCCTTTTCCTCCTTCTTTGCATCTGTGTCTAGTTTGCCTCAGTGTTTTTTTTTTTTTTTTTTTTTTTTTTTGCGGGCATTTGCTTCTGTTTCCAGCAGCTAATACATGAGAGCTCCATGATGGTAGATAAGTAAGATCAGGGAAGGCCATTTATGGTAGCCTTTCCACTGTTGCTTAAATTGTTTTTTGAGATCAGCCTTGTAGGTCTTTGAACAATTATCTAGATTCAGTTTCTCTTCAAACTATAATGGCTCCCTTTTTGCTATCCCTCTCTCCTCTCTCTCTCTCTCTCTCTCTCTCTCTCTCTCTCTCTCTCTCTCTGAGTGTGTGTGTGTGTGTGTTTGTGTGTATGTGTGTGTGTGTCATTTCTCTCCCTATCTCTGTCTCTCTCTCTTGTCTTATGTAAAACTTTCCTGACTCACATTCATAGTCCCACGTGCTTTCCTCTCCTCCTCTTCTCTTTCTCCTAGTTCCCTCTCCACTCACTGTTCCCACAATACGCTCAGCGTGTCTTGTGCATTTCCTCTTGTGTAAGGCACTTTTAATGAATCTCTTAGAATTCTGCCTGTAACCTACTTACTCTGGCGGTCTGCATATAGGCTGGTGATCCTGTCCTCTATGTATAAAATCCATATATGTGCGAGTACATAGCATGTTCCTATTTTTGTGCCTGGGTTACATCATTCAGGATGGTTTCTTCAGGTTCTATCCACTTGACAGCATCTTTGAAGATTCCATTGTTTTACCCTGCAGAGTATTAATCTATTGTGTAAATGTGCCACATCTTTATCCATTCTTCAGTTGAAGTGCATCTAGGTTGCTTCTAGATTCTTGCTGTTACAAATAATGCTGCTATGAACATAGTTGAGCACATGTCTTTGCTGCAAGGACGTGGATTATTTGGGTGTATGCCGAAGAGGGGGATTGCTGGGTCCTTCAGTAGACTGATTCCCGTTTTCCTGAAGAACTGCCATACTGATCACCAAAATGGCTGTAGAAGTTTGCACACCCAACAGAAGTGGAACAATGTTTTCCCTTCTCCACATCCTCTCCACCATAAGTTTTCATTGGTGGTTATAATTTTAGCAATTCTGTCAGGAGTAAGATGCTATCTCAAAGTTGTTTGATTTGCATTTCCCTGATATATAAGGATGTTGAGCACGTTCTTAAGTGTCTTTCAGCCTTTTTCATGTCCTATATTGAGAGTTCTCCATTCATTTCTGTACCCCATTTTTTAATAGTGTTATTTGGTGCTTTCTTGACTACTTTCATGAGGTCTTTGTATATTTTGGATATCAGCCATTTGTCACATGTGGGATTTGTGAAGATCTTTTCCCAGACTGTGGGCTGCCATTTGGTTATGTCAACTGTGTCGTTAGCCTTTTCAAGCTTCTATGTTTCAGGATGTTCCATTTATTAATTGTTGATCTCAGTATCTGTGCTACTGGTGTTATGGACAGGCAGTAGATTCCTGTACCAATTTGGTCAAGGACACCTGTCACTTTTTCTTTTAAGAGTTCCAGTGTGGCTGGATATATATTGAGGTCTTTGATCAAACTTCCTGGGCCTGTTCTGAGCACACAGTATCTACCTATCCACTCATGACCATGTTGAGGCGTCACTCACATGATATTTGGGACCAATCATGTTCCCTCAGCTGGAGAAACCTCCAATAGAGCTAGAGCCATCCAGAGTTACTGATATTGAACCTCTGACCAACAAACCCACTGTGAGAGCATGGTAGAGGGATAGCGACTCTATCTGCACCCACTGAAAGAAAGGTTGGAAAATTGGCAATATAAGAAACACACATCAGTAGAAAGACCAGTATGACAGCACCAGAATCTAGGGACTCTACCACAACTAGAAAAGAACGCACTAATGTAGATTAAACAGCAGAGAACGATTTTTAAAAAAAAATTCATATACATGATAGAGGTCCTCAAAGATGATATGAGAAAATCCTTTAAAGAAATGGAAGAAACCAACAAATTTGAAGGCATATAGGAAAAGACAAAATCATATAATGCAGGGAATGAAAAACTCTCTTAAAGAAAGTAAGGAAAGCCAAGAAAAACAATCAAACAGATGAAGGAAACAATTCAAATAGTTCAAGACCTGAAGACTGAAATAGGCACAATAAAGAAACACAAACTGAGGGAGTGCTGGAAATAGAAAACTGTAAACAATCAGGAACCATAGAATACAGGAGATTGAAGAGAGAATCACGGGCACTGTACTTGAACCAGAGGAAAGAGAATCATTGACCTGAGAAAAGCTAAAACAGCCTGGTATTGGCATAAAAATAGACAGGTAGACCAATGGAATCGAATTGAAAATCCCGATATTAATCCACGCACCTATGAACAGCTGATTTTCAACAAAACAGCTAAAATTATACAATGGGACGAGGACAGCATCTTCAACAAATGGTGCTGGCACAAATGGATGAGGGTGTGTACAAGACTACAGATAGACCCATGTCTGACGCCATGCACAAAACTCAAGTCCAAATGGATCAAAGACCTCAACATCAATCCAGCCACATTGAACCTCCTAGAAGAGAAAGTAGGAGGTACCCTTGAACAAATTAGTATAGGAGACCGCTTCCTGAACATAACTCCAGGGGCACAGACACTGAGAGAAACAATTAATAAATGGGACCTCTTCAAACTTAGAAGCTTCTGTAAGGCAAAGGACACAGTCGACAAGACCAAACGGCAGCCCAGAGACTGGGAAAAGATTTCTGCCAATCCTATATCGGACAAAGGGCTGATCTCCAAAATATACAAAGAACTCAAGAAACTTGTCACCAAAACACCAAATAAACTATTAGAAAATGGGGTACAGAACTGAAGAAAGAATTCTCAATAGAGGAAATCAAAAAGGCTGAAAGACACTTAAGAAAATGTTCCACGTCCTTAGCTGTCAGGGAAATGCAAATCAAAACTACCTTGAGATACCATCTTACTCCTGCCAGAATGGCTAAAATTAGAAACACCAGTGATGACTTATGTTGGACAGGATGTGGAGAAAGTGGAACACTCCTCCACTGCTGGTGGGAGTGCAAACTCATACAGCCATTTTGGAGATCAGTATGGCGGTTCCTCAGGAAAATGGGAATTAGTTTACCACAGGACCCGGCAATCCCTCTCTTAGGCATATACCCAAAGAATTCACATCCGTGCAACAAAGACATCTGTTCAACTATGTTCATAGCAGCACTATTTGTAATAGCAAGAACCTAGAAACAACCAAATGCCCCTCAATTGAAGAATGGTTAATGAAGATGTGCCACATCTACACAATGGAATACTACTCTGCAGAAAAAAATAATGGTATCTTGAAATTTGCAGGCAAGTGGATGGCACTTGAAGAAACCATCCTGAATGAGGTAACCCAGCCACAAAAAGAGGAACACAGTATGTACTCACTCACATATGGATTTTAAACCTAGATCAAAGGCTCTCCAGCATATAATTCACATCACCAGAGGAACAAGGATACAAGGTGTATTCTAAGAGATTCATATAAAGTCCCTCACAGAACTGGGAAGGGACAAGTCCCTCAGAGCTCAGGTGAAGTGGGGGGGGGCAGCGAATTGAGAGAGAAGTAGGAAAAAATGAGGGGGAGGAAAGGAAAACATGTGGGACCAGGAAAATTGAGCCTGGTTAGGAATAGAAGATAGGAAAGAGAGATAGAGGGAGACAGAGACAGAGAGAGAAAACATAAAAGAGGGAGCCAATATTGGTTTGAAGATAAAATTGAACACAAAGAAAGGTCTAGAGACTACAAGACTGCTCCCAAGTAACAATTTGATCTTCCCTGGAAAGGCTATCATAAATGCCCTTCCTAGAGAGTGAGATCAACAACTAACTTCTCCATGGAGCTCTCAACTAATGCCTGTTGAAAACAGGATCAAACACCCATACATAAAAACTGAGTCGAACTAGAACCCAGAAGCAGATGAAGAGGACAAGACCATGCGGTAGAAGTACATAGAGACAGCTTACCTGAACAAGGAGGAGCTAAGGGCCACTAGACTGATAGCTGGGAAGCCAACAGGGGATTGACTCGGACCCCCCTGAATATGGGTCTCAGCCAGAAGGACTGAGCAGTCTAAGAGACCTCAGACAGTGGAGCCAGGATGTATCCCTGGTGCACAAAAGGACTTTGCAAACATATGCCCCATGGAGGGATAACTGCGTTAGTCTAGAGATAGGAGAGAAGCCTTAGTCCCTACCTCACAGGACTTGTCAGATCTACATGACCCCAACTGGATGGCATTCCCCTACATATGGTATTGTGGTGGGGGGTTGGGAGGGGAGGGTGTTTAGAGTGCATGTGAGAGGGCAGAGAGGGCAAAAGGGAGGGAAGGAAGGAGGGAGAGAGGGCTGAAGGGGAGGGAGGGAGGGAGGGAGGGAGGGAGGGAGGGAGGGAGGGAGGGAGGGAGGGAGGGGGAGGGAGGGAGAGGAAACTGGGATCGACATGTAAAATAATAAATTAACAAAAAAAAAACGCTTTGACTCCAAAATTTAAGTTGAAGAACAAGTCACTGGGGAAAAGTATTTCTATTTTTATTTCCACAGAAAATGAAAAGATGTGGATTCCTTCCAGACTAATGTGGTTTGATCACGCCAGACCGCCTGAAACAGAGTACAAGCTGATCCTACATTCCAAACAGCTGGACAAAACAGCCCTACAGACTACAGCTAGGATATCTGAATCTTCTTCGAATCCCCCAAGACAGCGCCCCTTATCAGCAGGAAGTAGTTAGGAAAGAACGACGCCCAAATTCCCAAATATTGTGTATAAATGTTTGTTTTCATTTAATTGGACTTTGTTATATAAAATTAAATAAAAAATACTCTATATGCATAAAAAAAATAAAATAAAATAAATTTAAAAAATTAAAAAAAAAAAAAAAAAAAAAAAAGAACTGGTGCGCTCTCGAATCAATGACAGACTGTATCAACAACCAAGGTGGAAGGCCAAAGAGAAGAGAATCATAGGTTGACATATGGATCCAGGAATGACTACACACAGAAATGCACATATAGGTCACACAGGTCACACACACATTTTCACACAACCACTCACACACCTCACACACACACACACACACACACACACACACTAACACACACACAACTCTTGCTTGGAAAGTTTTCAGCCACTGGTCAGGATTGAACTGTGGGTGCAGCACATTAACTCCTAGCACACTATTGAGCATGGTGTCCATGTTCACAGTGGGCACACAGGTTACTCTGCTTGAGTCAGAATATTTATCTCATCTACTTAGAATTTAGGATCCATGCCCTATGCAACATCAAACAAATAATTATGAACACAGACCTGTACATGATCACCTCATTCCAAAATGAGCCAGAATCAATGCATTTGCACATCAATGGTCACATGACCTCCATGAACAGGGAAATCCTCAGATAACAGGAATCAACAGGTAACATCTCAGTGGCAACTCAGTGACTCTGGGCCCCTTTCCAGGAAGCCTGTCCTACCCCAGTGGTGGGGTAGCTGTCAAGCCTGTGGCAGGTGAGACACATGCATTACTATCTCTCATGAAGAGTCGCAAGGCTTCTTTATGTAGACATGTGCATCTAGCAGCACCCCTAGCCTTAACATGTGAAGAACAATTTTACTTAAGGAATATATAGAATCCTGGTCCATTTTATCTGAACCAGACACAGGAAGGCTCAACCACTGACAGGATAGAGCAGGACTTGTGTGACACACCCATTTAAAGCTCAGCCTCCCTACCATGCACACAGTGAGTCCATATTAAACAGAGGCTTCCCTAAACTCTGGAATTGTAAATTGCACAGGTGTGCGCATGCAACTGCCATATTTCTCATAACACAATTTATACCAAACATCCCTCCCAATCTACCTAGGTCAGTTTGTCCCTGGAGTTCTGATGTTGGCTGTCCCAGTCCTACAAATGACAGCACCTGACAGAACCTAACAACAAGCTCCTCCTCTAAATTCACAGCTTGTATGAGGATCATGTTGTCCTCTACCCAGGCTTTGTGCTGTGCTTCACTGTTACCATCCTTGTCCTCTCCTACACTACCTTCCACCTGCATTTCCTTTAGCATTCTCAGAGGAAGGGCTCAGGACACTCGTACTGCCTCATGAGAAATAGCCTGAAGCTAAGTAAGATCAGTATTTATTACTGAGTGTCTATGTATTTGTGCCTGTGCGTGTGCGTGTGCGTGTGTGTGTGTGTGTGTGTGTGTGTGTGTGTGTTTGTATGTACGGTGTGTGTATGTGTGAGTGTGTGTGTGTATGTTTGTGCTCCATGTGTGTCCCTGATGTCCTCAGAGATCAGAAGAAATCATTAATTCCCCTGAATATAGGATTACTGATGGCTGCTGCATGTGTGCTGTAAACAACTCCACCTCCTCTGCAAGAGCAACAAGAGCTCTTAAGTGCGGAATCACCTGTCCAGACCTTCTATATTATCAGATTTTTAAAAGTTTAGAGTAGAAATGGAGAGTTTGCAGAGGTCCAATGCCTAGACCCACATATTGGCATACAACGGCGATAGTCCCTGGGGATATGATGCCGTCTTCTGACTTCTGTGGGAACAATGTACACATACATATATGCAGGCAAAAGACTGCAAATGTGTGTATGTGGCTTCTTGGAGTTAAGGGGAGTTAATAGTCCCCTTAAATCCTGTAGGTCCCGATGAATCCATTCTGGTTGTTAGGCTCAACATAAAGTGCCTTTACCCTACAAGCCTGGGATCTTAACATTTGGGTCATGGCCCCCTGGAAGGAAAAACAACGCTCTCACAGGGCTCATCCAAGACCATCAGAACACTCAGATATTTACATTATGAAGCACAACAGTAGCAAAATTATAGTTATGAGGTGGCAATGATGATAACTTTACGGCTTGTTGTCCGCACAACATCAGGAAATTTATTAAAGGGTCACAGCATCAAGAAGGTTGATACCCAGTGTACTAACCCATATCATCATCAGTCCCTGGGTCTTTTAAGTACTATTAAAGCACATTTAATGATATACACATGCATTTGAACAGTGCATACCAATATATAATAAATGTTACAAATCACATTATTGCACTAGAAGTAAATGAAAAATTTAAGTGGGCACACATTTTTTTGTACGAAAATGAAAAAGCAATTAAAGTATAAATTACAGAATCAGGCATCATGCATCTGACAGATCAACAATTATGATGATGCCCCTTGAAAATTTCATGTTTTGCTTCCTCTGATTGTGAAATTCTACACGGATGAGAAAGCAGGATTCTTCTCTTCCTCCTCCTCCTCCTCTTCCTTCTTCTTCCTTTCTCCCTCTCCTTCTTCTCCTAACTAATACTTCATCTTCTGACTCAAGGGAAACTTCATTCCAGTTTAAAAGAAAAGCACATGGTAGGGAATGGAGGAGGCACGCATTCCTTTTTTTTACCCATGGATTTCAGGCACAAAACAGACAGATTGCCAGAGGGCAGGTGCAGAGCTTAGAGAAGGAGTGAGAATGTAAGGGAAAGTGTATAGTTCAGAAACAGGAAAAAAAGAAAGAAAGAACGAAACAAAGGTAGAAAGAAAATTCCCATGTCCTGATTATTTCAAGAAATAGGCAGCCATATAAACCAATGGAAGATACAACAAGGAACAGAACAGTATTTATTAGAACGAAAATGATTTGGCTTCTAGCATGGCTTTAGCAAATGCTACCTTTTAGGGGTGACTCCTCACACAAGTTGACCCAGTCCACATGGAATATTAGGTCTCTACCCAGATTCTAATCTCTTGCTTAGGAGAGTTAGGTTCTTAAAGGGCCTTTTTTGTTACTAGAGCATTTCATCCTCTGAAGAGGGGAACACTAAAATCATCAAGCATAAGTACCCTTAAGCACTTCTGGCAACTTTGTTCTGTGCCAAGGACAAGGATACCAAGAGTCCCATGTATATATCTGGCTTTAAATTCTAGATTACAGGATTTCTGTCTTTTGTCAGTGATATTTAACCAAACTCTAACTTCATCTTTGGCCAGAAGAAAAGACAACAAGCCTGCAAGGTGGCATGCAAGCTACACTCACACTGTGGAACAGTACATAATAGTCAGGGCAAATCAATACCAACCTTTCAAGACCGATGTTGAGGTGATACAGAACTGTCACCCTTGGCAGTCTAAGGGGCACTCTTATGCTTTAGGGATCTTGATATACACCACCCAGAGCCTACCTTCCGCTCACCCTTAGTCCTGGTAGGCCTGATGCTCAAAGTGAGCATTGGGCCAGAATGTAGGTCCAACACCCCCTACACCTCCCTGGACTTGCTGGGTCTGCTCTGAGCACACTGCACCTGCCTATCCATGAGGGACCACCTAGAGGCCGCATTCACCTGATCATTGGGCTCCATCGTCTGTCCTCTCCTGGAAAGACCTCCAACAGACCTCAGATCATCCAGAGATATAGACAACAAACACCTGACCTGCCTAAACCCACCGGGAGAGCAGGGTAGAGGGAGAGAGACTTCCACCTGCACACACTGGAAGAAGTGTTGTGAAGATGGCAATACAAGAAAACACCCAACAGCTTTCAGTCTGGGGGCCCCTCAGCTCATCCTTGTTTAGGTCAGCTGTTGCTATGTGTTTCCACAACCTGGTCTTGTCCTCTCCATCGGCATCTGGATTTTAATTTGACTCAGTGTTTAGGTATGGGTGTTTCCTTCTGTTTCCAATAGGTATTAGATGAGAGCTCCATGGATAAGTTAGTTGTTGATCTCACTATCCTGGAAGGGTATTTATTGTAGCTTTTCAACGGTGGCTCAAATTGTTATATGGCTGCAGGACATGTAGACCTGTAGGTCACTAGACCTTTCTTTAGTTTCAGTTTTCTCTTCAAACCTATAATGGGTCCCTCTTTTATGTCTCTCTCTCTCTCTCTCTCTCTCTCTCTCTCTCTCTCTCTCTCTCTCTCTCTCTCTCTCTCTCTCTCTCACTCTCATCTTCTATTCCTACCCTGACTCAATCTTCCTAGACGCACATGCTTTCCTCTCTTTCCCTCTCTTTCTCCTACTGCTCTCTCCATTCACTGTCCCCCTACTTCCCCTGTGCTCTGGAGGACTTGTCCCTTCCCCCTTCTGTGAAGGACTTTATAGGAATCTCTTAGAATACACCTTGTATCCTAGTTCCTCTGTTGGTGTGAATTATAGGCTGGTGATCATATGCTCTAGGTCTAAAATCCATATATGAGCCTGTACATACCATGTTCCTCTTTTTGTGACTGGGTTACCTCATTCAGGGTGGTTTCTTCAAGTGCCCTACACTTGCCTGCAAATTTCAAGATTCCGTTATTTTTTTCTGCAGAGTAGTATTCCATTGTGTAGATGTGCCACATTTTCTTTATCCATTCTTCAATTGAGGGGTATCTAGGTTACTTCCAGGTTCTTGATATTACAAATATGCTGCTATGAACATAGTTGAGCAGATGCCTTTGTTGCATGGATGTGGATCATTTGGGTATGTGCCTAAGAGGGGGATTGCCGGGTCCTGTGGTAAACTAATTCCCATTTTCCTGAAGAACCGCCACACTGATCTCCAAAGTGGCTGTACGAGTTTGCACCAGCAGTGAAGGAGTGTTCCCCTTTCTCCACATCCTCTCCAGCATGAGTTGTCATTGGTGTTTCTAATTTTAGCAATTCTTGGAGGAGTAAGATGGTATCTCAAAGTTGTTTTGATTTGCATTTCCTTGATGCTGACTCAGGCCCCTCTGAATATGCTCAGCCAGAAGGACTGAGCAGTCTAAGGGACCTCAGACAGTGCTACCAATATGTATCCCTGCTGCACAAAAGGACCTTGCAAACACATCCCCCATGGAGGGATACTGCCTTAACCTAGAGACAGGAGAGAAGTCCTAGTCCCTACTTCAATTGACCTGACAGATCTACATGACCCCACCTGAATGGCATTGCCCTACATGTAGAATTGGGAGTGGGGATATGGGAGGGGAGAGTGGTCAGGGTGCATGTGAGGGGACAGAGAGGGAAAGAGGGATGGAGGGAGTGAAGCAGGGATGGAGCGAGGGAGATGAAACTGGGATTGATATGTAAAATAATAAATTAAATTAAAAAAGAAAGAAATCACCCAACAATAGAAAGAACAGTATGACAACAACAGAATCTTGGGACTGTACACCAACTAGACCTGAATACACCAAAGCAGATGAAGCAGAAGAGAATGATTCAAAAAATAACTTCATAAAAATATTAGAGGCCCCCAAAGATGATATGAGAATATCCCTGAAATAGAAATAGTCATCAAAAACCTCCCAACCAAAAAAAAAAAAAAAAAAGCCCAGAGCCAAATGGATTCAGTGCAGAATTATACCAGAAACTCAAAGAAGAGATAATACCAATACTCCTCAAATTGTTTCACACAATAGAAGCCGAAGGTTCATTACCAAACACTTTTTTACTTGGCTAAAATTACCTTGGTACCCAAGCCACACAAAGACACTATGAAAGAGAATTACAGATCATTATCCATCATGAACATTGATGTAAAAATACTCTATAAAATACTGGCAAATCGAATCCAAGAACACATCAGAAAAGTCATGCACCGTGACCAAGTAGACTTCATCCCTGGGATGCAGGGATGGTTCAACAAAAGAAAGTTTATAAATATAACCCACCATATAAACAACCTGAAAGAAAAAAAACCACACATGATCATCTGACTAGATGCATAAAAGCCTTTGACAAAATCCAACACACTTTCATGCTAAAGGTCTTGAGAGATCAGGGATAACAGGAACATACCTAAACATAATAAAAACAATATACAATAAAGCAACAGCCAATATAAAACTGAATGGAGACAATCTTCAGGTCATTCCTCTATACATCAGGGAACAAGACGAGTCTGCCCACTCTCGTCATGTCTCTTCAATAGTGTATTAAAAGTTCTAGCTAGAGCAATAATACAACAAAAGGATATCAAGGGAATAGAAATTCAAAAGGAGGAAATCAAACTGTCCTTATTTGCAGGAGATATAAAGTTTACATACGTGACCTGAAAAACTACCAGGGAACTCCTATAACTGATAAACACCTTTAGCAAATTAGCAGTATACAAGATTAAGTCAAAAAAATCTGTATCTCTAAAATAATAGTCGATAAAGAGGCTGAGAAATAAATCAGAGAAACATTGCATATATAAATATATGTAAATATGCAATATATATACATATATAAATATATGTATATATGCAATATATTCTTATTTTACATATTGACCCCAATTTCCTCTCCCTCCCATGGCTCCCCTGCCCCCACCCACACAATTCCACTCCCCAACTCCACAGGAAGGGTGATGCCTTCCAACAGGGATCATCAAACTCTGTCAAGTCATTTGGAGTTGGATCTAGGCCTCAGTCTTGCCTCTAGACTAAGGGAATATCCCTCCATAGAGAATGTGCTCCCAAAGTCCTTTCATGCACCATACTTGTAAGGAGTAAGTTTTTTTTCTTCAGCCGCCGGTCTTGTTCCGGTGATGCACCAGCCCCCAAATAACGCACAGAGACTCTGTATTTGATATAATTCTGTTGGCCAGTTACTTGTTTTTTATCTGCTAGCTCTGTCTTAATTATTAACCCATTTCTATGTATTCCCATGTGGTCTCCTTACCAGGGAGCCAGCCGGCATTTTGCTTTCTCCAGACCCTCCATCTTGACCTCTCCTTTCTCCTTCCTCTTTCCTCCTTGTCTCATAGTCCCTCCTATCTTCCTTTCCTATCGGCCAACAGTGCTTTATTCATTAACCAGTATGAGAAACATATATACATAATGACATCTCCCATCACATACTGGTTCCACTGTCAGAGGTCCCTTACACTGCCAAGGTATTCCAACTGACACCCATGTTTATGAGGTCAGAGTCAGTCCAATGCTGGTTTCCCAGCTATCAGTCTGGGGGGTCCATGAGTTCCCCTTTTTCAGATCAGCAGTCTCTGTGGGTTTCTTTAGCTTGGTCTTGACCCCTTTTCTTATCACTCCTCCCTGTATTTCAAGAGTTCAGTTCAGTGTTAAGCTGTGGTTATCTGCTTCTGTTCAATCACCTACCAGCTGAGGGCTCTAAGATGGCAGATAAGTTAGTTATCAATCTCATTATCAGAGAAAGGCATTTAATGTAGCCTCTCCACTGTTACTCTGACTTAGTTGGGGTCATCCTTGTATGTCCCTGGACATTTCTCTAGAATCAGTTTTCTCTTCAAACCTACAATGGCTCCCTCTATTACGGTATCCCTTCTTTTTTACACTAGTGTATTCATTCCCTGACTCAATCTTCCAGGTCCCACATGTTCTCCTCTCCTCCCCTTCTCTTTCTCTTTCTCAATCTCTTTCCCTTTCTCCTTCTCTTTCTCATTCTCTCTTAGGTCTAAATGTTGACTTACTTTGTTTTAGATTTATTTTGTGACTGAGCTTCAGTTTATTTTATTATCAACCATTTACTATTATTCTCTATCCATTTATCTTTCAAAATTTTACATTGGTTTACTTCTCTTTTTTAATTTATTTTTTTATTTTTATTTATTTTATATAACCAAGTCCATTTAGATGAAAACAAACATTTATAGACAATATTTGGGAACTTGGGCGTCATTCTTTCCAAACTACTTCCTGCTGGAAAGGGGCACTGTCATGGGTGATTCGAAGAAGATTCAGAAATCCTGGCTGTAGTTTGTAATGCTGCTTTGTCCAGCTGTTTTGAATGCAGGATCACCTGGTACTCTGTTTCAGGCAGTCTGGCTTGATCAAACCACATTAGTCTGGAAGAAATCCACATCTTTTCATTTTCTGTGGAAACAAAAATGGAAACATTTCCCCCCAGTAACTTGTCCTTGAACTTAAATTTTGGAGTCAAAGCATTTTTTTAATTTAATTTATCATTTTACATGTCGATCCCAGTTCCCTCTCCCTCCTTCCCTCCCTCCCTACCCCTCCCTCTCTCTCTTCCTCCCTCCCCTCCCTCCCTCCCTTTTACTGTCTCTGCCCTCTCACATGAACTCTAATCACCCTCCCCTCCCATTCTCCCACCCCAATCCCATATGTAGGGGAATGCCATCCAGTTGGGGTCATGTAGATCTGACAGGTCATGTGAAGTAGGGACTAGGGATTCTCTCCTGTCTCTAGATTAAGGCAGTTATCCCTCCATGGGGGATGTGTTCGCAAGTCCTTTTGTGCACCAGGGATACATCGTGGCTCCACTGTCTGAGGTCCCTTAGATTGCTCAGTCCTTCTGGCTGAGACCCATATACAGAGGGGCCTGAGTCAGTCCAATGCTGGCTTCCCAGCTATCAGTCTAATGCCCCCTTAGCTCCTACTTGTTCAGGTAAGCTGTCTGTATGTGTTTCTGCCACCTGGTCTTGTCCTCTCCATCTGCATCTGGGTTCTACTTCGACTCAGTGTTTATGTATGGGTGTTTGCTCCTGTTTCCAACAGGCATTAGTTGAGGGCTCCATGGATAGGTTAGTTGTTGATCTCACTCTCCGGGAAGGGCATTTATGGTAGCCTTTCCACGGAAGCTCAAATTGTTACTTGGCAGCAGTCTTGTAGTTCTCTAGACCTTTCTTTGTGTTCAATTTTATCTTCAAACCAATATTGGCTCCCTCTTTTATGTTCTCTCTTTCTCTCTCTCTCCCTCTCTCTTTCCTGACTTCTATTCCTAACCAGGCTCAATCTTCCTGGTCGCACATGTTTTCCTTTCCTCTCCCTCGTTTTCTCCTACTTTTCTCTCTATTAGTTGCCCCCCCTCACTTCCCCTGAGCTCTGGGGGACTTGTCCCTTTCTGGTTCTGTGAGGGACTTTATATTGAATCTCTTAGAATACACCTTGTATCCTAGTTCCTCTGGTGGTGTGAATTTACATTGAGTTTTGTAAGTCTATAGTAACTGGAAGAGAAAAGGTTTTGATTTTGCTTGGAGCATACACACCTACTTTGTTATTTCCCTCAGCCTTTCCTTGTAGTTATAAGTTCCCCGATCATGATAAGAGTCTTCTCTTGCCCACCATGCCACTCATGCAACTTAACAACTCTAGGAATCTTGATGAACAATACTTTCTTCATGGCCACAAAGCTTCACAGGCTGTCATCCTTTCCATACCCATGAACACAGGCATAAGAAACAGGAATTGTATTGTGACTGTAGAGATGAAGAGGTTTACAGTAGTGGAATATTAGAGAATATGAAGGTGTGAGTGCAAAGGACCTTGAAGAAGCTTGTGTGTTCACTCTCTATCTAGTCCATAATCTCGTGCCTCTAACCTGGGCTGCACAAAGCTGACTGAGACCATTCTTGTTGTTACTACTGCTGCTGAAGTCCAAATGTCCTTCCTAGGGTTTGAATGGGAGAGGTTTCACATCATCTCAAGTCTCTGAGTTCTTGGTCTCCAGCAGGGGGTATGATCAGGAGGGTGTAAATCCATCCATGGTGATGGACCCAGCAGGGGTGCTAGTCATTGGAAACAATAGGACCTGCCAATGCCATGTAAACTACAGACGCATCTTCCCAGGTCCTCAGAAATGGCTTCCTTGTCCTCCCTAGAGCCTGAAGCAAAGCAAAACCTGTGTAGCACCCTCATGTTGCTGCTTGTCAGGTAACTGGCCACAGCAGTGAGAACACTAATTCTGTCCTTGGAAACAGAAACAAAAGAATTTCTGTCCCCCACTGTCCTCTGGTTTTAGATAGCTGTGATTAGCAGATTCCCTCCCATAACCTGAAAGAAGCCATAGTTAGGAATTGCAGACTCCACCCACATAAGGAATTGGCTGGGGCTGACTCTGTAGAGTCACTCTGTAGAGTGGCTGTTGCTTGGCTGCAGCACAGCTGGTGTACTGAGACATTGGTTCACATTAATGTCAATATTACTGATCTCTAAGATATCGTTCATCTGCTTTGACATGCACGTAGTGAGTTTTTTGGTTTGATTTACATCTCTTAATTGATTATTTATTTAATTAGTGCTTTCCATTCAGCTCTCCTTTTTTTACTGGCCCCACATTTATAATATCAGCATCTTTGCCATTTTTACATTTAACTTTTCTTGTTTTAAAGGTTTGGTCAGTAAGAACAAGCTCCAAAACACAGGATAAGTCATTTCCATGTGAATGTTTATCATCTCCTACAGTCTTGAAGCTTACATGCTCGTCTCTCCTGGTGGCCATCTTCCACACTTGCTATGTCACACACGACACCCTGAATAAAGGAACAAAACTCTGTCATGTATGTCGTGACTACTAGTCCTTTCCATTAGAGCATCTCCGTGTCAGGGAGAGCTACCATCCTTTCGACACTCACCTACATAAGTTTTAGATAAAGGGACTGAATATGTTAAGCGTAGACATGAGGTCTGTATTAGTCAGAATTCTCAGAGTACAAAGGGTATTAGGGCAGACCATAGGTGTTTTCTCTAACTAGTTTCTCTAACTGTGTCCCTAAGAAGGGTCTGCACAAAATTCTCGTCTGTTCAACTTGTTACTTGGCACATGTTACCTTGTCACTATATTACCTATTTACTAGATTCTTAAAGTCCAAGTGTGCTCCTCAGGTTTGATATGGTGTCATACCAAATATGTCTGAATGCTTGGGTTCTAGCAGGAGCTGCGGTTTGGGAATAAATAAGAGCCCAGGGATATGAGAAACAGCAAGAGAGGAGCTGGGTAACTGGGTGTAGCAGGGACCTGCCAAAGTCAAGTACCCAACTGCCTCAGACCCATCTTCCCAAGTCCCTACACCCTCATCTGCCATACCACCCTGTCCTCTGAGAGCCTCAGAGAGAGTAGGATTTTCCTTTTCCCTATAAGTTATATTTTGTTGGGGATTTACTCAGGGCCATGACAAAAGTTATGCAGTCTCTGGAGCTGGATAGAGCAACATCTTTGGGTTATTTCCTGCTCTTACTAGTAATCCTTTACTGTGACATAACAAAAAGCCGAAGTTATGGAAATCTGTTCACATAGGCCCTGCAGAGGCTGGGACTTGTTTCATGTGGCGGAACAACTCTTGTGGAGAGGAGAGCAGGCAGACATCTGCATTTGTCCTGAACAACTAGACTCTCAGAAGCTCGTGAACCTTAACATTTGAAGTTTTTCTTTTCTTGATTGGATTTTGTGTTCTGTTTTTGTTTTTTTTTTTTTTTTTTTTTTTTCTTTCTTTCTATTCATGAACCCAGTGCTTTTGGAGGAGGCATGTTTTTCTGCTTACATGTTCATTTCTCTCAATTGTTTTGTATAAAATATTTTTGCCTTTTTTTACTTTTTGTTTCATTTTTCTTATTTTAAACCTTAACTGTGTGACATAAGGCATTCCCCTGTAATAATTTTGGAGATGCATAGTGATATGGGATCATTTTCTCTGCTCTGTGACAGTGCAGCTGTTTCTTGTGCTTCCACCGGCTGCTCCATGGCTCTAGTCAAGATCACCATGTCTCTGGACCTGGGATTATAGGAAAAAGCCTTATGTCTATATCTATTTCAGAAACTGACATGAATCCATTTTTTTATGGATGAGCGTGGGCCCACTCACTGGACCACCTCCCATTCTGGATGTCCAATGATTTCCAATGGAATTATCATAGGATTCTCTGTTCAAGTCACTATGAACATGAAGCATCAACTCTGACCTGTGTTTTGAAAACAGATGTACATGTGGAAATTCATCAAAGACATTGGAGTATACCCCAGCCTCTTTGTGTGTGTGTGTGTGTGTGTGTGTGTGTGTGTGTGTGTGTGTGTGTCTGCCTGTGTGTTTGTATGTGTTTGTCTACGGTTAAGGGTTCAGCATAGGAGGAATGCAGGCTTTCAAGACTAAGTTTGGAGAGAACATTTCTTGTATCTGTTGATGCTTATTGAGGAAAATTGATCTTTACTCTAAAACCAGGAGGTAAGATCCATCACTTACTCTGTAGGCCTGGGAACTTCTAGTAGTATAAATGATGTTACTCTTTCCACCTTATCCCTAAATTGATGCCTTTGCATGTCTGTAACGTCCACAATTGATCATCACACCTGAAGTGTAGTAGCAGGAAGGAAGCAAATGGTACACAAGTTTAACAATATTCTATCAATGTTTGTCTCTTTTACAATTCAAGATATCGCCTTCTTTCATGATTGTCACCTCTGTAGAGTCAATTCACATCAAACGCACACAAGGATGTCCTAGATCATACTTGTCTTTCTTCCGCATTGTATGCCTTGTTTCACATTTCCATAATTTTTATCTTCTCTCTGGGCAAGAGTTTTGACAGACTTCATCTTTACAAGTCACCAGATCTTTTTTTTTTTTTTTTTTTTTTTTGGTCTTCCTTTCAACCTATAAGTGATCACTTATTTCATCTCTGCTCTTTCTTATTCTTTCTCATGATTGCTTTAGGTTTGTGTGGGAACCTTTTGTTTTTTTTTAACCTCTGACCACAAAATTATCATGACGATGCTAAGGTAGCTACAATATTCATGAAGTAGAAATTGAGAGTCATAAACTTATCTGCTAAACCTGCTTTTGTCTTTTTACCATAGGCATCTTGTGGTGGTCCCATCCCCCACCTGTCCCAGTGGGGAATATGGAGGAAGAATTTCCATACATGAATCTCTGTGATAGAGATTCACTAGCACCATCCAAAGAAACTGGTTCCAGGCCATCCATCTCCACCATTGTAGATACTATGTGTTGCTTAGACCCCGTGGCTGAAGAACCCCTGGAAGTCAAAGGAACAGATAAGCTTAATGATGCCCTTGCAAAAAACAATATGTTCAACAGGAGAAAAAGTGATAGTAACATCCACGGTGACATCTGGCAGGGTCCCAAGAGCCCTTCTGCTGGTCATCCCACCTTCCTTCTGACCCTAAGTAGGGCCCAGATTGAAACAGCTTTGCCCACATTCCTGACATCGGAAGACAACCAAGGGCAAGAGTTGAATGAAGTGAGAAAAAGCAAAAGCTCCTCTAGGTCCAGCTCTCCAGATTTATATGAGCTGCTCGATACCAGCTGGCTTTGGAATTCTGACCCACCACTTTATCCTGTGCCCTCCTATAACATCAATTAAAAATTCAGAGGACACAGAGAGTATTACTTCATCTGATGACAGTGGCACATCTGAGGAGACCTTCTCCTGCCTAGAGTAAACCACTTCTCATAACTCAGCTGCCCATGATGCTGACGAGGCTGAGAATGAGGAGACGGGCAGCGCCATCATGCTCAGTCTCTCATCCCTGGAAGGGCTGTGGTTGTGGGATGACAGCAGCAGCACGGGGATGCCAGAAACCCAGTGTGATGCCGATGTCACTGCTAGCATCAGCACTTTTACAGACCTGAAGGAAACTGATCTACAATGCAGTGAGAGAATGTATGATACAATCGACACCCTGGACTCTCCCCTGAGAGTGAACAATGAATTTGAAAGTATTGACGAAATAACAGTTGAAGAGTCACAACTGATCTCTGGCAAGGACCAGCCCCCAGGAAGAAGCCACACCCTCCAAGAAGAAGCACAGAAGGGGCTGGAATGGGGTGAGGAGAGGGATTAGGCACCTGTTTAGAAATTTATGCAGTTGCCTTCTCACCCCAAAGACAGAAGATACAGTCCCCAGGTAAGGGACAGCAGGGCATGGGAAACAGAGTTCCAGGAAACCTAGTAGGCGTGACTTTCATCTTTGTGTATTTCTTCTTTGAATTGCAAGGAGTATTGCCATTGATGTTGTGACCCATGTATAGGACATGGACCATAAGAGGTATGTAGGCCTAGATGGAGCATTCCCACTGTATCTCTTTATGTGGGTCTTGGGGAAGTTGAGCCTGAAGCAGACAAGCAAAGGATGCAACCAGCTTCAATGGAGGGAAGGAGAAGACAGTTGGGATTGAGGACTGGGAACAGGTTAAGGTAAGAGGCATCTTCTGGAGAGGTATGGGACAGCTTTGTGTTAAGTTCTTCTGATGCCACAGTCACTGACAGAGTCCTTTGCTTGGATCTCTTTAAAGTCTGAAGAACAGGCCTGGGTCCTGAGGAACCCACATCATACTGGTGAGGCCTACCAAGTCACAGGAGGGAGCCAGGCCAGAACTCAGCAGAGCTGTATACCACAACTATGATGTTCCCTATCAGACACCTCCAGCAACCTGGGGACAAGCTCTCTACCCATTCTCTCCCTGCAGGGGGAGCAGTTTTCTCCACCAACATAAACTCATACTTGCCCCAGCACTATGACAAGGCAGAGAGTCAGCCACACCACCACCCTATTTTAAAGAACCCGCCATCCAGCATCAAGAACCACTTTATCAAATTTTGTGTTCCACACGACTTGAGGTCTTCAGACACATCCCTATTGATGAGGGTTCTCAATGACCAGATGTAAAGAAGTCCATATACTGTGAAATCCCAGGAGGTAAGGAGGCCCAGGGAGAAGGGCAGGGTGGTGAAAATGAGTATGTATGACCCTTCAAAGAAAAGAAAGTAAGAGGGAAGAGGCAAGGGCATAAAGGTGATTAAAAAGAAGGAGAATCTGCCAATAGGAATTTCCAATTCCAGTCTTGCAGCTGTAAGAAAGAAATAAGCTTGTAGAGGAGAGGCCATGTCCTTGGACTGGCAGGGGCTGGAGCAAAGTCCCTCAGGAAGAGAGTTGGCATGTAGCGAATGGATTCCCAGGAGCAGAAGAAAATGCCATCCCAGGGAGGTCAAGCCACACCCCTCTCAGGACCTCTTTCTTGTCTAACTAATCTTGAGATGATCAGGTAAATACCACCTGTGTGTTTTTTCACAGCCTCCTTCCACCAGGCACCCATGGTAACCTACCTTTGTCCCAGAAGTCCACAAACTGGTGTAATATTTTTTTTTCACAGTGAGTGATTCTTTCCTGTCAAGTGACAATAATTACAGGGTTTTTTTTTCTGTGACCTGTGAAAAGGTAAGTAGGGCTATGGAGGCCTGTGGAACATCACTCCAGACAAGACCAGCATCCTTGTACGACTTTGTGTCCAATGCCCACATTCAGGGTCTAGATTAGGAGCAAACATTCATTGTCACAGAGGTACAAGCTGTCAGTGAGTGATATACTGTGCATTCTTGCTGAATGCGGTGTCTGCACAGTCCTCACAGTCAACATGCAAGCTATGATCAGACCTCTGATTCAGCTGGGACTGCCCAGATGACAGGGAATCCAGAGTCTGTCCTGAGGGGATAATTTAGATCAGTGTGTCTTAACCTTCCTAATGTTGGTATATTTCAGTTTCTCATGATGTGGGGACCACAAGCCATGCAATTATTTTTGTTCCTCCTTCATAAGTAATTTGCAACTGTTTTGAACAATAATGTAAAGATCTCTGTATTCTGCTGGTGTTAGATGACCAAGTGAAATGGTCATTTGACCCACAAAGAGGTTTAGATCACCAGGTTGAAAACCACTGATTTAGATGAAGTAGTTTGAGCATCCTGAGCGTCTCTTTTTGGTGAAAGGTAAGTTTCTGAAGCCTGACCTTAACATTATTCAGCAATGAAGTTGGGCTTTCTTTTCTCTGCTGAGATGCTGGCATTGATTTTTGGGCATATGGGCATTGTGTTAATTTATCAATTTGCAATCCACTTCGCTGTCCACAGCGGAGTAGAGCTTGCATGCACAAGTGTCTCGGGCAGGCTACAATGCCCAGCTCTACTGGCAGTGTTGCGGTGGGCCAGCTGTCTTGGTAAGGATGGCTTGATTCTTGTCTCCCTGTTTTGTGAAACATTTCCCAGATGCCCTGGGATGTGTGAGATAGAAACTTGTTGCACACACACACAAAATACTTCCTTTTCTGGCATTCACTTACAAACTTGCCCACTCCTGCTCTGTTTCTAATCTATTGCCATAGCAATGCACTCTGACCAAGGCAACCTATGAGAGAAAGGATGGTCCTTAGGGGGTCATCAGTTGCAGAGGTTGATAGTACATGACCATTGTGATGAAATCTAGCAAGAAGCAGTCGGGCATGGCATTGGAGCTGGAGCTGATAGCTTACCTCATATTCTCAAGTATGACACCCACAGAGATGAGTGCGGATGGGTTTGGCTTTTGAATCCTTAGTGCTCTGGGACACTCCACTGACTACTCATCTTTCTTTCCAAACAGTCTCACCTACTGGGGATATGTATCCAATCATGTTCATCGATGGGGGCCATTCTGATTCAAACTAACACCCAATATTAACCTGGAGCTTTGAAAAGGAGAAACTTTTAGGGTAGCATTGCACTGGGATCTGACAGTTGATGTCCCCTCCCTCTGGTCTTCTTTCATTTTCAGAGAGTAGATACACCAAAGTCTTTATTACCATGCAGGTGTTCCAGAGATACAGACCTGCTCCTCCATGCACATCTCTGGAAGATTTAATCGACTCGTGCACTACTCTTTTATCCCCAAAGAAGCTCCTTTCATAGAGCCCCTCAACTAGAGGAGCCCTGTTCGGCTGTTTGTACACAACTGAATGATCGTGACCACCTCACAAGTTAAGACAGGCTAGATCATGAGTGTATGTTTTGAAAAAGATCAAATTACAGGTACATCCCACAATTCTCTTTGGGAGACAGAACACACAAAACCATCAGTGTCTGCAATTTGTAACAATGGAAAAGACCATGAAGCAGTCCATGCCACAGGCTCTGTAGCAACTTGTTCAAACAGGTGGGACACTCAGTGCTAGTGTCTTCCCACCCTGAACTATCATAGACACGGAGTCAATGGGAATGTAAGTCTGATGGGAGATGTCATTCTGTAAATATGTTTCTCATATTGGTTAATGAATAAAGCACTGTTGGCCAATAGGAAAGCAAGAGAGGAGGGACTAGGAGACAAGAAGTAAAGAGGAAGTAGTAAGGAGGAGTCAAGATGGAGAGTCCCGAAAGAGCACAACCACCAGCTAGCTGCTTCTCCATGGATGGAGAAGACCACGTGGAAATACATAGAAATGGGTTAATAATTAAGACAAAGCTAGCTGATAAGAAACTAGTATCTGGCCAACAGCATTATATCAAATACAGAGTCTCTGTGCATTAATTGGGGCTGGCGTGACAGCAGTAGTAGACCAGTGGCGGGGCAAAAAACAACAAACAAAAAAAAAAAAAAAAAAAAAAAAAAAAAAAAACCTTACTCCTTCCATATGGCGCCCACATGGCTAATAAGAACTTCATCTTAAAATTTAACAAAAGCTTAGAAAAGAGTTTTAGAAACCAAAGAACAGGGACTAGCAAGGTTTCTTGGTAGCAGCATTTTTCTGGATTGGACTCTGTTTAGCATGAGACAAGCAAAGATTTCCAGGGCTCCTCTAAGGGAAGTTTTCTGACTCAGCATAAGTGGCAAAAAAAAAAAAAAAAAAAAATAATAATAATAATAATAATAATGCAGGGCTTTTAAGAAACTCTGCTAACAATTTATTGGTGTGTACATCTCCAAGCCGGCAGCATGCTGCTGGGGGGGCGGGCAGCAAAGACCAAGGCAGTGAGCACAGCTCTCAGTACTGGCGGGTAAAATAGCTGCCACCATCTTTGATAAACCGCGGCAGAAACCACTATGACTTTCATTTTAGCAATGTTGTTGTTTACTAGATAAAAGACTCGTGGCCAGAAAAAGATAAAGATTAACAGTAAAGACAGATTCACATTTAAAAAAAAAATCGGTAAAGGTTTACAGTGTGTTCTAAAATATATATAGGCGTGGGAGAGAAAAGGAATAAAATGGTTTTAAAAATATAGCTAGGAGTTGGGTGTGGTGGCACAAGCCTTTAATCCCAGCACTCGGGAGACAGAGGCAAGCAGATCTCTGTTTTTGCAAAATAAACCTGGTATGCAGAGTGAATTCCAAGACAGATAAATGTTACACAGAGAAACCCTGTCTCAAAAAATGAAAAAATACAACTAACAGAAACAGAGTAATAAAAAAGCCACATAAAGATGGAAAGCACAGAAAAACTGTGCATACTATACACTATTCTGTTGTCTTTAAATGGTTTGACTGCTAAGGAAATAACAACAACTGTTAAAACAAATGCTGCTGGATTAATTCAATTTATATATTTTAAAAATTTCTATTTTTGTTTCCACAGAAAATGAAAAGCTTTGGATTCCTTCCAGACAATTGTGGTTTGAGCAAGCCTGACCCCCTAAAACGGAGTACCAAGTGATCCTACATTCAAAACAACTGAACAAAGCAGTCTTACAGACTACAGCAAGTATTTCTACATCTTCTTAGAATCTCCCATGAGAGTGCCCTTTATCAGCAGGAAGTAGTTTGGAAAGAACAACACCCAAATTCCCAAATAGTGTTTATAATTGTTTGTTTTCTTTTAAATGGGGTTGGTTATAAATGGCTAATGATCACAGCCAATTCTTTATAAAGGTAAAAAGGGGATTATGGCATAGATATGAATCCTTTGTTTTGGAAAGGATTTTCATTCATTGATACAATTTAAGGTCAATTTTGAGATATCTATATTTCTCTTGTTTAGGTATTGTGTTTATATAGCACAGTTAGAAATGTAATGTATAATTTAGTTCAGATTATAGACAGTTACCTATAATACTCAAAACTTATAGTTAAGTTAGTTAGGTTTTCTAGATATACAGAGATGTATTTGAGATGAATGGGCATTCTTCAAACCTTTCAAAGACCTACAGAGTATGGCATTTAAAAAGGCTTAGGTTTTTCTGGACAGTGAGACATAAATGCTCCTGGCAACAACATCTGCGTCAGAAAGGAAGATGGACATCAAAGAAACCTGTTATGAAGTTTCCTTCCAATATGGCAAGATTAGCCATTTGGACAAGATACTGCTCTTTTCTGGAGTGTTTGACTTCATGCTATATAAACTGGATATGCAGGACCCACAGAAAAGTGACTGCTTCACATCCTCTCCAACATGAGTCACCATTGGTGTTTCTAATTTCAGCCATTCTGACAGGAGTAAGATGGTATCTCAAAGTTGTTTTGATTTGCATTTCCCTGATAGCTAAGGATATGGAGCATTTTTTAAGTGTCTTTCCGGCATTTTGATTTCCTCTATTGAGAATTCTTTCTTCAGTTCTGTACCCCATTTTTAAATAAAGTTATTTGGGGTTTTGTTGACTAGTTTCTTGAGTTCTTTGTATATTTTGGAGATCAGCCCTTTGTCGGATATAGGATTGGTGAAAATCTTTTCCCAGTCTGTGGGCTACCGTTTGGTCTTGTCGACTATGTCCCTTGCCTTGCAGAAGCATTCTACATGGAGGGTGATGCCTTCAAGGAGGGATGATCAAAATCTGTCAACTCATTTGGTGTAGGGTCTAGGTCCTCCCTCCTGCCTATAGGCTAAGGGAGTATACCTCCATGGGGAATGTGCTTCCAAAGTCCTTTTGTGCACCAGGGATACGACCTGGTTCCACTGTCAGAGGTCCATTATACTGCCCAGGCATTGTAACTGAGACCCACTTACAGGGGTTCTGATTCGGTACAATGCTGCTTTCCCAGCTATCAGTCCATGAGCTTCCCCTGGTTTGTGTCAGCTGTCCATGTGTGTTTCTATAGAGTGATCTTCATCCCTTGTCTTATCACTTTTCCTTCTCTGCAACTGTAATCCAGGAGTTCAGCACAGTGTCTATCTGTGGTTGTCTCAAACATCACCATTTACAATAGTCACAAACAAAAAAAAAAATATCTTGGGGTAAGGCTAACATAACAACAAAAGACCTATATAGCAAGAAATTTCTGTCTTTAAAGAAAGAAATTAAGTAAGATACCAAAATTGAAGGATCTCCCATGATCTTGGATAGGTAGGGTAAACAGAGTAAAAATGGCTATCTTACAAAAATCAAACTACGGTTTCAATGCAATCCCCATTAAAATACGAGCACAACTCTTCACTGACCTTGAAAGGAAAATACCCAACTTTATATGGAAAAAGAAAAGACCTAGGATAGCCCAGAAAACCCTGTAAAATAATTTCAGGAGGCATCAGCAGCCACGATTTCAAGCTCTGCTATAGAGCTATAGTCCAGAGAACAGCTTGGTATTGGCACAAATATAGACAGGTAGACCAATGAAACAAATTCAAAATCCTTATATTAACACATCCACCTATGAACACCTGATTTTTGACAAAACACAGGAGAAAGGGCCTAGACACTACTCCAAATGACCTGACAGATTTTGATGATCCCTCCTGCAAGGCATCACCCTCCCTGTGCAGTAGGAGGGAATGGGGCAGGAGGAGGTTCTGGGGCATGGGAGGGACAGTGATCTAAGAATGACATGTTCTGTATTTATCTATCTGTATTTATTTCCTTTAGGGATCTTGACTCAGGATAAGCCCAGATTGTGCTTTTGACACTGAAAGGATTGTAGGAGTATCCCAGATAACAAGGACATTTAAAGTTTTGAGCATGAGGACATATGTCAGTACAAGGAAAGCATTTGCCCCAGGCCCTGCTGCCACCAGCTGAGCCAGCACAGGCTGTGCCTGATGCTCTGAAACCTGAGACAAATTAACCTGGGCCTCTCTTGGCATCAATTTGACAGGAGACATAGGCAAAGAACTCAAAAGACCATGTTGGCATCTGGCTATCTGAAATTGGTCCATGGCTCGGTGACATCACAAGGAGCCATTGTGAGGAATGAGAGTGGTCACCCATATAAGGCACCAGCTGGGCCTGGATCTTGTCCTTTCGTTGCAGTGAAGCTGTTGGTTGGCTGCAGAGGATTCACTCAAGACTTTGGTCGTGAGAACTTTATTTTTTGTTGTCCGTCTTTGACACTGAACATCTGTGATCACCACTGACCTGAACATCGAAAGTGTGCTGACCGGTGCGTTGGGTTTTCCTCTAAATGTTGACTTAGTTTGTTTGAGATGTAGTTTGTGTGTCAGCTTCAGTTTATTATCAACCACGTTCTATTATTCCTTATCCATTTATCTTTGACAGTATTTACATTTGATTTTGTTAGTCTACATTAGCTGGAAAAGGAAAGGAATATGACTTTGCTTGGAGCATACACACCTCCTTAATTACTTCCTTCAGAATTTCCTTGTGGTTATGAATCCTCCTATCATGGTAAGTCTCTTCTCTTGCCCACCTTGCCACTCATGAACTTAACCGTTCTGGGGTATCTTGAGGAGCAACACTTTCCTCATGGCCTCGAATCTTCACAGGCTTTCATCATTTCGATACCCATAAATATGAGTGTAAAGAACAGGAATTGCATCATGATTGTAGAGATCAAGAGATTGGCAGTAGTTGGAGTCATTAGAGAGTATGAGAGTTTGAGGACAAAGACCTTGATGAAGCTTATATGTTCACTGTCTAGTCCATAACCGTGTCTCTAACCTGTGCTGCCCAAAGCTAACTGAGTCCATTCTTGTTGTTACTACTGCTGCTGAAGTCCAAATGTCCTCCCTAGGGTTTGAATGGGAGAGGGTTCACATCATCTCAAATCTCTGAGTTCTTGGTGTCTATCAGAAGTGCAATCAGGAGGGTTAAACCACACGCTGGTGGAACCCAGCAGGGGCAATTGCTCACTGGAGACAAAGGGACCTGGCAATGCCCTGGAAGCAGCTGCTTCTTTCCAAATCTGGAGACATGGTTTCCTTCTGCCTAATGCCTGAGCCAAAGCAAAACCTGTGTAGCACCCACATGTTGCTGCGTATCAGGGAATTGGTCTTGGCTGTGAGAACACTATTTCTGTCCTGGGAGACAGAAAGGGAAGAACTTCTGTCCACCTCTCCCCTCTAGCCGTGGATAAGTGTGATTAGCTGATTCCTTCCTATATCCTCACAGGAGCCATTGTGAGGAATTGCAGACTCCACACACATCAGGAACTCAGTGGGGCTGAGGCTTCTCACTCTACCCAGAGGCTATTGCTTGGTTGATGCACAGCTGTTGCACTGAGACATTGGTTCACATTAACTTTGATCTCAGACAAATAGACATTGTTCATCTGCATAGAATTCCAAATAATTAGTTTGTTGGTTTGATTTACATCTCTTAATTGATTGTTGATTTAATTAGTGCTTTCCATTCACCTTTTTTTATTGGCCCCATATGTCTAATTTTCAGCATGATTCTTTGAAATTTATACATTTAATTTTTTTGTTTTAAATGTTTTGTTTCATGAACAAGCTGTAATCACACTATACTTCATCACCATGTGAATGTTTATCGTCTCCTACAGTCTTCGATGCACTTCAAAGCTCATCTCTCCCGGTAGCTATTTCCACAGTTGCTATGTCACACTTAACAAAAAACAAACAAACTCATATATATCATGAGCTATTAGTCCATTTCCTTAGATCATCCAAGTTTCAGGGAGAGCTACCTACCATCCTTTAAACTCCCACCTATATGAGTTTTACATAAAGGAATTGAACATCTTATGTGTAGAGATGAGGCCTGCAGTAGTCAGAATTATCAGAGTGCAAAGGACGTTAGGGCAGATCATAGGTTTATTTTCTAACTAGTTCATATCTGTGACCCTAAGAAAGATCAGCACAGGGATTGTCTGTCCCTCTTGTTACTATGGCACATGTTACCTTGTTACTATGTTACCTAGTTACTAGGTTCTTAAAGTCAAAGTGTGCTCCTCAGGTTTGATATGGTGTCATACCTCATGTGTCTGAATGCTTGGGTTCTAGCAGGAGGTGCAGTTTGAGAAGGCCATAAAGTCTCAAGGATGGTGGAAACAGCAGGAGGAATTGGGTGACTGGGTGCAGGAGGGATCTGCCAAAGTCAAGTACCCCACTGCCTCAGACCCCTCTTACAAATTCCCCAGCCCCTCATCTGCCATATGACCCTGTCCTCTGAGAGCCTGACAGAGTGTAGGATTTTCCTTTGCCCTTTAAGGAGCATTTTGTTGAGGATTTTCTCAGGGCCATGACAAAAGATATGCAGTTCTTGGAGATGTATAGAGCAACAAATTGTGGGATATTCTGGTAGTTATTCCTCATCCCTTATTGTGACATCACAAAAGCTGAGGTGAGAAGTTATGGAAGTCTGTTCAAATAGGAACTGCAAGGTTGGGACTTGTCTTCATACAGCTGAGCAACTCTTGTGAGGTGGAGAGCAGTAAGACTTCTTCATTTCTCTTGATCAACTGGACTCCCTGAGACTCTTGGACCTTGACAATGGGATATTTACCCTTCTTGCTTGGATTTTGTATTCTGTTTTTCTTTCTTTTTTATTTATTTTTGTGTGTGTCTCTGTGCGTGAAAGGGGTGAGGAGGAGGATTAGGCACCTGTTTAGAAATTTATGCAGTTGCCTCCTCACCCCAAAGACAGAAGACACAGTTCCCAGGTAAAGGACAGCAATGCCATCCAGGTGGGATCAAGTAGATCTGTCAGGTCATTTGAAGTAGGGACTAGGCCTTCTCTCCTGTCTCTAGGTTAAGGCAGTATCCCTCCATGGGGGATGTGTCTGCAAGATTCTTTTGTGCACCAGGAATACATTCTGGTTCTACTGTCTGAGGTGCCTTAGACTGCTCAGTCCTTCTGGCTGAGACCCATATTCAGGGGGGCCTGAGTCAGTCCCATGCTGGATTCCCAACTATCTGTCTGGGGGCCCGTTAGCTCCTCCTTGTTCAGGTCCGCTGTCTCTATGTGTTTCTGAAACCTGGTCTTGTCCTCTCCCTCTGCATCTGGATTCTAGTTTGACTCAGTGTTTAGACATGGGTTTTGCTTCTGTTTCCAGCAGCTATTAGATGAGGCATCCATGGATACGTTAGTTGTTGATCTCACTATCCGGGAAGGGCATTTATGGTAGCCTTTCCACGGTTGCTCAAATTGTTAGCTGGCGGCAGTCTTGTAGGTCTCTAGGCATTTCTTTAGGTTCAGGCTGTTTTTCTTTATATGCATGAACCCAGTGCTTTTGGATAGGCATGGATTTCTGATTATGTATACATTTCTCTTAATTGTTCTGTATAAAATTTTTTGCCTTTTTTTACTTTGGTTTTTTTTTTCTTCTTTTAAACATTAACTGTGTGACATAAGGCATTCCCCTGTAACATTTCTGGAGATGCATACTGACCTGGGATCTTTTCCTCTGCTCTGTGACTGTGCAGCTGCCCCTTGTGTGTCCAAAAGGCCCCTGTTTCAGTTAAGGATCCACCTGCTGCTCCATGGCTCTAGTCAGGATCACCATGTATCTGGACCTGGGATGACAGTCACAAGCTCTATGTTTATTTCTACTTCAGAAAGTGACAGGAATCCATTTGGTTTTTTTTTTTCTTTTTTTTCTGAGCCTGTCCCCCCCTCTGAACCTTGTTCCATGATTGTTGTCCAATAGATTCCCGTGGAATTATTCTAAGATTCCCTGTTGAACTAACCATGAACATGAAGCATCAACTGTGTCATGTGTTTTGAACTTCCCATCAAGTACCATGGAATCTCATAACACATGCACATTTGGAAAATCATCAAAGACACTGGAAAAAACCCTAGCAGTGTGTGTGTGTGTGTGTGTGTGTGTGTGTGTGTGTGTGTGTGTTTGTGTGTGTGTGCCTGTGTGTGCACAGTTAAGGGTTCAGCATTGGGAATGCATGTTCTAAGACTAAATTTGGAGGAAGCTTTCCTCGTGTCTGGTGTTGCTTCTTGAGGAGAACTGATCTTTACTGTAAGAACTGGAACTAAGATACATCATGTAATCTGTAGGCCTACGATGTTCTATGAGCAGATATTATATTACTCGTTCCTTCTTATCCCAAAATGGATTCCTTTGAATGTTTTGAAACATCCAGAATTGATCACCACACCTAGGGTATAGAAGCAAGTAGGCAGCAAATGGTACATGGGTTTAATAATATGCCATCAATGTTCGTCTATTTTATGATTCAAGAAATTACCTTCTGTCATGACTATCACCTCTCTAGAGACAATTCATATCATACACACCACAAGCAAGGTGCCCTAGATCATACTTGTCTTTCTTCCACACTGTATGTCTTGTCTCACATTTCCATAATTTGTATCTTCTCTCTGGGCAAGAGTTTTGCAGACTTCATCTTGACATGTCACCAAATCTTTGATTTGATTTTTGTTTCATCGGCCTTCCTTTCAACCTCTAAGTGACCACTTATTTCATCTCTGTTCTTTCTTATGCATCCTCATAATTGCTTTAGGGTTGAGACTGTCACCTATTTTTTTTTTCAACCTCTTACCCAAAGATTATCATTAGGATATTGAGGTAGGTACGTTTTTTATGAAGTGAAATTGAGAGACATAAACCTATCTGCTTTTGTCTTTTTACTTGTAGCACCTTGTGGTGGTCGCATCCCCCACCTGTCCCAGTGGGGGACATGGAGGAAGTATTTCCATACATGAATCTCTGTGATGAAGATTTCCTAGCACTATCCAGAGAAAGTAGTTCCAGGCCATCCATCTCTACCATTGTAGATACTATGTGTTGCTTAGACCCCATGGCTGAAGAAACCCTGGAACTCAAAGGAACAAATTGGCTTAATGATGCCCTAGCAAAAATCAGTATGTTCAACAGCAGTAAAAGCGATAGTAACATCCTCGGTGCTATCTGGCAGGGTCCCAAGAGCCCTTCTGCAGATCATCCCACCTTCCTTCTGTCCCTAAGGAGGGCCCTGAGTGAACCAGCTTTACCCACATTCCTGAAATCAGAAGACAACCAAGGGCAAGAGTTGAAAGAAGTGAGAAAAAGCAAAATCTCCTCTAGGTCCTGCTCTCCAGATTTATATGAGCTGCTCGATACCAGCTGGCTTTGGAATTCTGACTCACCACTTTCTCCTGTGCGCTCCTATAACATCAATAAAAATACAGAGAACACACAGAGTACTACTTCATCTGAGGAGACCCTCTCCTGCCTAGAGGAAACCACTTCTCATAACTCAGCTGCCCGTGATGCTATCGAGACTGAGAGTGAGGAGATGGGCAGCGCCAACATGCTCAGTCTCTCATCCCAGGATGATGCTGACGTCACTGCTGGCATCAGCACTTCTACAGACCTGAAGGAAACTGATCTACAGCGCAGTGAACAAATCCATGACACTATCGACACTCTGGACTCTCCCCCTGAGAGTGAACAATGAATTTGAAAATATCGACAAAATAACAGTTGAAGATTCAGCACCGATCTCTAGCAAGGACCAGCCCCAGGAAGAAGCCACACCCTCCAAGAAGAAGCACAGAAGGGGCTGGAAAGGGGTGAGGAGGAGGATTAGGCACCTGTTAAGAAATTTATGCAGTTGCCTCCTCACCCCAAAGACAGAAGACACAGTTCCCAGGTAAAGGACAGCAATGCCATCCAGGTGGGATCAAGTAGATCTGTCAGGTCATTTGAAGTAGGGACTAGGCCTTCTCTCCTGTCTCTAGGTTAAGGCAGTAACCCTCCATGGGGGATGTGTCTGCAAGATTCTTTTGTGCACCAGGAATACATTCTGGTTCTACTGTCTGAGGTGCCTTAGACTGCTCAGTCCTTCTGGCTGAGACCCATGTTCAGGGGGGGCCTGAGTCAGTCCCATGCTGGATTCCCAACTATCTGTCTGGGGGCCCGTTAGCTCCTCCTTGTTCAGGTCCGCTGTCTCTATGTGTTTCTGAAACCTGGTCTTGTCCTCTCCCTCTGCATCTGGATTCTAGTTTGACTCAGTGTTTAGATATGGGTTTTGCTTCTGTTTCCAGCAGCTATTAGATGAGGCATCCATGAATACGTTAGTTGTTGATCTCACTATCCGGGAAGGGCATTTATGGTAGCCTTTCCACGGTTGCTCAAATTGTTAGCTGGCGGCAGTCTCGTAGGTCTCTAGGCATTTCTTTAGGTTCAGGCTGTTTTTCTTTATATGCATGAACCCAGTGCTTTTGGATGAGGCATGGATTTCTGATTATGTATACATTTCTCTTAATTGTTCTGTATAAAATTTTTTGCCTTTTTTTACTTTGGTTTATTTTCTTTTCTTCTTTTAAACATTAACTGTGTGACATAAGGCATTCCCCTGTAACATTTCTGGAGATGCATAATGACATGGGATCTTTTCCTCTGCTCTGTGACTGTGCAGCTGCCCCTTGTGTGTCCAAAAGGCCCCTGTTTCAGTTAAGGATCCACCTGCTGCTCCATGGCTCTAGTCAGGATCACCATGTATCTGGACCTGGGATGACAGTCACAAGCTCTATGTTTATTTCTACTTCAGAAAGTGACAGGAATCCATTTGGTTTTTTTTCTTTTTTTTTCTGAGCCTGTCCCCCCCTCTGGACCTTCTTCCATGCTTGTTGTCCAATAGATTCCCGTGGAATTATTCTAGGATTCCCTGTTGAACTATGAACATGAAGCATCAACTGTGTCATGTGTTTTGAACTTCCCATCAAGTACCATGGAATCTCATAACACATGCACATGTGGAAATTCATCAAAGACATTGGAGAATACCCTAGCCTGCGTCACTGTGTGTGTGTGTGTGTGTGTGTGTGTGTGTGTGTGTGTGTGTGTGCGTGTGTGTGCGCAGTTAAGGGTTCAGCATTGGGAATGCATGATCTAAGACTAAATTTGGAGGTAGCTTTCCTTGTGTCTGGTGTTGCTTCTTGAGGAGAACTGATCTTTACTGTAAGAACTGGAACTAAGATACATCATGTAATCTGTACTCATTCCTTCTTATCCCTAAATGGATTCCTTTGCATGTTTTGAAACATCCAGAATTGATCACCACACCTAGGGTATAGAAGCAGGAAGGCAGCAAATGGTACCTGGGTTTAATATTATGCCATCAATGTTCGTCATAAAATAGAGAGACAATTCACATCATACACACCACAAGCAAGGTGCCCTAGATCATACTTGTCTTTCTTCCACACTGTATGTCTTGTCTCACATTTCCATAATTTGTATCTTCTCTCTGGGCAAGAGTTTTGCAGACTTCATCTTGACATGTCACCAAATCTTTGATTTGATTTTTGTTTCATCGGCCTTCCTTTCAACCTCTAAATGACCACTTATTTCATCTCTGTTCTTTCTTATGCATCCACATAATTGCTTTAGGGTTGAGACTGTCACCTATTTTTTTTCAACCTCTGACCCAAAGATTATCATTAGGATATTGAGGTAGGTACGTTTTTTATGAAGTGAAATTGACAGACATGAACCTATCTGCTTTTGTCTTTTTACTTGTAGCACCTTGTGGTGGTCGAATCCCCCACCTGTCCCAGTGGGGGACATGGAGGAAGTATTTCCGTACATGAATCTCTGTGATGAAGATTTCCTAGCACTATCCAGAGAAAGTAGATCCAGGCCATCCATCTCTACCATTGTAGATACTGTGTGTTGCTTAGACCCCATGGCTGAAGAAACCCTGGAACTCAAAGCAACAAGTAGGCTTAATGATGCCCTAGCAAAAACCAGTATGTTCAACAGGAGAAAAGGCGCTAACGTCCACGGTGCTATCTGGCAGGGTCCCAAGAGCCCTTCTGCAGGTCATCCCACCTTCCTTTTGTCCCTAAGGAAGGCACAGAGTAAAACAGCTTTGCCCACATTCCTCACATCGGAAGACAACCAAGGGCAAGAGTTGAATGAAGTGAGAAAAAGCAAAATCTCCTCTAGGTCCAGCTCTCCAGGTTTATACGAGCTGCTCAGTATCAGCTGGCTTTTGAGTTCTAACTCACCACTTTCTCCTGTGCACTCCTATAACATCAATAAAAATACAGAGGACACAGAGAGTACTACTTCATCTGAGGAGACCCTCTCCTGCCTAGTGGATACCACTTCTCATAACTCAGCTGCCCATGATGCTGTCGAGACTGAGAGTGAGGAGATGGGCAGCGCCAACATGCTCAGTCTCTCATCCCTGGAAGGGCTGTGCTTCTGGGACGCCAGTAGAAGCACAGGGACGCCAGAAACCCAGAATGATGCTGACGTCACTGCTGGCATCAGCACTTCTACAGACCTGAAGGAAACTGGTCCACAGCGCAGTGAACGAATCCATGACACTATCGACACCCTGGACTCTCCCCTGAGAGTGAACGATGAATTTGAAAATATCGACAAAATAACAGTTGAAGATTCAGCACCGATCTCTAGCAAGGACCAGCCCCAGGAAGAAGCCACAGCCTCCAAGAAGATGCACAGAAGGGGCTGGAAAGGGGTGAGGAGGAGGATTAGGCACCTGTTTATAAATTTATGCACTTGCCTCCTCACCCCAAAGACAGAAGACACAGTCCCCAGGTAAGGGACAGCAAGGCATGGGAAACAGAGTTCCAGGAAACAGGGTAGGCATGGTGAATGGCTTCCCCTTTTGGTTTTCATCTTTGAATTACAAGGCCCTTGGCCATTGATATTGTGTGATCATGTATAGGACATGAACCCTTAGATGTCTGTAGGCACAGAAGTAGCTTTCCCTCTGTATTCCTGTATGTGGATCATGGGGAAGTTGAGACTGAAGCAGAGACAAGCAAAGGATGCTAAGGAAAGAAGACAGTGGGGATTGGGGACTCGGAACAGGTTAGGCGGTGTGTAATCTTGTGGAGAGGTATGCGGCAGTAGTGTAGCTTTGTGTTAAGTCCTGCTGATGTCACAGTCACTAACAGGGTCCTTTGCTTGTGTCTCTTTCAAGGTCTGAAGAACAGGCCTGGGTCCATGGTTCATAAACCATGGGACTCAGTTCGGCCTGGTGTGGCCTACCAAGCCACATAGGGGAGCCAGGCCAGAACCCGACAGACTGTGTACCCCAACTATGAAGTTCACTATACACACACCTCCAGCAACCTGGGCACAAGCTCTCTACCCCTCTTCTCTCTGAAGTGGGAACTGTTAGCTCCTACAGCTTAAACTCATAGTTGACCCAGCACTATGGCTGGACAGATATCAGCCACACTGCCAGCCTGTTTGAAAGAGCCAGCCCTCCAGCTTCTGCAGCCACCTTATACAACTTTGTATTCTGCACGACTTGAGGTCTTCAGGCACCTCCCCTATTCATTATGTTTCTCAATGACCAGATATAATCAAGTCCATATACTGTGTAAGCCCATGAGGTAAGGAGGCCCAGGGAGAGGGGCAGAGAGGTAGAGAGGGGCATGTGCGCCCTGTCAAAAGAAAAGAAAGAGAGAGGAGGAAAGGGCATAAAGATGGTTAAAAGGGAGGAGAATCTGCCCATAGGAAGTTCCAGTTCCAGTCGGGCAGTTATATGAAAGGGATGAGCATGTAGGAGAGAGGCTGGGACCTTGGACAATCAGGGGCTGGAACAAACACCATGTGGAAGAGAGTTGGGGGTGTAGGGAGTGGATTCCCAGGAGCAGAAAACAATGCCATCACAGGGAGGTCAAGGCAAACCCTTCTCAGGACCTCTTTCTGCTCTAACCATCTTGGGCTGGTCAGGTAACTAACACCGATATTCTTTTTTTACAGACTCCTTCCACCAGGCACCCATAGCAATCTGCCGCTGTCCCAGAGTTCCAGAAACTGGTGTAATATTTTTATCACAGTGAGTGATTCTGTCCTGTCAAGTGACTAAAATTACAGGCTTTTTGATTTTGTTTTTTTTTTTTTTTTATATGAACTATAAATGGTAAGTAGGGCTTGAAAGGCCTGTAGAACATCACTCCAGACAAGACCATCATCCTTGTAAACTTGGTGTCCAATGCCCACATTCAGGGTCTCGATTAGGAGAAAACCTATATTGCCACAGAGGTACTAGTTGTCAGTGAGTGACACAGTGTGCATCTTGCTGAGTGAGGTGTCTGCAGAGTCCTCATGGTCACCATGCAGGCTATGGTCAGATCTCTGATTCAGTGGGGACTGCCCAGATGACAGGGAATCCAGAGTCTGTTCTGAGGGCATAATTTAGATCAGTGGGTCTCAACCTTCCCCATGCTGTTACACTTTAATTCAGTTTCTCATGATGTGGGGACCCCCATCCATACAATTATTTTTGTTGGTACTTCATGAGTAATTTTGCAACTGTTTTGAACAATAATGTAAATATCTCTGTTTTCTGCTGGTGTGATATGACCCTGTGAAATGGTCATTTGACCCACAAAGAGGTTGAGAACCCCCCCCCCAGGTTGAGAACCACTGGTTTAGATGAAGCAGTTTGAGCATGCAGTGTTTCTTTGAGTGGAAGGTGAGTTTCTGATGCCTGGTCTTGACATTATTCACCAGTGAAGTTTGGCTTTCCTTCCTCTGCTGAGAATGCTGGCAATCATCTTCAGGACTACGAACTTTGTGTTAGTTTAGCAAATTGCAATCCACTTCTGTGGCCACAGCTCTGGGCACCTTGCATCCACAACTCTCTGGGGCAGTCTACACTGTGTGGCTCTACTAGCATTGATGGTGCAGTGGGCCAGCTGTCTCAGTAAGGAGGGCTTGAAACATTTCCCAGATGCCCTAGGATGTGTGACATAGAAACTTGGTGCAGACACACACAAAAAATACTTCCTTTTCTGGCATTCATTTACTGAATGCGCCACTCCTGCTCTGTTTATAATCTATTTCCATGACAAAGCACTCTGACCAAGGCAACTTAGGAGAGAAAGCATGGTCCTTAGGAGGTCCTCAGTTGCAGAGGGTGACAGTACATGACCATCGTTATGTAATCTAACAACAGGCGGCATGTCATTGGAGCTGGAGCAGATAGCGTACCTCCAAGTCTCAAGCAAGACACACAGACATCAAGCGGATGGGTTTGTCTTTTGAATCCCTAATGCTCTGGGACCCTCTACTGTCCTCCTCTTTCTTTCGAAACAATCTCACCTACTGGGAATAAGTATCCAATCATGTTCATCGATGGGGGCCATTCTGATGCAAACTAACACCCAATATTAACCTGGAGCTTTGAAAAGAAGAAACTCTTAGGGTAGCATTGCACTGGGTGGGAACTGAGAGTTGATGTCCCCACCCCTCTGTTATTCTTTCATTTTCAGAGAGTACATAACACCACAGTCTTTCTTACCATGCAGGTGTTCCAGAGATACAGACCTGATCCTCCATGATCATCTCTGGAAGATTTAATCAACTCATGCACTCCACTTTTATCCCCAAAGAAGCTTCTTTCATGGAGCACCTCAACGAGAAGAGCCCTGTTTGGCTCTCTCTAACCAATTGGATGATCCTAACCACCTCACAAGGTCAGAATGGGCTAGATCATGAGACTATGTTTGGAAGAAGATCAAATAGCAGGTACACCCCACATTTTCATTGGGAGACAGAACACACAAAACCATCAGTGTCTGCCATTTGTGACAATGGAGGAGCAATCCGTGCCACAGCCTCTGTAGCAACTTGTTCAAACTGGTGAGACACTCAGCGCTAGTGTCTTCCTGTCCTGGACTATCATAGACAGAGTAGTCGATGGGAGTGTAAGTTTGGATCAACTAAGGCAACCATGGAGTTTAGGGGGTGTGCTGTCACTCAGCCTCTTGGCTTGTGAAAGGCTTCTATACAAGCACTGAATGATTTTCACAGCTTTGCTCATGAGGCCTTAAGAAGTAGGAAAAATGGAAAACTGTGTGTGACTGTTACAATATGATGTAGTTCCTGTCATGGTGAAGTTGAATGGGTGTGTGGCCAGAGAATTTAGGTCACAGAAGCAGAGAACATGGGTGACATGTCTGGCCACCTGTCCTCAAAGCAAAAGCTGTCTAGCCCCGCACAATGTGAGACGAATGTGTCCCTGACAGACAAAGTTATAGAATCCATTGTGGCACCCATCCAATGACCCAGGCCAAGTCCTTTTTAAAGCCCCAAAGATATCAAGACTCACCTTCCCTGGGGGATCTTTTTAGGGAATGCATGTGGTCACTTCTCTGACCCTTTCTGTTAACAAATCCTCACTGGTCATCTTAACACATATCAAGCAAAAATATTTATGGTTTGTCAAACTTCCTGATTCCCCAGACTGCTCAACATTGCAGGAAATTGATGATATCCTTTGTCTTCCTTAGTTTGCAGGCTCTCATGCATTCTAAAATCTCCATAATGCAGGGAACATATTCAACCACAAGCTTTTCATGCTTCATTTACAGACATGCAACAGGGGGATTGACCACAACACAGGGTCCAAGACCCCTTTGTTTTGTTGACTCCATTAGGCTCCTGAGAGATGTCATGAGATGACAATCTAGCTGCCAACTTCCTCGTAGCAGGAATAACTCACCCCACCCAGTCATTGATCTGCAAACATGAGGGTATTAGCTCAAAATACAAATACAAACAATGTGGAAGGCTTGAAGAAAAGTGAATGGGAGAAAACATGGATGAAGGTTTCATCTTTCAAAATGATTGTTCTCATGTGTGGAATCTGTACCTTAACCAGCAATAATTGTGTCTGTGTCCACCAGCATCCAAGTGGCAGGCTCCTGCGTAACTGTTGATTCGATTTACTTTTTGTTTTCCCAGGTGAGTCTGCTGAAAAGCCTGTGTGTGGCTGGAATCAGGAGAAAAAAAAGGTGAACCCTTGCCACCTGCCTGTGTGACCGCCACAGAATGGCAGCGTTTAATTTTATGTGGGAGCCTTTCCCACAGACTCAGTACTGTGGACCCTATGGGTCTCTTCGGCTTGATGTTGACACATCAGGACTAACTATGGACCTGTAGCAGCGTGACACTCTCCATAGTTGGAACAAGACTTCCCAGGCCTGACATGTAATTCCTTTATTTTATTAAATGTTTGCTTGATTTTCATCCCGCCCGAAGTCTTGCACTTGCAAGAAACCTAGGATATCTACTCCCAAGAGAATTGAAATATCGCAGCACCACCTCTCAGTCGGGATTCTCTAATCTTCTTTTCTCTTCACAGTAGCATGGACTCCCTGTAGTATTCCCACCATGAAGCTGTGGCATTGATACTGACAGCAGCTCTTTGGTCAGGACATGTATGTCTTTTAGGCAGCTGAGTGTGAATCCCACAGACATATCAAGTCTGCAGCATGGACACAGGGATATCCAATGTTTCTGGAAGGCATTGACATAAGTAGTAGAGGAATGAGATAGTAAGGCCTGTTGTGCTTACCGTCCCGTGATCACAGGGCTCTCATATTGTTTCTCGGGTGGCAGGCTTGGTTATATCACTACTCTGTCCTTCTTTATCGCTGTATCTCTGTTTGGGTTTCCTGATTCAGGCCAAATCAGCTTTATCCTCAACCAATGAGAGAGATACCTATTCACAGCATAACAAAGGGTTTGCCTACAGCACAATCTGGTGTCAATACACAGAAGAAGCAATTTCCTCTGGACTTGGGATCACTGTGAATGCTCTCAACTTACGGAGTGTAGTTTGGGTTACTAATAGCTCACAGACACAGTGAGAAAGTCAGAAACCAGGGAAATAATATCATAGGATGAGTCTTCCCAATGGACCCCATGTTCACCAGCAATTCCCAAAGCTCAGAAAACCCTCTGACCTTCAGAGACAGTTCCTGGAAAGAATGAGGGAGGCCAGTAACCATGGTGACTCAACATGGTTAAACCTGTATCGTTTTGATGACAGTTATTACCAACAGGCAGGAAAATCCTTAGTGTTGTACATTTTTGGTTGTCATCTTTTGGACATAGAACAGGCCAAAGTCGCATTGACACAGACAGACAGGCACCCCTTAACCCTCTGCTGTGGGGAATTGTATATGAACGTTTACATTCTGAGGAACAACCAGCTCATGAGAAGAAAGAGAGGAACGGAACATTCCTGGTGAACATTGGGAAGGGGAAAGGGTGATTAGGGAGCTCTGTTTGGGAGATGCTTCAGTCAGCAGAGTCCTTGTCAGACAACAATGAGGGCCTGCATCCTTGTCTCAGCACCCACATACAGTGTCAGCTGCACCAGCACACAGTGGGATCCCCACTCCTGCCATTCTCAGCAAGGAGTCCAGGAGAACTGGTGCGCTCTAGAATCGGTGACAGACTGCATCAACAACCAAGGTGGAAGGCCAAAGAGAAGAGAATCATAGGTGGACATATGGATCCATGAATGGCTACACACAAAAATGAACACATAGGTCACACACACACACACACACACACACACACACACACACACACACACACAAACACACACACACACACAAATTGTTCTTGGAAAGTTTTCAGCCACTGGTCAGGAGGTCCATTGTGTTCAGCACATCAGCTCCTAGCACACAGTTGACCATGGAGTCCATGTTCACAGTGTGCACACAGGTTCCTCTGCTTGAGTCAGAATGTTTTGTCACCTACATAGAATTCAGGATCCATGCCCTGTGCAAGATCTAGCAAATAATCATAAACACAGACCGGTACATGTTCAATTCATTCCAAAAGGAACCAGAATCGATGCATTTGCACATCGAGGGTCACATGACCTCCATTAAAATGGAAATCCTCAGCTCACCAAACTGTAATCATTTCAGTGCTAACTCAGTGACTCTGGTCCCCTTTCCAGGAAGCCTGTCCTACTCCAGTGGGAGAGTAGCTGTGAAGCCTAGGGCAGGTGAGAAGCGTCTATTACTATCTCACATGAAGAATTCTCCTGTCACAGCCTAACAACTGCATGGCTTCTTTATGTAGACATGTGCATCCTGTAACTCCCCTAGTCTTAGCATGGAAAGAACACTTTTGCTTAAGGAATATATAGAGTCCTGGTCCATTTTATCTGAACCACACACAGGAATGCTCAACCACTCCACCATAATCCTGTGTTCCCATAGCACTGAGAGCACTGACAGGATAGAGCAGGACTTGTGTGACACACCCATTTAAACACAGCCTCCCTACCACGCACATGGCGAGTCCAGATTAAACAGAGGCTTCCCTAAACTCTGGAATTATAAATTGAACATATGTGTGCATGCAGGTGCCTTATTGCACATAACACAATTTGTACTAAACATCCCTCCCAAGTCTAGCTGGGTCTGTCTGTCCCTGGAGTCCTGAAGGTGGCTGGCTCAGTACTGAAAATGACAGCGCCTGCCCTGTGGAACCTAACAAGCCACTCATCTAAAATCACAGCTTGTGTGAGGATCCTGTTGTTGTCTGCCCAGGCTTTGTACTGGGCTTCACTGTTACCATCCTTATCTTCCTAAACCTCTCCCCTACTCTACCTTCCACCTGCAGTTTCCTTTAGCATTTTCAGAGGCAGGGCTCAGGACACTCCTACTGCCTCATGAGGAAACGCCTGAAGATAAGATCGGTATTTATTACTGTTTACATATTTGTGGGTGTATGCCTGTGTGTGTGTGTTTGTTTGTGTGTGTGTGTGTGAATGACTGTGGGGTGTGTGTGTGTACCTATTTGGTATGTGTGTGATGTGGTTGTGTGTGTGTGTGTGTGTTAGATGTGTGTGGTGTGTGTACATATGTGAAATGTGTGTATGTGTGATGTGTTTGTGGTAAGATGTGTGTGTGTGTGTGTGTTGTGTGTGCAAGGAAAGGCCTGAATAGAAGTTCAAGACCTGAAAACTGAAAGAGAGACAATAAGGAAAACACAAACTGAGGGAATACTGGAAAAGGAAAAACTGGGTAAATGATCAAGAAGAACAGATGCTGAAGATCAGGCGCTGAAGATCAACTAGGGAAGGTGATACATTGACCTGAGAAAATCTTAAATCCAACAAATCCTAAACACAAACATCAAGGAAATGTGGGACAGCATGAAAAGGCCAAACCTAACAATAAGAGACTTAAAAGAAGACAAAGAGCCCAACTCAATGATGCAGAAAACATACAAAACAAAATCATTGTAGAAATCTTTCCCAATCTGAAGAAGGACATGCTTATGAAAGTACAAGAAGCATATCAAACACCAAATAAACTGGATGAAAAAAAAAGGAAAACAAAAGTTCCCTCACCACATAATAATCAAAACACCTAACATACAGAATAAAGAAAGTATATTGAGATCAGTGAAGGAAAAGGGCCAGGTAGCATGAAAAGGCAAACCTATCAAAATTACACCTGAATTGTCCATGGAAACCCTGAAGGCGAGAAGGTCCTGGATAGACGTTCTAAAATACTAAGAGTCCATGGATGCCAGCTGAGGCTACTATGCCCAGAATAATCTCTCAATCACTATACACAGAGAAAACAAGATATTCAATGACAAAGCCAGATTTTCACAGTATATATCCACAAATCCAGCCCTGCAGAAAGTTCTGGAAGGAAAACTCCAAATTAAGGAAGGCAACTAAACTCACAAGTACATAGGCAGTTAATAATCCCACTTCACCGGAACCCAAAAGAAAAAGTGGGGCAAGTGTAGTCACAATACCACCTCCAACAACAAATCTAAAACAAGAATTAACAATCAATGGTCCTTTCCCTCAATATTGTCTTAACTTCCTATAAAAAGACACAGGCTAACAGAACAGAATGGAGAATGGATAGGAGGGCTGAATCCATCCTTTTGCTGCATGCAAGAAACACATCTAAGCTTCAAAGACAGACATTATCTCAGGGTAAAGGGTTAGTAAAAGATCTTCTAATCAAATGGTTCCAAGAAGCAAGCAGGTATGGCTATCCTAATATCTAAAAAGCTAGACTTCAAAACCAATCAAAAGAGATGAAGAAGGTAATTTCATATCCATCACAGGCGAAATCCAGCAGTACATAGTTTGAAATCTGAACATCAATGCTACAAATACAAAGGCACCACATTTATAAAAGGAACAATGCTAAAACTCAAAGCTCACATAAAACTTCATGCACTCATAGTGGTAAGCCTCACCACCACATTCTCACCACTAGATAGGACCATCAGGCTTAAACTTGACACAGAAATGACCTATCATGTTATATCCCAATTGGGTTTAACAGACACTCTAGAATATTCCATCCAATTACAAAAGGATATTCCTTTTGCTCAGCTCCACATGGAACCTTGTCTAAAACGGACCACCTACTATACAACATAACTAACCTCAACAGATATAAAAAAAAATTGGAATAGCCCCCTGTGGAGCCAGGATGTATCCCTGGTGCACAAAAGGACTTTGCTAACATATCCCCTATGGAGGGATAACTGGGTTAGTCTAGAGACAGGAGAGAAGCCCTAGTCTCTACTTCACATGACTTGTCAGATCTACATGACCACAACTGGATGGCATTCCCCTACATATGGAATTGGGGTGGGGGGATGGGAGGGGAGGGTGGTTAGAGTGCATGTGAGAGGGCAGAGAGGGTAAAAGGAGGGAAGAAGGGAGGGAGGGGGGGAGAGGGAACTGGGATCGACATGTAAAATAATAAATTAATTTTAAAAAATGCTTTGACTCCAAAATTTAAGTTGAAGGACAAGTTACTGGAGAAAAGGATTTCTATTTATGTTTCCACAGAAAATGAAAAGATGTGGATTCCTTCCAGACTGATGTGGTTTGATCACGCCAGACCGCCTGAAAAAGAATACAAGGTGATACTACATTCAAAACAGCTGGCCAAAGCAGCCTTACAGACTACAGCCAGGATTTCCGAATCTTCTTCGAATACCCCAAGACAGCGCCCTTACCAGCAGGAAGGAGATTGGAAAAAACAAGCCCCAAATTCCCAAATATTGTGTATAAATGTTTTTTTCATTTAATTGGACTTTGTTATATAAAATAAAATAAATTAATAATAAAAGAATGAGCTAGGAAGGTCTGCTGTGCTTAGGGTCAAGTGATCACAGGGCTCTCATCTCCTTTCACTGGTGGTTGGCTTGGGTCTCTCATTACTCTGCCCTTCTTTCTTCCTGTATCTATTTTTGCGCTTCCCACCTAGCCTTATCATGTGAGGATATATGTCAAATCTGCTTTATCCTCAACCAACGAGAGGAATACATATTCACATCATACACAAGGGTTAGCCCACATCACAATCTGGTGACAAGACATAGAAGAAGGGACCTCCTCTGGACTTGTGATCACTATGAATGCTCTCAAATTACAGAGTGTAGCTTGTGTCCCTAATAGGTCACAAACACACTGAGAAATTCAAAAGCCCGAGAAATATTATCATAGGATGAGACTTCCCCATGGACCTTATGGTCACCTGCAATCCCAAAGCTCAGAGCCCCCCCCCCCCCGAGCCTCAAAAGAGACAGTTCCTGGTAGGAATGAGGATGTTAGGAACATATTGACTCCTCATGGTTAAACCCCTAGTCTTTTGATTATAGTTTTGACGCACAGGCAGGAAATTCCTTAGTGTTGTTCATCTTTGGTTGTCATCATTTGGTCAAAGAACAAGCCAAATTTACACTGACACAGACATACATGCACCACTTTTCTACTGCCCTGGGGAACTGCATATGGAATTCCACATTCCAAGGAATGCACAGCTCATGAGAATGACAGAGAGGAAAATTCCTGGTGAACATTGGGATTGAGAAAGGGTGATTAGGGAGCTCTGTTTGGGAGATGCTTCAGTCAGCAGAGTCCTTGTCAGACAACAATGAGGGCCTGCATCCTTGTCTCAGCACCCACATACAGTGTCAGCTGCACCAGCACACAGTGGGAATCCCCACTCCTGCCATTCTCAGCAAGGAGTCCAGGAGAACTGGTGCGCTCTAGAATCGGTGACAGACTGTATCAACAAACAAGGTGGAAGGCCAAAGAGAAGAGAATCATAGGTGGACATATGGATCCATGAATGGCTACACACAAAAATGAACACATAGGTCACACACACACACACACACACACACACACACACACACAAACAAACACACACACACACAAATTGTTCTTGGAAAGTTTTCAGCCACTGGTCAGGAGGGTCCATTGTGTTCAGCACATCAGCTCCTAGCACACAGTTGAGCATGGAGTCCATGTTCACAGTGTGCACACAGGTTCCTCTGCTTGAGTCAGAATGTTTTGTCACCTACATAGAATTCAGGATCCATGCCCTGTGCAAGATCTAGCAAATAATCATAAACACAGACCGGTACATGTTCAATTCATTCCAAAAGGAACCAGAATCAATGCATTTGCACATCGAGGGTCACATGACCTCCATTAAAATGGAAATCCTCAGCTCACCAAACTGTAATCATTTCAGTGCTAACTCAGTGACTCTGGTCCCCTTTCCAGGAAGCCTGTCCTACTCCAGTGGGAGAGTAGCTGTGAAGCCTAGGGCAGGTGAGAAGCGTCTATTACTATCTCACATGAAGAATTCTCCTGTCACAGCCTAACAACTGCATGGCTTCTTTATGTAGACATGTGCATCCTGTAACTCCCCTAGTCTTAGCATGGAAAGAACACTTTTGCTTAAGGAATATATAGAGTCCTGGTCCATTTTATCTGAACCACACACAGGAATGCTCAACCACTCCACCATAATCCTGTGTTCCCATAGCACTGAGAGCACTGACAGGATAGAGCAGGACTTGTGTGACACACCCATTTAAACACAGCCTCCCTACCACGCACATGGCGAGTCCAGATTAAACAGAGGCTTCCCTAAACTCTGGAATTATAAATTGAACATATGTGTGCATGCAGGTGCCTTATTGCACATAACACAATTTGTACTAAACATCCCTCCCAAGTCTAGCTGGGTCTGTCTGTCCCTGGAGTCCTGAAGGTGGCTGGCTCAGTACTGAAAATGACAGCGCCTGCCCTGTGGAACCTAACAAGCCACTCATCTAAAATCACAGCTTGTGTGAGGATCCTGTTGTTGTCTGCCCAGGCTTTGTACTGGGCTTCACTGTTACCATCCTTATCTTCCTAAACCTCTCCCCCTACTCTACCTTCCACCTGCAGTTTCCTTTAGCATTTTCAGAGGCAGGGCTCAGGACACTCCTACTGCCTCATGAGGAAACGCCTGAAGATAAGATCGGTATTTATTACTGTTTACATATTTGTGGGTGTATGCCTGTGTGTGTGTGTTTGTGTGTGTGTGTGTGTGTGTGTGTGTGAATGACTCTGGGGTGTGTGTGTGTACCTATTTGGTATGTGTGTGATGTGGTTGTGTGTGTGTGTGTGTGTTAGATGTGTGTGGTGTGTGTACATATGTGAAATGTGTGTATGTGTGATGTGTTTGTGGTAAGATGTGTGTGTGTGTGTGTTGTGTGTGCAAGGAAAGGCCTGAATAGAAGTTCAAGACCTGAAAACTGAAAGAGAGACAATAAGGAAAACACAAACTGAGGGAATACTGGAAAAGGAAAAACTGGGTAAATGATCAAGAAGAACAGATGCTGAAAATCAGGCGCTGAAGATCAACTAGGGAAGGTGATACATTGACCTGAGAAAATCTTAAATCCAACAAATCCTAAACACAAACATCAAGGAAATGTGGGACAGCATGAAAAGGCCAAACCTAACAATAAGAGACTTAAAAGAAGACAAAGAGCCCAACTCAATGATGCAGAAAACATACAAAACAAAATCATTGTAGAAAACTTTCCCAATCTGAAGAAGGACATGCTTACGAAAGTACAAGAAGCATATCAAACACCAAATAAACTGGATGAAAAAAAAAAAAAAAAAGGAAAACAAAAGTTCCCTCACCACATAATAATCAAAACACCTAACATACAGAATAAAGAAAGTATATTGAGATCAGTGAAGGAAAAGGGCCAGGTAGCATGAAAAGGCAAACCTATCAAAATTACACCTGAATTGTCCATGGAAACCCTGAAGGCGAGAAGGTCCTGGATAGACGTTCTAAAATACTAAGAGTCCATGGATGCCAGCTGAGGCTACTATGCCCAGAATAATCTCTCAATCACTATACACAGAGAAAACAAGATATTCAATGACAAAGCCAGATTTTCACAGTATATATCCACAAATCCAGCCCTGCAGAAAGTTCTGGAAGGAAAACTCCAAATTAAGGAAGGCAACTAAACTCACAAGTACGTAGGCAGTTAATAATCCCACTTCACCGGAACCCAAAAGAAAAAGTGGGGCAAGTGTAGTCACAATACCACCTCCAACAACAAATCTAAAACAAGAATTAACAATCAATGGTCCTTTCCCTCAATATTGTCTTAACTTCCTATAAAAAGACACAGGCTAACAGAACAGAATGGAGAATGGATAGGAGGGCTGAATCCATCCTTTTGCTGCATGCAAGAAACACATCTAAGCTTCAAAGACAGACATTATCTCAGGGTAAAGGGTTAGTAAAAGATCTTCTAATCAAATGGTTCCAAGAAGCAAGCAGGTATGGCTATCCTAATATCTAAAAAGCTAGACTTCAAAACCAATCAAAAGAGATGAAGAAGGTAATTTCATATCCATCACAGGCGAAATCCAGCAGTACATAGTTTGAAATCTGAACATCAATGCTACAAATACAAAGGCACCACATTTATAAAAGGAACAATGCTAAAACTCAAAGCTCACATAAAACTTCATGCACTCATAGTGGTAAGCCTCACCACCCCATTCTCACCACTAGATAGGACCATCAGGCTTAAACTTGACACAGAAATGACCTATCATGTTATATCCCAATTGGGTTTAACAGACACTCTAGAATATTCCATCCAATTACAAAAGGATATTCCTTTTGCTCAGCTCCACATGGAACCTTGTCTAAAACGGAACACCTACTATACAACATAACTAACCTCAACAGATATAAAAAAAAATTGGAATAGCCCCCTGTATCTTACACTCCACCATGCTTTAAAGTTGGAGTTCAACAACAACACAAATTGCAGAAACCGTACATATTCATGGAACTGAACAATGAACAATTGTACCACTTCTGGATCAAGGAAGAAAAAAAAGAAATTAAAACTTTCCTAGAATACAACGAGAATGAAGACACAACATACCCTAACTTATGGGAAACCATGAAAGAAGAGCTACATGGAAAATTCATTGCACTCAGTGCCTATATGAAGAAAACGGAGGATAGTCTTATTAGATAATCAACAGCACAAATAAAAGCTCTATGAAGAAAGGAAGTAAACTCACCCTGGAGGAGGAGATGCCAAGAAATAATCAATATGAAGGCTGATATTGATGAAGGAGAAACTACAAATCCAATACAAAGAATGAATGTAACAAAGAGTTGGTTTTCTAGAAAATCAACAAGATAGACAAACCTTTATCCAAACTAAAGAAAAAGCAAAGAGAGAACATGCAAATCAACGAAATCAGAAATGAAAAGGGAGACAAAACAATGGACACTGAGGAAATCCAGAGAATTGTCAGGTAATATTTTGAAAACCTGTACTTCACAAAATTGGAAACTTCAAAGGAAATGGACAAATTTCTGAACAGCTACCCCTTAGCAAAACTAAATCAAGAACAGATAAGCAATTTAAGTAGACCTATAACCCTTTATGAAATAGAAGCAGTCGTCAAAAGCCTCCCAGGAAAAAAAAAAAAAAAAAAAAAAAAAAAAAAAAAAAAAACCAGGGCCATATAGCTTCAGTGCAGAATTCTCCCTTGAATTAAAAGAAGAGATAATACCAATACTCCCCAAATTGTTCTACAATTTCTTTGGTACCCAAATCACACAAGACACAACCAAGAAAGAGAAATACAGACCAATATCCCTCATGAACATTGATGTAAAAATATTTAATTAAATACTAACAAATTGAATCCAAGAACATATCAGAGAAATCAACCACCATGACCAAGTAGGCTTCATCCCAGTGATGTGCAGATGGTTCAGCATATGAAAATCTATAACGGTGATCCACCATAAAAACAAACAAAGAAAAAAAACGCATGATCATCTCAAGAGATGCTGAAACGGCATTTGACAAAATCCAACACACTTTCATGATAGAGGTCTTGGAGAGATCAGAATTAACAGGAACATACCTAAACATAATAATAAGCAATATACAGTAAACCAACAGCCCACATCAAACTGAATAGAGAGAAGTTTAAAGCCATTCCTCTAAAATCAGAAACAAGATGAGGCTGCCCATTGTCTACCTTTCTCTTCAATACTATAGGTGAAGTCCTAGCTAGAGCAATAAGACAACCAAAGGAGATCAAGGGGTTACAAATTGGAAAGGAGGATGCTGAACTGTCACTATTTACAGATGATATGACAGTTTATATGTGACCCCCAAATCTCTACCACTGAACTCCTGCAACTGAAACCTCCTTCAGCTAATAAGTAGTATACAAGCTTAACTCAAGAAAATTAGTAGCCCTACTATAAACAGATGGTAAAGGGTCTGAGAAACCACACACACACACACACACACACACACACATGCATATATATAAACATATATATGTATACATATGTATATGTACACTATATATAATACATATATTACTCCATTTACATATCGATCCTAGTTCCCTCTCCTTCCCCATTCTCATGCCCACTCCCCGCATTCTACATGGAGGGTGATGCCTTCAAGGAGGGATCATCGAAATCTGTCAACTCATTTGGATTAGGGTCTAGGGCCTCCCTCCTGCCTCTAGGCTCCATGGGGAATGTGCTCCCCAAAGTCCTTTCGTGCACCAGGGATACGTCCAGGTTCCACTGTCAGAGGTCCATTATACTGCCCAGGCATTTGAACTGAGACCCACTTACAGGGGCTCTGACTCGGTCCAATGCTGGTTTCCCAGCTATCAGTCCATGAGCTTCTCCTTGTTTAGGTCAGCTGTCTCTGTGGGTTTCTGTAGAGTGATCTTCATCCCTTTTCTCATCACTTTTCCTTCTCTGCAGCTGTAATCCAGGAGTTCAGCACAGTGTCTATCTGTGGGTGTCTGCTTCTCAAACATCACCATTTACAATTGTCACAACAATAAAAATGTCTTGGGGTAAGGCTAACGTAACAATAAAAGATGTATATAGCAAGAAGTTTCTGTCTTTAAAGAAAGAAATTAAGTAAGATACCAAAATTGAAGGATCTCCCATGATCTTGGATAGGTAGGGTACACAGAGTAAAAATGGCTATCTTACCAAAAACAAACTACAGTTTCAATGCAATCCCCATTAAAATATGAGCACAGCTCTTCGCTGACCTTGAAAGGATAATAATCAACTTTATATGGAAAAAGAAAAGACCCAGGAAAGCCCAGACAACCATGTACAATAAAGAAACTTCAGGAGGCATCAGCTTTCATGACTTCAAGCTCTACTATAGAGCTATAGTCCAGAGAACAGCTTGGTATTGACACAAATATAGACAGGGAGACCAATGAAACAAATTCAAAATCCTTATATTAACACATCCACCTATGAACACCTGATTTTTGACAAAACATCTAAAATTATACAATGGAAGGAGGAAAGCATCTATAACAAATGGTGCTGGCACAACTGGATGATTGTGTTTAGAAGACTGCAGATAGACCCATGTCTATCACCATGCACAAAACTTAAGTCCAAATGAATCAAAGACCTCAACATAGATCCAGCCAAATTGAACTTCGTAGAAGAGAAAGTGGGAGGTACGCTTGAATGAATTTGTACAGGAAAACACTTCCTGAACATAACAGCAGTAGCATAGACACTGAGATCAACATTTAATAAATGGTACCGCCTGTAATGAAGAAGCTTCTGTAAGGCAAAGGATACAGACTGGGAAAAGATCTTCAGCAACCCCAGATCTGACAGAGGGCTTATCTCCAAAATATACAAAATACTCATGAACCTAGGCACCAAAACATCAAATAACCCTTTAAAAAATGGGATACAGAACTGAATAGCGAATTCGCAATAGAGGAAACCAGAATGAATGAAAGACACTTAAAGTGTTCAGCAACTTTAGCCATCAGAAGAATGCAAATCAAAACGACTCTGACATACCATCTTACTCCTGTCAGAATGGCTAAAATTGGATGCACCAATGACAGTTTAGGCTGGAGAGGATGAAGAGAAAGGGGAACACTCCTCCACTGCTGGTGGGAGTGCAAACCCGCACAGCCATTCTGGAAAGCAGTATGGTGATACCTCAGGAAAATGGGAATCAGTCTACCACAGGACCTGACGATTCTACTCTTAGGCATATACCCAAATGCTCCACTTCAATACAACAAAGGCATGTGTTCAACTATGTGCACAGCAGCATTATTTGTAGTATCAAGAACCTGGAAGCAACCTAGATGCCCCTCAACTGAAGAATGGATAAAGAAGCCATGGTACACTTACACAATGGAATCTTGAAATTCATAGACAAATGGATGGAACTTGAAGAAACCATCCTGAATGAGGTAACCCAGTTACAAAAAGAGGAACATGGTATGTCCTCACTCATATATGGATTTTAGACATAGAGCAAAGGATCACCAGCTTATAATTCACACCGACAGAGAAACTAGGATACAAGGAGGAAGAGATTCATGCAAGGTTCCACACAGAACGGGAAAGGAAAATGACCCTCTGAGCATATTGGGAATGGGGGGGGGGGGAGGCAGTTAGTGGAGAGGGATTTGGGAACAAGTGAGGAGAAGAGAACATGTGGGACCAGGAAGACTGAATCAGGGAATGAATACATGAGAATAAAAAGGGAATGCTATAATAGAGGGAGCCATTGTAGGTGTGAAGAGAAAGCTGACTCTAGAGAAATGTCCAGAGACCTACAAGGATGACCCAACTAAGTCTTAGCAACAGTGGAGAGGCTACATTAAATGCCCAACCCTGATAATGAGATTGATAATAACTTATATGACATCATAGAGCCCTCAGCAGGTAGCTGATGAAACCAGAAGCAGACACCCACAGCTAAACACTGAGCAGAACTCTGGAATCCAGTTGCAGAGAGGGAGAAATGATTTAAAAAGGGGGTGGGTCAAGACAAGGCTGCAGAAACCCACAGAGACAACTGACATGAACAAAGGGGAGCACATGGACCCCCAGAATGATAGCTGGGAAACCAGCATTGGACCAACTCAGACTCCCTGAACATGGGTCTCAATTAGAAGGTCTAAGGGACCTCTGACAGTGATACTAGGATGTATCCCTGGCACATGAAAAGACTTTGGGAGCACATTCCCCATGGAGGGACACTCCCTTACTCTAGAGGCAGGAGGAAGGGCCTAGACCCTACTGCAAATGACCTGACAGATTTTGATGATCACTCCTGGAAGGCATCACCCTCCCTGTGTAATAGGAGGGAATGGGGTGGGAGGAGGGTCTGTGGGCATGGGAGGGAGAGGGAAATAAGAATGACATGTTCTATCTCTATCTATCTATCTGTCTGTCTATCATCTATCTGCCTATCTATCTATCTATCTATCTATCTATCTATCTATCTGTATGTATGTATATCCTTTAGGGATCTTGACTCAGGATAAGCCAAGATTGTGCTTTTGACACTAAAAGGATTGTAGGAGTATCCCAGTTAACAAGGACATTTAAATAGTTTTGAGCATGAGGAGATGTCAGTGCAGGGAAAGCAGTTGCCCCAGGCCCTGCTGCCACCAGCTGAGCCAGCACCGGGCTGTGCCTGATGCTCTGAAAGCCTGGGCCAAATTAACCTGGGCCTCTCTTGGCATCAATTTGACAGGAGACATAGGCAAAGAACTCAAAAGACCATGTTGGCCTCTGGCTATCTGAAATTGGTCCATGGCTCGGTGACATCACAAGGAGCCATTGTGAGGAATGAGAGTGGTCACCCATATAAGGCACCAGCTGGGCCTGGATCTTGTCCTTTCGTTGCAGTGAAGCTGTTGGTTGGCTGCAGAGGACTCAGTCAAGCCTTTGGTCGTGAGAACTTTATTTTTTGTTGTCCGTCTTTGACACTGAACATCTGTGATCACCACTGACCTGAACATCGAAAGTGTGCTGACCGGTGCGATGGGTTTTCCTCTAAATGTTGATTTAGATTGTTTTAGATGTAGTTTGTGTGTCAGCTTCAGTTTATTATCAACCACGTTCTATTATTCCTTATCCATTTCTCTTTGACAGTTTTTACGTTGCTTTATTTCTTTACCTTGACTTTTGCTTGTCTATATTTGCTGGAAAAGAGAAGGAATATGGTTTTGCGTGGAGCATACACACCTAAATTGTTACTTCCTTCAGACTTTCCTTGTGGTTATAAATCCTCCTATCATGGTAAGAGTCTTCTCTTGCCCACCATGCCACTCATGAATTTAACAGCTCTGGGGTATCTTGAGGAGCAACACTTTCCTCATGGCCTCGAATCTTCACAGGCTTTCATCGTTTCGATACCCATAAATACGAGTGTAAAGAACAGGAATTGCATCCTGAAGGTAGAGATGAAGAGATTGGCAGTAGTTGGAGTCATTAGAGAGTATGAGAGTCTGAGGACAAGGACCTTGATGAAGCTTGTATGTTCACTATCTAGTCCATAACCTGGATCTCTTACCTGTGCTGCCCAAAGCTAACTGAGTCCATTCTTGTTACTACTGCTGCTGAAGTCCAAATGTCCTCCCTAGGGTTTGAATGGGAGAGGGTTCACATCATCTCAAGACCAAGAGTTCTTGGTGTCTATCAGAGGCACAATCAGGAGGGTGTAAACCCCATGGTGGTGGAACCCAGCAGGGGCAATTGCTCACTGGAGACAACAGGATCTGCCAATGCCCTGGAAGCAGCTGCTTCCGACTCCATCTTTCCATGTCCCCAGACATGGTTTCCTTCTGCCTAATGCCTGAGCCAGAGCAAAACCTGGTAGCACCCACATGTGGCTGCATATCAGGGAATTGGTCTTGGCTGTGAGAACACTATTTCTGTCCTTGGAGACAGAAAGTGAAGAATTTCTGTCCACCTCTCCCCTCTAGCTGTGGATAGGTGTGATTAGCTGATTCCTCCAATATCCTCACAGGAGCCATTGTGAGGAATTGCAGACTCCACACACATCTGGAAGTCAGTCGGCATGAGGCTTCTCACTCTACCCAGAGGCTATTGCTTGGTTGATGCAGAGCTGTTGCACTGATACATTGGTTCACATAAACTTTGATCTCAGAGAAAGAGACATTGTTCATCTGCTTAGACTTTCAAATAATGAGTTTGTTGTTTTGATTTACATCCCTTAACTGATTGTTGATTAATTAGTGCTTTCCATTCACCTTTTTTTTATTGGCCCCATATATCTAATTTTCAGCATGATTCTTTGAAATTCTATGCATTAATTTTTTTTTTGTTTTAAATATTTTGTTTCATGGACAAGCTGTAATCACGCTATACTTCATCACCATGTGAATGTTTATCGTCTCCTACAGTCTTTGATGCACTTCAATGTTCATCTCTCCTGGTAGCTATTTTTTCACAGTTGTTATGTCACTCATAACAAAAACCGAACAAACTCTGTCACATATATCATGAGGTATTAGTCCATTTCCTTAGATCATCCAAGTTTCAGGGAGAGCTACCTACCATCCTTTAAACTCCCACCTATATGAGTTTTACATAAAGGAATTGAACATCTTATGTGTAGAGATGAGGCCTGCAGTAGTCAGAATTATCAGAGTGCAAAGGACGTTAGGGCAGATCATGGGTTTATTTTCTAACTTATTCATACCTATGTCCCTAAGAAAGATCAGCACAGTTTTTCTGTCCCTCTTGTTACTATGGCACATGTTACCTTGTTACTATGTTACCTAGTTACTAGGTTCTTAAAGTCAAAGTGTGCTCCTAAAGTTTGATATGGTGTCACACCTCATGTCTCTAGGTTAAGGCAGTATCCCTCCATGGGGGATGTGTCTGCAAGGTTCTTTTGTGCACCAGGAATACATTCTGGTTCTAAAGGCCGAGGTCCTTTATACTGCTCAGTCAATCTGGCTGAGACCCATATTCAGGGGGCCAGTGTCAGTCCAATGCTGGATTCCCAGCTATCAGTCTGGGGGCCCGTTAGCTCCTCCTTGTTCATGTCAGCTGTCTCTATGTGTTTCTGCGACATGGTCTTCTCCTCTCCCTCTGCATCTGAAATCTAGTTCGAATCAGTGTTTAGATATGCGTGTTTGCTTCTGTTTCCAATAGGTAGTAGATGAGGGATCCATGGAAATGTTAGTTGTTGATCTCACTATCCGATAAGGGCATTTATGGGGGCCTTTCCATGGTTGCTCATATTGTTAGCTGGTGCAGTCTTGTGGGTCTCTAGACATTTCTTTAGGTTCAGGCTGTTATTCTTTATATGCATGAACCCAGGCATTTTGGATGAGGCATGGATTTCTGATTATGTGTACATTTCTCTTAATTGTGCTGTATAAAATTTTTTTGCCTTTTTTTTTTTTACTTTGGTTTATTTTTTCTTATTTTTAAACATTAACTGTGTGGCATTAGGCATTCCCCTGTAACACTTCTGGAGATGCATACTGACCTGGGATCTTTTCCTCTGCTCTGTGACAGTGCAGCTGCCCCTTGTGTGTCCAAAAGGCCCCTGTTTCAGTTAAGGGCCCACCTGCTGCTCCATGGCTCTAGTCAGGATCACCATGTGTCTAGACCTGTGATTACAGTCACAAGCCCTATGTTTATTTCTACTTCAGAGCAGGACAGGAATCCATTTGTTTTTTTTTTTTTTTTCTTTTGTTATTTTACCTGAGCCTAATCCCTCCCCCCCACCCCCAGAACTTTTTCCATGCTTGTTGTCCAATAGATTCCCGAGAATTATTCTAGGATTCCCTGTTGAACTCACTATGAATATAAAGTATCAACTGTGTCATGTGTTTTGAAATTCCCATCAAGTACCTTGGAATCTCATAACACATGCACATGTGGAAATTCATCAAAGACATTGGAAAATACCCTAGCCTGTTTGAGTGTGTATGTGTGTGTGTGTGTGTGTGTGTGTGTGTGTGTGTAAGTGTATTTCTGTGTCTGTGTCTGTGTGCAGTTAAGAATTCAGCCATGGGAATACAGGTTTTAATTAAGTTTGGAGGATGCTTTCCTTGTGTCTGGTGTTGCTTCTTGAGGAGAACTGATCTTTACTGTAAGAACTGGAACTAAGTTACATCATTTAATCTGTAGGCCAGGGATGTTCTATGAGCAGAAATTATATTACTCATTCCATCTTATCCCTCCATGGATTCCTTTGCATGTTTTAAAACATCCAGAATTGATCACCACACCTAGGGTGTAGAAGCAGGAAGGCAGCAAATGGTACCTGGGCTTAATAATATTCCAGCAATGTTTGTCTATTTTATGATTCAAGATATTACCTTTTGTCACGATTATCACCTCTCTAGAGACAATTCCCATCATACACACCCAAGGTGCCCTAGATCATACTTGTCTTTCTTCCACACTGTATGTCTTGTCTCACGTTTCCATAATTTGTATCTTCTCTCTGGGCAATAGTTTTGACAGACTTCATCTTGTCAAGCCACCAAATCTTTGATTTGATTTTTGTTTCATCGGCCTTCCTTTCAACCTCTAAGAGACCACTTATTTCATCTCTGCTCATTCTTATGCGTTCTCATAACCGCTTTATGGTTCAGACTGACACGCAATTTTTTTGTAACCTCTCACCCAAAGATTATCATTAGGATATTGAGGTAGGTACGATTTTTATGTAGTGAAATTGAGAGACATAAACTTATCTGCATTTGTCTTTTTACTTGTAGCACCTTGTGGTGGTCGAATCCCCCACCTGTCCCAGTGGGGGACATGGAGGAAGTATTTCCGTACATGAATCTCTGTGATGAAGATTTCCTAGCACTATCCAGAGAAACTAGTTCCAGGCCATCCATCTCCGCCATTGTAGATACTCTGTGTTGCTTAGACCCCATGGCTGAAGAAACCCTGGAACTCAAAGGAACAAATAGGCTTAATGATGCCCTAGCAAAAATCAGTATGTTCAACAGGAGAAAAGGCGATAGTAACGTCCACGGTGCTATCTGGCAGGGTCCCAAGAGCCCTTCTGCAGGTCATCCCACCTTCCTTCTGACCCTAAGGAGGGCCCTGAGTGAACCAGCTTTGCCCACATTCCTGACATCGGAAGACATCCAAGAGCAAGAGTTGAATGCAGTGAGAAAAAGCAAAAGCTCCTCTAGGTCCTGCTCTCCAGATTTATATGAGCTGCTCGATACCAGCTGGCTTTGGAATTCTGAAGCACCTCTTTCTCCTGTGCCCTCCTATAACATCAATAAAAATTCAGAGGACACAGAGAGTACTACTTCATCTGATAACAGTGAAACATCTGAGGAGTACCTCTCCTGCCTGGAAGAAACCCCTTCTCATAACTCAGTGGCCCATGATGCTGACGAAGCTAGGAATGAGGAGACGGGCAGCCCTGTCATGTTCAGCCTCGCATCCCTGGAAAAGCTGTGGTTCTGGGACAGTAGCAGCACAGGGACGACAGAAACCCAGTATGATGCTGATGTCACTGCTAGCATCAATGCTTCTACAGACTTGAAGGAAACTGATCTACAGCGCAGTGAGAGAATCCGTGATACTATCGACACCCTGAACTCTCCCCTGAGAGTGAAAAATGAATTTGAATATATCAACGAAATAACAGTTGAAGAGTCAGCACTGATCTCTGGCAAGGACCAGCCCCAGGAAGAAGCCACAGCCTCCAAGAAGAAGCACAGAAGGGGCTGGAAAGGGGTGAGGAGGAGGATTAGGCACCTGTTTAGAAATTTATGCAGTTGCCTCCTCACCCCTAAGACAGAAGACACAGTCCCCAGGTAAGGGACAGCAAGGCATCGGAAACAGAGTTCCAGGAAACAGAGTAGGCATTGTGAGTGTCTTCCCCTTGTGGATTTCATCTTTGAATTGCAAGGCCCTTGGCCATTGATATTGTGCACCCATGTGTAGGACATGAACCCTTAGATGTCTGTAGGCACAGAAGGAGCTTTCCCACTGTATTCCTGTATGTGGGTGATGGAGAAGTGGAGCCTGAAGCAGACAAGCAAAGGATGCAACCAGGGGCAGTGGAGGAAAGAAGACAGTTGGGATTGGGGAATGGGAACAGTTTAGGGGAGAGGAATCTTGTGGAGAGTTATGTGAAGTAGTGTAGCTTTGTGTTAAGTCCTGCTGATGTCACAGTCACTAACAGAGTCCTTTGCTTATGTGTCTTTCAAGGTCTGAAGGACGGGCCTGGGTCCATGGTTCATAAACCATGGGAATCTGTTCGGCCTGGTGTGGTCTACCAAGCCACACGAGGGAGCCAGGCCAGAATGTGATAGAGCTGCATACCCCAACTCTGATGTACCCTATCAGAAAATTCCAGCAACATGGGCAAATGCTCCTTACTCCTCCTCATCCTGACTGAGAGCTGTTAGCTCCTACATCTTAAACGCATAGTTGCCCCAGTACTGTGGCTGGACAGAGATCAGCCACACCACCAGCCTGTTTGTAAGAGCCAGCCCTCCAGGTACTACAACCACCTTGTACAGCTTTGTGATCCACACGACTTGAGGTCTTCACACACCTCCTTTATTAATGATGCTTCTCAATGACCAGATGTAAAGACGTCCACGTAATATGTAAGCCCAGGAGGTGAGGAGGCTCGGGAAGAGGGCCAGAGAGGCGGAGAGGGGCATGTGTGACCTGTCAGGAGAGAAGAATGTGAGAGAGAGGAGACAAGGGCGTGCAATTGTTGAAGTGGAGAGTCTACACATAGAAAGTTACAGTTCCTGTTTGGGAGCTGTAAGAAAGGGATGAGCATGTAGGGTAAGGGCCTGGACCTTGGACTGGCAGGAGCAAAATCCCTGTGGGAGAGAGTTGGGGTTGTAGGGAGTGGATTCCCAGGACCAGAAGAGATGGCCATCCCACGGAGGTCAGGACAAACCCTTTTCAGGACCTCTCTCTTTCTGTTCTGACCATGTTGAGCTAATCTGGTAGCTAACATCTGTGTTCATTTCTTCACAGCCACCTGCCACCAGGCTCCCATCGCGATTTGCCACTGTCTTGAAGTCCGCAAAGTGGTATACTATTTTTTATCCCAGTGCCTTCAATACACTAAAATTACAGGATTTTTTTTTTCTGGAAACTGTGAAAAGGTAAGTAGAGCTTGAGAGGACTGTGGAACATCACTGCAGAGAAGACCTGCATCCTTGGACTAGTTTGTGACCAATGCCCACATTCGGGGTCTAGATTAGGAGCAAACAGTCTTTGCCAGAGAGGTACAAGATGTCAGACAGAGATTTATTGTGCATTCTCACAGAGTGTGGTGTCTGCAAAGTCCTCTTGGTCATCCCGCAGGCTATGATCAGATCTCTGAGTCAGCTGAACTGCCCAGATGATAGGGAGTCCAGAGTCTTGTGTTGAGGGGGTAGTCACTGGGTCTCAACCTTCCTAATTCAAGAAACTTTTAATATAGTTCCCTATGATGTGGAGACTTCTGGCCATGTGATCATTTTAGTTGCTACATCATAAGTAATTTTGCAACTGTTTTGAACAATAACGTAAATATATCTATGTTTTCTGCAGGTCTTAGACGAACCTTTGAAATGGTCATTTGACTCACAAATTGTTGAGACCCCCCAGGTTGAGAAGCACTGATTAAGATGCAGTAGTTTGAGCTCCTGAGTGTTTCTTGGGATGGTAGGTGATTTCTGATGCCGGATCTTGACATTATTCACCAATGGAGTTGGGCTTTGTTCTCTCTGCTGAGAATGCTGGCATTGTCTTTGGGAGTATGGACATTGTGTTAGTTTACCAAATTGCAATCCACTTCTGTGGCCATAGCTGAAGACAGCTTGCATGCAGAAGTGTCTGGGGGCAGCATACAGTGCCCAGATCTACTGGCAGGGGTGGTGCAGTGGGCCTGATGTCTTAGTAAGGAGGGCTTGATACCTGTCTCCCTGTTTTGTGAAACATTTCCCAGATGCCCTGGGATGTGTGAGATAGAAACTTGTTGCAGACACACACAAAATACTTCCTTTTCTGGCATTCACTTTCTGAACTTGCCCACTCCTGCTCTGCTTCTCATCTATTGCCGTGACAAAGCACTCTGACCAATGCAACTCAGGAGAAAAAGCTTGGTCCTAATGGTCCTCAGTTGCAGAGGGTCACAGTTCATGACCATTGTTATGACATCTTGCAACAGGCAGGCGGGCATGGCCTTGAAGCTGGAGCTGATGGCTTACCTCCAATCCTCAAGCATGACACACACAGAGAGATGACTTTGGATGGGTTAGGCTTTTGAATGCTTAATGCCCTGGGATCCTCTACTTAGGTCTCCCCTTGCTTTCCAATCAGGGTCACCTACTGGGAATAAGTATTGAAACATGTTCCTCTATGGGGGGCCATAGTTACCCAAACTCACACACAATTTAAGTTGGAGCTTTGAAAGGGAGAAATTCTTAGGGTGCATTGCACTGGGATCTGACAGTTGATAGCCCCGTCCTCTGGTGTTCTTTCATTTTCAGAGAGAAGATAACACCAAAGTCTTTATTCCCAAGCAGGTGTTCCAGAGATAACGACATACTCCTCCATGATCATCTCTGGAAGATTTAATCAACTTATGCACTCCACTTTCTTTTCCAGAGAAGCTTCTTTCATGGAGTCCCTCAACTAGAGGAGCCCAGTTTGGATCTCTGTACCCAACTGGATGTTAGAGTCCAACTCACAAGATCAGAATGGGCTAGATTATGAGACTGTTTAGAAAAAGATCAAATAACAGGCACACCCCACAATTCTTATTGGAAGGCAGAACACACAAAACCATCAGTGTCTGCCATTTGTGATAATGGAAGTGCCCATCAAGCAATCAATGCCACAGGCTCTGTAGCACCTTGTTCAAACTGGTGGGACACTCAGCACTCTTGTCTTCCAGCCCTGGACTATCAAAGACACAGTAGTCAATGGGAATGTAAGTTCACGGTCAACTCAGGCCCCCAAGGAATTTAGTGGGCTGTCCTAATTTAGTCAGGCCCACTGCCCTGTGAAAGGCTTCTGTAAAAGCACTGAATGATTTTCACAGTTTTGTTCATGAGGCCTTAGAAGTAGTAAAACTGGAAAGCTGTGTGTGACTGTTACAACATGATCTATTTCCTGTCATGGTGAAGATGATGGCGGCTGGGCCAGAGAATTTAGGTCACAGAAGCAGAGAACATGGGTCATATGTCTGGCCATCTGTTCTCAAAGCAAAGTCTGTCTAGCCATGGCTAATGTGAGATAAATATGTCCCTGACAGTCAAAGTTAGAGAATCCATTTCGCCCACCATCCAACAAGCCAGGCCACTTCCTTTGTGAGCCCCGAAGGCACCAAGACTCACCTTCCCTGGGGGGGTCTTACTTAGGGAATGCATGTGGTCACTTCTCTGACCCTTTCTGTCAACAAATCCTCACTAGTCAAATTAACACATATGAAGCAGCAATGTTTAAAAATGTATTGTTTGCCAAACTTCCTGATTCCCTGGCTGCTCACCATGGCAGGAAACTGATAATATCCATTGTTTTCTTAGTTTGTGGGCTCTCATGAGTTCTAAAATCTCCATAATTCAGGGAACATATCCAACCACCAGCTTTTCACGCTTCATTTACAGACCTGCAACCGGGGATTGACCACCACACAGGGTCCATGAACCAATTGCTCTGTTCACTACATTGTGCTCCTGAGAGATGTCATGAGATGACAATCTAGCCATCAATTGCCTTCTTAGTAGCAGCAACAATATCAACTCCACCCAGTTCTTGGTCTTCAAACATGAGGGCATGGGTCAAAACCAGCTACTACATCAAAGGCTTACATGGCAGTGTGAGTAAATACCCCAGCTATGGGAATGGAAGGGAGACCCTCTTTTGATGCTTGTACTGATGGTCTAGGCTTAATGACCACCTTCAGCTTCAAGGTAAGTGTCCCATAAAATACAGTAACTATAACACTTGAGATTCCTTTCTACACACATATGAGTGAAGACATGCAACTGTTCCAGACAAATACACCCAAAATGCAAGGTTTGGAAAAAAGTGAATAGAACAAAAGATGAAGTTTTTATATGTCATTAAGTGATTGTTTTCATGTGTGGAATCTGTTTCTCAACCTTCAATCATTGTAACTGTACACCAGCATCCAAGTGACAGTCTCCTGCATAAGTGTTGATTCAATTTACTTCTTTATCTACTCAGGTGAGTCTTCTGAAAACCCCTGCCTGTGGCTCCATCACCGGAGAAAAGAAGGTTGATACGTTGCCACCTGCGTCTGTGTGACCTGCACAGAATGGCAGCTCTTAGATTTGCTTGGGAGCCTTTCCCACAGAGACTCAGTACTGTGGGCCCTATGGGAATATTCTGCTTGATGTAGAGACATCAGGAGCACAAATGGACCTGGAGCAGTGTTACAATGTCCATACTTGGAGCAAGATTTCCCAGGCCTGACATGGAATTTCCTTTATTTTATTAAATGTTCGCTTCGATTTCATGCTGACTCATGTCTTGTTCTTGAAAGAAACCTAGGACATCCAGATCCAGGTGAATTGAAATATTGCAGCACCACGCCTCAGTCGGGATTTTCTAATCCTGTGTGCTCTTCACAGCAGCATGGACTCCCTGCAGTTGTCCCACACTGAAGGCGTGGCATTGATACTTACCGCATCTATTTGGTCAGGACACGTATATGTTTTAGGCAGCTGAGTGTGAAGCCCACAGACCTATCAAGTCTGTAGCATCCCACAGTGATACCCAATGTTTCTGGATGTCAATGACATGAGTAGCAGGTGTGAATGATGTAGGAAGGCCTACCTATGTGAGAGTCACAAGGTATCTTTAGCTCACAGATACACTGAGAAAATCAGAAACCAGGGAAGTAATATCATAGGATGATTCTTACCAATGGACCCCATGGTCACCTGCAATTGTCACGGGTCAGAGCCCTCTCTGAGCCTCAGAAGAGGCAGTTCTTGGTAAGAATGAGGAGGTCAGATACCATGTTGTCTCCACATAGCTAAACCTGTAGCATTTTGATTATAGTTCTGACCAACAGGTAGGCAAATCCATAGTGTTGTTCATTTGGCTTGTCATCGCTAGAACAGAGCAAAAGCCAAACTCTCATTGACACAGACAGATAGGCACCTCTTAGCCTCTACTCTGGGGAATTGTATATGGACTTCCACATTCTGAAGAAACACCCAACTCATGAGAACAATAGAGACGAACATTCCTGGTGAGCATTGGGAATAAGAAAGGGTGATTAGGGAGCTCTGTTTGGGAAGATGCTTCAGTCAGCAGAGTCCTTGTCAGACAACAATGAGGGCCTGCATCCTTGCCTCAGCACCCACATACAGTGTCAGCTGCACCAGCACACAGTGGGAATCCCCACTCCTGCCATTCTCAGCAAGTAGTCCAGGAGAACTGGTGCACTCTCGAATCGGTGACAGACTGTATCAACAACCAAGGTGGAAGGCCAAACAAGAGAATCATGGGTTGATAGCTGGATCCATGAATGACTGACTACACAAAAATGAACACATAGGATTCACACACACACACACACACACACACACACACACACACACTCACAGAAACACACACACTCATAGACACACACACATGCTCACATGCACACAGACACACTAGCACACACAAACAGCACACATACACTAAACACACACTCTCACCCATATTAGAATGTTTTCAGGACTGGTCAGGATGAAACTATGGGTGCAACACAGTTGAGCATGGAGTCCATATTCACCGTGCATACATAGGTAACTCTTTTTGAGTCAGAATCTTTTCTCACCTACTTAGGATTCAGGTCCCAAGCCCTGTGCAATATCTAGAAAGTAATAATAAACAGAGACCTGTATATGATCAACACATTCCAAAATGAACCAGAATCAATGCATTTGCAATCGAGGGGCATATGACCTCCATGAACATGGAAATCCTCAGCATAGAAGAATCAGCAGTTATCATCTCATTGGCAGTCAGTGACTCCAGTGCCCTTCTCAGGAAGTCTGTCCCTACCCCAGTGGTGGGGTAGCTGTCAATCTGGGGCAGGTGAGACACATGCAATGCTGGCTCTCATATAGTGTTCTCCTGTCGTAATGGAACAACTGCAAGATATTTTTTCACAGTCTTGGGGATCCAGTAACTCCCCTATGTATAAAATCCATATATGTGCGAGTACATAGCATGTTCCTATTTTTGTGCCTGGGTTACATCATTCAGGATGGTTTCTTCAGGTTCTATCCACTTGACAGCATCTTTGAAGATTCCATTGTTTTACCCTGCAGAGTATTAATCTATTGTGTAAATGTGCCACATCTTTATCCATTCTTCAGTTGAAGTGCATCTACGTTGCTTCTAGATTCTTGCTGTTACAAATAATGCTGCTATGAACATAATTGAGCACATGTCTTTGCTGCAAGAATGTGGATTATTTGGGTGTATGCCGAAGAGGGGGATTGCTGGGTCCTTCAGTAGACTGATTCCCGTTTTCCTGAAGAACTGCCATACTGATCACCAAAATGGCTGTAGAAGTTTGCACACCCAACAGAAGTGGAACAATGTTTTCCCTTCTCCAGATCCTCTCCACCATAAGTTTTCATTGGTGGTTATAATTTTAGCAATTCTGTCAGGAGTAAGATGCTATCTCAAAGTTGTTTGATTTGCATTTCCCTGGTATATAAGGATGTTGAGCACGTTCTTAAGTGTCTTTCAGCCTTTTTCATGTCCTATATTGAAAGTTCTCCATTCATTTCTGTACCCCATTTTTTAATAGTGTTGTTTGGTGCTTTCTTGACTACTTTCATGAGGTCTTTGTATATTTTGGAGATCAGCCATTTGTCACATGTGGGATTTGTGAAGATCTTTTCCCAGACTGTGGGCTGCCATTTGGTTATGTCAACTGTGTCGTTAGCCTTTTCAAGCTTCTATGTTTCAGGATGTTCCATTTATTAATTGTTGATCTCAGTATCTGTGCTACTGGTGTTATGGACAGGCAGTAGATTCCTGTACCAATTTGGTCAAGGACACCTGTCACTTTTTCTTTTAAGAGTTCCAGTGTGGCTGGATATATATTGAGGTCTTTGATCAAACTTCCTGGGCCTGTTCTGAGCACACAGTATCTACCTGTCCACTCATGACCATGTTGAGGCGTCACTCACATGATATTTGGGACCAATCATGTTCCCTCAGCTGGAGAAACCTCCACTAGAGCTAGAGCCATCCAGAGTTATTGATACTGAACCTCTGACCAACAAACCCACTGTGAGAGCATGGTAGAGGGATAGCGACTCTATCTGCACCCACTGAAAGAAAGGTTGGAAAATTGGCAATATAAGAAACACACATCAGTAGAAAGACCAGTATGACAGCACCAGAATCTAGGGACTCTACCACAACTAGAAAAGAATGCACTAATGTAGATTAAACAGCAGAGAACGATTTTTAAAAAAATTCATATACATGATAGAGGTCCTCAAAGATGATATGAGAAAATCCTTTAAAGAAATGGAAGAAACCAACAAATTTGAAGGCATATAGGAAAAGACAAAATCATATAATGCAGGGAATGAAAAACTCTCTTAAAGAAAGTAAGGAAAGCCAAGAAAAACAATCAAACAGATGAAGGAAACAATTCAAATAGTTCAAGACCTGAAGACTGAAATAGGCACAATAAAGAAACATAAACTGAGGGAGTGCTGGAAATAGAAAACTGTAAACAATCAGGAACCATAGAATACAGGAAATTGAAGAGAAAACCACGGGCACTGTACTTGAACCAGAGGAAAGAGAATCATTGAACTGAGAAAAGCTAAAACAGCCTGGTATTGGCATAAAAATAGACAGGTAGACCAATGGAATCGAATTGAAAATCCCGATATTAATCCACGCACCTATGAACACCTGATTTTCAACAAAACAGCTAAAATTATACAATGGGACGAGGACAGCATCTTCAACAAATGGTGCTGGCACAAATGGATGAGGGTGTGTACAAGACTACAGATAGACCCATGTGTGACGCCATGCACAAAACTCAAGTCCAAATGGATCAAAGACCTCAACATCAATCCAGCCACATTGAACCTCTTAGAAGAGAAAGTAGGAGGTACCCTTGAACAAATTGGTATAGGAGACCACTTCCTGAACATAACTCCAGGGGCACAGACACTGAGAGAAACAATTAATAAATGGGACCTCTTCAAACTTAGAAGCTTCTGTAAGGCAAAGGACACAGTCGACAAGACCAAACGGCAGCCCAGAGATTGGGAAAAGATTTCTGCCAATCCTATATCCGACAAAGGGCTGATCTCCAAAATATACAAAGAACTCAAGAAACTTGTCACCAAAACACCAAATAAACTATTAGAAAATGGGGTACAGAACTGAAGAAAGAATTCTCAATAGAGGAAATCAAAAAGGCTGAAAGACACTTAAGAAAATGCTCCACGTCCTTAGCTGTCAGGGAAATGCAAATCAAAACTACCTTGAGATACCATCTTACTCCTGCCAGAATGGCTAAAATTAGAATCACCAGTGATGACTTATGTTGGAGAGGATGTGGAGAAAGTGGAACACTCCTCCACTGCTGGTGGGAGTGCAAACTCATACAGCCATTTTGGAGATCAGTATGGCGGTTCCTCAGGAAAATGGGAATTAGTTTACCACAGGACCCGGCAATCCCTCTCTTAGGCATGTATCCAAAGAATTCACATCCGTGCAACAAAGACATCTGTTCAACTATGTTCATAGCAGCACTATTTGTAATAGCAAGAACCTAGAAACAACCAAATGCCCCTCAATTGAAGAATGGTTAATGAAGATGTGCCACATCTACACAATGGAATACTACTCTGCAGAAAAAAATAATGGTATCTTGAAATTTGCAGGCAAGTGGATGGCACTTGAATTAACCATCCTGAATGAGGTAACCCAGCCACAAAAAGAGGAACACAGTATGTACTCACTCTCATATGGATTTTAAACCTAGATCAAAGGCTCTCCAGCATATAATTCACATCACCAGAGGAACAAGGATATAAGGTGTATTCTAAGAGATTCATATAAAGTCCCTCACAGAACTGGGAAGGGACAAGTCCCTCAGAGCTCAGGTGAAGTGAGGGGGCAGCGAATTGAGAGAGAAGTAGGAAAAAATGAGGGGGAGGAAAGGAAAACATGTGGGACCAGGAAAATTGAGCCTGGTTAGGAATAGAAGATAGGAAAGAGAGATAGAGGGAGACAGAGACAGAGAGAGAAAACATAAAAGAGGGAGCCAATATTGGTTTGAAGATAAAATTGAACACAAAGAAAGGTCTAGAGACTACAAGACTGCTCCCAAGTAACAATTTGATCTTCCCTGGAAAGGCTATCATAAATGCCCTTCCTAGAGAGTGAGATCAACAACTAACTTCTCCATGGAGCTCTCAACTAATGCCTGTTGAAAACAGGATCAAACACCCATACATAAAAACTGAGTCGAACTAGAACCCAGAAGCAGATGAAGAGGACAAGACCATGCGGTAGAAGTACATAGAGACAGCTTACCTGAACAAGGAGGAGCTAAGGGCCACTAGACTGATAGCTGGGAAGCCAACAGGGGATTGACTCGGACCCCCCTGAATATGGGTCTCAGCCAGAAGGACTGAGCAGTCTGAGAGACCTCAGACAGTGGAGCCAGGATGTATCCCTGGTGCACAAAAGGACTTTGCAAACATATGCCCCATGGAGGGATAACTGCCTTATTCTAGAGATAGGAGAGAAGCCCTAGTCCCTACCTCACAGGACTTGTGAGATCTACATGACCACAACTGGATGGCATTCCCCTACATATGGTATTGTGGTGGGGGGTTGGGAGGGGAGGGTGTTTAGAGTGCATGTGAGAGGGCAGAGAGGGCAAAAGGGAGGGAAGGAAGGAGGGAGGGAGGGCTGAAGGGGAGGGAAGGAGGGAGGGAGGGAGGGAGGGAGGGAGAGGGAACTGGGATCGACATGTAAAATAATAAACTAACAAAAAAAAAAAAAAAAAAAAAAAAAACGCTTTGACTCCAAAATTTAACTTGAAGAACAAGTTACTGGGGAAAAGTATTTCTATTTTTATTTCCATAGAAAATGAAAAGATGTGGATTCCTTCCAGACTAATGTGGTTTGATCACGCCAGACCGCCTGAAACAGAGTACAAGCTGATCCTACATTCCAAACAGCTGGACAAAACAGCCCTACAGACTACAGCTAGGATATCTGAATCTTCTTCGAATCCCCCAAGACAGCGCCCCTTATCAGCAGGAAGTAGTTAGGAAAGAACGACGCCCAAATTCCTAATATTGTGTATAAATGTTTGTTTTCATTTAATTGGACTTTGTTATATAAAATAAAATAAATTAATAATAAAAGAATGAGCTAGGAAGGTCTGCTGTGCTTAGGGTCAAGTGATCACAGGGCTCTCATCTCCTTTCACTGGTGGTTGGCTTTTGTCTCTCATTACTCTGCCCTTCTTTCTTCCTGTATCTATTTTTGCGCTTCCCACCTAGCCTTATCATGTGAGGATATATGCCAAATCTGCTTTATCCTCAACCAACGAGAGGAATACATATTCACATCATACACAAGGGTTAGCCCACATCACAATCTGGTGACAAGACATAGAAGAAGGGACCTCCTCTGGACTTGTGATCACTATGAATGCTCTCAAATTACAGAGTGTAGCTTGTGTCCCTAATAGGTCACAAACACACTGAGAAATTCAAAAGCCCGAGAAATATTATCATAGGATGAGACTTCCCCATGGACCTTATGGTCACCTGCAATCCCAAAGCTCAGAGCCCCCCCCCCCCGAGCCTCAAAAGAGACAGTTCCTGGTAGGAATGAGGATGTTAGGAACATATTGACTCCTCATGGTTAAACCCCTAGTCTTTTGATTATAGTTTTGACGCACAGGCAGGAAATTCCTTAGTGTTGTTCATCTTTGGTTGTCATCATTTGGTCAAAGAACAAGCCAAATTTACACTGACACAGACATACATGCACCACTTTTCTACTGCCCTGGGGAACTGCATATGGAATTCCACATTCCAAGGAATGCACAGCTCATAAGAATGACAGAGAGGAAAATTCCTGGTGAACATTGGGAAGGGGAAAGGGAGATTAGGGAGCTCTGTTTGGGAGATCCTTCAGTCAGCAGAGTCCTTGTCAGACAACAATGAGGGCCTGCATCCTTGTCTCAGCACCCACATACAGTGTCAGCTGCACCAGCACACAGTGGGAATCCCCACTCCTGCCATTCTCAGCAAGGAGTCCAGGAGAACTGGTGCGCTCTCGAATCAATGACAGACTGTATCAACAACCAAGGTGGAAGGCCAAAGAGAAGAGAATCATAGGTTGACATATGGATCCAGGAATGACTACACACAGAAATGCACATATAGGTCACACAGGTCACACACACATTTTCACACAACCACTCACTCACACACACACACACACTAACACACACACAACTCTTGCTTGGAAAGTTTTCAGCCACTGGTCAGGATTGAACTGTGGGTGCAGCACATTAACTCCTAGCACACTATTGAGCATGGTGTCCATGTTCACAGTGGGCACACAGGTTACTCTGCTTGAGTCAGAATATTTATCTCATCTACTTAGAATTTAGGATCCATGCCCTATGCAACATCAAACAAATAATTATGAACACAGACCTGTACATGATCACCTCATTCCAAAATGAGCCAGAATCAATGCATTTGCACATCAATGGTCACATGACCTCCATGAACAGGGAAATCCTCAGCAAACAGGAATCAACAGGTAACATCTCAGTGGCAACTCAGTGACTCTGGGCACCTTTCCAGGAAGCCTGTCCTACCCCAGTGGTGGGGTAGCTGTCAAGCCTGTGGCAGGTGAGACACATGCATTACTATCTCTCATGAAGAATTGCAAGGCTTCTTTATGTAGACATGTGCATCTAGCAGCCCCCCTAGCCTTAACATGGGAAGAACAATTTTACTTAAGGAATATATAGAATCCTGGTCCATTTTATCTGAACCAGACACAGGAAGGCTCAACCACTGACAGAATAGAGCAGGACTTGTGTGACACACCCATTTAAAGCTCAGCCTCCCTACCATGCACACAGTGAGTCCATATTAAACAGAGGCTTCCCTAAACTCTGGAATTGTAAATTGCACAGGTGTGTGCATTCAACTGCCATATTTCTCATAACACAATTTATACCAAACATCCCTCCCAATCTACCTAGGTCAGTTTGTCCCTGGAGTTCTGATGTTGGCTGTCCCAGTCCTACAAATGACAGCACCTGACAGAACCTAACAACAAGCTCCTCCTCTAAATTCACAGCTTGTATGAGGATCATGTTGTCCTCTACCCAGGCTTTGTGCTGTGCTTCACTGTTACCATCCTTGTCCTCTCCTACACTACCTTCCACCTGCATTTCCTTTAGCATTCTCAGAGGAAGGGCTCAGGACACTCGTACTGCCTCATGAGAAATAGCCTGAAGCTAAGTAAGATCAGTATTTATTACTGAGTGTTTATGTATTTGTGCCTGTGCGTGTGTGTGTGTGTGTGTGTGTGTGTGTGTGTGTGTGTGTGTGTATGGTGTATGTACATATCTGGTATGTCTGTGATGTGTGTGTGTGTTGTGTTGTTTGTGCAAGTGGTGTGTGTGTGTATGTGTGAGTATGTGTGTGTATGTTTGTGCTCCATGTGTGTCCCTGTTGTCCTCAGAGATCAGAAGAAATCATTAATTCCACTGAATATAGGATTACTGATGGCTGCTGCATGTGTGCTATAAACAACTCCACCTCCTCTGCAAGAGCAACAAGAGCTCTTAAGTGCGGAATCACCTGTCCAGACCTTCTATATTATCAGATTTTTAAAAGTTTAGAGTAGAAATGGAGAGTTTGCAGAGGTCCAATGTCTAGACCCACATATTGGCATACAATGGCGATAGTCCCTGGGGATATGATGCCGTCTTCTGACTTCTGCGGGAACAATGTACACATACATATATGCAGGCAAAAGACTGCAAATGTGTGTATGTGGCTTCTTGGAGTTAAGGGGAGTTAATAGTCCCCTTAAATCCTGTAGGTCCCGATGAATCCATTCTGGTTGTTAGGCTCAACATAAAGGGACTTTACCCAACAAGCCTGGGATCTTAACATTTGGGTCATGGCTCCCTGGAAGGAAAAACAACGCTCTCACAGGGCTCATCCAGGACCATCAGAACACTCAGATATTTACATTATGAAGCACAACAGTAGCAAAATTATAGTTATGAGGTGGCAATGATGATAACTTTACGGCTTGTTGTCCGCACAACATCAGGAAATTTATTAAAGGGTCACAGCATCAAGAAGGTTGATACCCAGTGTACTAACCCATATCATCATCAGTCCCTGGGTCTTTTAAGTACTATTAAAGCACATTTAATGATATACACATGCATTTGAACAGTGCATACCAATATATAATAAGTGTTACAAATCACATTATTGCACTAGAAGTAAATGAAAAATTTAAGTGGGCACACATTTTTTGTATGAAAATGAAAAAGCAATTAAAGTATAAATTACAGAATCAGGCATCATGCATCTGACAGATCAACAATTATGATGATGCCCCTTGAAAATTTCATGTTTTGCTTCCTCTGATTGTGAAATTCTACACGGATGAGAAAGCAGGATTCTTCTCTTCCTCCTCCTCCTCCTCTTCCTTCTTCTTCCTTTCTCCCTCTCCTTCTTCTCCTAACTAATACTTCATCTTCTGACTCAAGGGAAACTTCATTCCAGTTTAAAAGAAAAGCACATGGTAGGGAATGGAGAAGGCACGCATTCCTTTTTTTACCCATGGATTTCAGGCACAAAACAGACAGATTGCCAGAGGGCAGGTGCAGAGCTTAGAGAAGGAGTGAGAATGTAAGGGAAAGTGTATAGTTCAGAAACAGGAACAAAAATAAAGAGAGAAAGAAACAAACAAACAAACAAAGAAAATTTCCATTTCCTGATTATTTCAAGAAATAGGCAGCCATATAAACCAATGGAAGATACAACAAGGGACAGAACAGTATTTATTAGAAGGAAAATGATTTGGCTTCTAGCATGGCTTTAGCAAATGCTACCTTTTAGGGGTGACTCCTCACACAAGTTGACCCAGTCCACATGGAATATTAGGTCTCTACCCAGATTCTAATCTCTTGCTTAGGAGAGTTAGGTTCTTAAAGGGCCTTTTTTGTTACTAGAGCATTTCATCCTCTGAAGAGGGAACACTAAAATCATCAAGCATAAGCACCCTTAAGCACTTCTGTCAACTTTGTTCTGTGCCAAGGACAAGGATACCAAGAGTCCCATGTATATATCTGGCTTTAAATTCTAGACTACAAGATTTCTGTCTTTTGTCAGTGATATTTAACCAAATTCTAACTTCATCTTTGGCCAGAAGAAAAGACAACAAGCCTGCAAGGTGGCATGCAAGCTACACTCACACTGTGGAACAGTACATAATAGTCAGGGCAAATCAGTACCAACCTTTCAAGACCGATGTTGAGGTGATACAGAACTGTCACCCTTGGCAGTCTAAGGGGCACTCTTATGCTTTAGGGATCTTGATATACACCACCCAGAGCCTACCTTCCGCTCACCCTTAGTCCTGGTAGGCCTGCTGCTCAAAGTGAGCATTGGGCCAGAATGTAGGTCCAACACCCCCTACACCTCCCTGGACTTGCTGGGTCTGCTCTGAGCACACTGCACCTGCCTATCCATGAGGGACCACCTAGAGGCCGCATTCACCTGATCATTGGGCTCCATCGTCTGTCCTCTCCTGGAAAGACTTCCAACAGACCTCAGATCATCCAGAGATATAGACAACAAACACCTGACCTGCCTAAACCCACCGGGACAGTAGGGTAGAGGGAGACAGACTTCACCTGCACACACTGGAAGAAGTGTTGTAAAGATGGCAATACAAGAAAAACACCCAACAGCTTTCAGTCTGGGGGCCCCTCAGCTCATCCTTGTTTAGGTCAGCTGTTGCTATGTGTTTCCACAACCTGGTCTTGTCCTCTCCATCGGCATCTGGATTTTAATTTGACTCAGTGTTTAGGTATGGGTGTTTCCTTCTATTTCCAATAGGTATTAGATGAGAGCTCCATGGATAAGTTAGTTGTTGATCTCACTATCCTGGAAGGGTATTTATTGTAGCTTTTTAACGGTTGCTCAAATTGTTATATGGCTGCAGGTCATATAGACCTGTAGGTCACTAGAGCTTTCTTTAGTTTCAGTTTTCTCTTCAAACCTATAATGGGTCCCTCTTTTATGTTCTCTCTCTCTCTCTCTGTCTCTCTCTCTCTCTCTCTCTCTCTCTCTCTCTCATCTTCTATTCCTACCCTGACTCAATCTTCCTAGACGCACATGCTTTCCTCTCTTTCCCTCTCTTTCTCCTACTGCTCTCTCCATTCACTGTCCCCCCTACTTCCCCTGTGCTCTGGAGGACTTGTCCCTTCCCCCTTCTGTGAAGGACTTTATAGGAATCTCTTAGAATACACCTTGTATCCTAGTTCCTCTGTTGGTGTGAATTATAGGCTGGTGATCATATGCTCTAGGTCTAAAATCCATATATGAGCCTGTACATACAATGTTCCTCTTTTTGTGACTGGGTTACCTCATTCAGGGTGGTTTCTTCAAGTGCCCTACACTTGCCTGCAAATTTCAAGATTCCGTTATTTTTTTCTGCAGAGTAGTATTCCATTGTGTAGATGTGCCACATTTTCTTTATCCATTCTTCAATTGAGGGGTATCTAGGTTACTTCCAGGTTCTTGATATTACAAATATGCTGCTATGAACATAGTTGAGCAGATGCCTTTGTTGCATGGATGTGGATCATTTGGGTATGTGCCTAAGAGGGGGATTGCCGGGTCCTGTGGTAAACTAATTCCCATTTTCCTGAAGAACCGCCACACTGATCTCCAAAGTGGCTGTACAAGTTTGCACCAGCAGTGAAGGAGTGTTCCCCTTTCTCCACATCCTCTCCAGCATGAGTTGTCATTGGTGTTTCTAATTTTAGCAATTCTTGGAGGACTAAGATGGTATCTCAAAGTTGTTTTGATTTGCATTTCCTTGATGCTGACTCAGGCCCCTCTGAATATGCTCAGCCAGAAGGATTGAGCAGTCTAAGGGACCTCAGACAGTGAAACCAATATGTATCCCTGCTGCACAAAAGGACCTTGCAAACACATCCCCCATGGAGGGATACTGCCTTAACCTAGAGACAGGAGAGAAGTCCTAGTCCCTACTTCAATTGACCTGACAGATCTACATGACCCCACCTGAATGGCATTGCCCTACATGTAGAATTGGGAGTGGGGAGATGGGAGGGGAGAGTGGTCAGGGTGCATATGAGGGGACAGAGTGGGAAAGAGGGATGGAGGGAGGGAAGCAGGGATGGAGCGAGGGAGATGAAGCTGGGATTGATATGTAAAATAATAAATTAAATTAAAAAAGAAAGAAATCACCCCACAATTGAAAGAACAGTATGACAACAACAGAATCTTGGGCCTGTACACCAACTAAACCTGAATACACCAAAGCAGATGAAGCAGAAGAGAATGATTCAAAAAATAACTTCATAAAAATATTAGAGGCCCCCAAAGATGATATGATAATATCCCTGAAATAGAAGTAGTCATCAAAAACCTCCCAACCAAAAAAAAAAAAAAAAAAAAAAAGCCCAGAGCCAAATGGATTCAGTGCAGAATTCTACCAGAAACTCAAAGAAGAGATAATACCAATACTCCTCAAATTGTTTCACACAATATAGAAGCCGAAGGTTCATTACCAAACACTTTTTTACTTGGCTAAAATTACCTTGGTACCCAAGCCACACAAAGACCCTATGAAAGAGAATTACAGATCATTATCCATCATGAACATTGATGTAAAAATACTCTATAAAATACTGGCAAATCGAATCCAAGAACACATCAGAAAAATCATGCACCATGACCAAGTAGGCTTCATCCCTGGGATGCAGGGATGGTTCAACAAAAGAAAGTTTATAAATATACCCCACCATATAAACAACCTGAAAGAAAAAAAAAAAAACCACACATGATCATCTGACTAGATGCATAAAAGCCTTTGACAAAATCCAACACACTTTCATGCTAAAGGTCTTGAGAGATCAGGGATAACAGGAACATACCTAAACATAATAAAAACAATATACAATAAAGCAACAGCCAATATAAAACTGAATGGAGACAATCTTCAGGTCATTCCTCTATACATCAGGGAACAAGACGAGTCTGCACACTCTTGTCATGTCTCTTCAATAGTGTATTAGAAGTTCTAGCTAGAGCAATAATACAACAAAAGGATATCAAGGGAATAGAAATTCAAAAGGAGGAAATCAAACTGTCCTTATTTGCAGGAGATATGATAGTTTACATAGGTGACCTGAAAAACTACCAGGGAACTCCTATAACTGATAAACACCTTTAGCAAATTAGCAGTATACAAGATTAACTCAAAAAAATCTGTATCTCTAAAATAATAGTCGATAAAGAGGCTGAGAAATAAATCAGAGAAACATTGCATATATAAATATATGTAAATATGCAATATATATACATATATAAATATATGTATATATGCAATATATTCTTATTTTACATATTGACCCCAATTTCCTCTCCCTCCCATGGCCCCCCTGCCGCCACCCACACAATTCCACTCCCCAACTCCACAGGAAGAGTGATGCCTTCCAACAGGGATCATCAAACTCTGTCAAGTCATTTGGAGTTGGATCTAGGCCTCAGTCTTGCCTCTAGACTAAGGGAATATCCCTCCATAGAGAATGTGCTCCCAAAGTCCTTTCATGCACCATACTTGTAAGGAGTAAGTTTTTTTCTTCGGCCGCCGGTCTTGTTCCGGTGATGCACCAGCCCCAAATAACGCACAGAGACTCTGTATGTGATATAATTCTGTTGGCCAGTTACTTGTTTTTTATCGGCTAGCTCTGTCTTAATTATTAACCCATTTCTATGTATTTCCATGTGGTCTCCTTACCAGGGAGCCAGCCGGCATTTTGCTTTCTCCAGACCCTCCATCTTGACCTCTCCTTTCTCCTTCCTCTTTCTTCCTTGTCTCATAGTCCCTCCTATCTTCCTTTCCTATCGGCCAACAGTGCTTTATTCATTAACCAGTATGAGAAACATATATACATAATGACATCTCCCATCACATACTGGTTCCACTGTCAGAGGTCCCTTACACTGCCAAGGTATTCCAACTGACACCCATGTTTATGAGGTCAGAGTCAGTCCAATGCTGGTCTCCCAGCTATCAGTCTGGGGGTCCATGAGTTCCCCCTTTTTCAGATCAGCAGTCTCTGTGGGTTTCTTTAGCTTGGTCTCGACCCCTTTTCTTATCACTCCTCCCTGTATTTCAAGAGTTCAGTTCAGTGTTAAGCTGTGGTTATCTGCTTCTGTTCAATCACCTACCAGCTGAGGGCTCTAAGATGGCAGATAAGTTAGTTATCAATCTTCTTCTCAGAGAAAGGCATTTAATGTAGCCTCTCCACTGTTACTCTGACTTACTTGGGGTCATCCTTGTATTTCCCTGGACATTTCTCTAGAATCAGTTTTCTCTTCAAACCTACAATGGCTCCCTCTATTACGGTATCCCTTCTTTTTTACACTAGTGTATTCATTCCCTGACTCAATCTTCAAGGTCCCACATGTTCTCCTCTCCTCCCCTTTTCTTTTTCTTTCTCAATCTCTTTCCCTTTCTCCTTCTCTTTCTCATTCTCTCTTAGGTCTAAATGTTGACTTACTTTGTTTTAGATTTAACTTGTGACTGAGCTTCAGTTTATTTTATTATCAACCATTTACTATTATTCTCTAACCATTTATCTTTCAAAATTTTACATTGGTTTACTTCTCTTTTTTAATTTATTTTTTTATTTTTATTTATTTTATATAACCAAGTCCATTTAGATGAAAACAAACATTTATAGACAATATTTGGGAACTTGGGCGTCGTTCTTTCCAAACTACTTCCTGCTGGTAAGGGGCACTGTCATGGGTGATTCGAAGAAGATTCAGAAATCCTGGCTGTAGTTTGTAAAGCTGCTTTGTCCAGCTGTTTTGAATGCAGGATCACCTGATACTCTGTTTCAGGCAGTCTGGCTTGATCAAACCACATTAGTCTGGAAGAAATCCACATCTTTTCATTTTCTGTGGAAACAAAAATGGAAACCTGTCCCCCCAGTAACTTGTCCTTGAACTTAAATTTTGGAGTCAAAGCATTTTTTTAATTTAATTTATCATTTTACATGTCGATCCCAGTTCCCTCTCCCTCCTTCCCTCCCTCCCTACCTCCCTCTCTCTCTTCCTCCTCCCCTCCCTCCCTCCCTTTTACTGTCTCTGCCCTCTCACATGAACTCTAATCACCCTCCCCTCCCATTCTCCCACCCCAATCCCATATGTAGGGGAATGCCATCCAGTTGGGGTCATGTAGATCTGACAGGTCATGTGAAGTAGGGACTAGGGATTCTCTCCTGTCTCTAGATTAAGGCAGTTATCCCTCCATGGGGGATGTGTTCGCAAGGTCCTTTTGTGCACCAGGGATACATCGTGGCTCCACTGTCTGAGGTCCCTTAGATTGCTCAGTCCTTCTGGCTGAGACCCATATACAGAGGGGCCTGAGTCAGTCCAATGCTGGCTTCCCAGCTATCAGTCTAGTGCCCCCTTAGCTCCTACTTGTTCAGGTAAGCTGTCTGTATGTGTTTCTGCCACCTGGTCTTGTCCTCTCCATCTGCATCTAGGTTCTACTTCGACTCAGTGTTTATGTATGGGTGTTTGCTCCTGTTTCCAACAGGCATTAATTGAGGGCTCCATGGATAGGTTAGTTGTTGATCTCACTCTCCGGGAAGGGCATTTATGATAGCCTTTCCACGGAAGCTCAAATTGTTACTTGGCAGCAGTCTTGTAGTTCTCTAGACCTTTCTTTGTGTTCAATTTTATCTTCAAACCAATACTGGCTCCCTCTTTTATGTTCTCTCTTTCTCTCTCTCTCCCTCTCTCTTTCCTGACTTCTATTTCTAACCAGGCTCAATCTTCCTGGTCGCACATGTTTTCCTTTCCTCTACCTCGTTTTCTCCTACTTTTCTCTCTATTTGTTGCCCCCCTCAATTCCCCTGAGCTCTGGGGGACTTGTCCCTTTCTGGTTCTGTGAGGGACTTTATATTGAATCTCTTAGAATACACCTTGTATCCTAGTTCCTCTGGTGGTGTGAATTTACATTGAGTTTTGTAAGTCTATAGTGACTGGAAGAGAAAAGGTTTTGATTTTATACACACCTACTTTGTTATTTCCCTCAGCCTTTCCTTGTAGTTATAAGTTCCCCGATCATGATAAGAGTCTTCTCTTGCCCACCATGCCACTCATGCAACTTAACACCTCTAGGAATCTTGAGGAACAACACTTTCCTCATGGCCACAAAGCGTCACAGGCTGTCATCCTTTCCATACCCATGAACACAGGCATAAGAAACAGGAATTGTATTGTGAATGTAGAGATGAAGAGGTTTACAGTAGTGGAATATTAGAGAATATGAAGGTGTGAGTGCAAAGGACCTTGAAGTAGCTTGTGTGTTCACTCTCTATCTAGTCCATAATCTCGTGCCTCTAACCTGGGCTGCACAAAGCTGACTGAGACCATTCTTGTTGTTACTACTGCTGCTGAAGTCCAAATGTCCTTCCTAGAGTTTGAATGGGAGAGGTTTCACATCATCTCAAGTCTCTGAGTTCTTGGTCTCCAGGAGGGGGTATGATCACGAGGGTGTAAATCCATCCATGGTGATTGACCCAGCAGGGGTACTAGTCATTGGAAACAATAGGACCTGCCAATGCCATGTAAACAGCCACTACAGACCCATCTTCCCAGGTCCTCAGAAATGGATTCCTTGTCCTCCCTAGAGCCTGAAGCAAAGCAAAACCTGTGTAGCACCCTCATGTTGCTGCTTGTCAGGTAACTGGCCACAGCAGTGAGAACACTAATTCTGTCCTTGGAAACAGAAACAAAAGAATTTCTGTCCCCCACTGTCCTCTGGTTTTAGATAGCTGTGATTAGCAGATTCCCTCCCATAACCTGAAAGAAGCCATAGTTAGGAATTGCAGACTCCACCCACATAAGGAATTGGCTGGAGCTGAGACTTCTCACTCTGTAGAGTGGCTGTTGCTTGGCTGCTGCACAGCTGGTGTACTGAGACATTGGTTCACATTAACGTCAATATTACTGATCTCTAAGATATCGTTCATCTGCTTTGACATGCACGTAGTGAGTTTTTTGGTTTGATTTACATCTCTTAATTGATTATTTATTTAATTAGTGCTTTCCATTCAGCTCTCCTTTTTTTACTGTCCCCACATTTATAATATCAGCATCTTTGCCATTTTTACATTTAACTTTTCTTGTTTTAAAGGTTTGGTCAGTAAGAACAAGCTGCAAAACACAGGATAAGTCATTTCCATGTGAATGTTTATCATCTCCTACAGTCTTGAAGCTTACATGCTCGTCTCTCCTGGTGGCCATCTTCCACACTTGCTATGTCACACACGACACCCTGAATAAAGGAACAAAACTCTGTCATGTATGTCGTGACTACTAGTCCTTTCCATTAGAGCATCTCCGACACTCACCTACATAAGTTTTAGATAAAGGTACTGAATATGTTAAGCGTAGACATGAGGTCTGTATTAGTCAGAATTCTCAGAGTACAAAGGGTATTAGGGCAGACCATAGGTGTTTTCTCTAACTAGTTTCTCTAACTGTGTCCCTAAGAAGGGTCTGCACAAAATTCTCGTCTGTTCAACTTGTTACTTGGCACATGTTACCTTGTCACTATATTACCTATTTACTAGATTCTTAAAGTCCAAGTGTGCTCCTCAGGTTTGATATGGTGTCATACCAAATATGTCTGAATGCTTGGGTTCTAGCAGGAGCTGCGGTTTGGGAATAAATAAGAACCCAGGGATGTGAGAAACAGCAAGAGAGGAGCTAGGTAACTGGGTGTAGCAGGGACCTGCCAAAGTCAAGTACCCAACTGCCTCAGACCCATCTTCCCAAGTCCCTACACCCTCATCTGCCATACCACCCTGTCCTCTGAGAGCCTCAGAGAGAGTAGGATTTTCCTTTTCCCTATAAGTTATATTTTGTTGGGGATTTACTCAGGGCCATGACAAAAGTTATGCAGTCTCTGGAGCTGGATAGAGCAACATCTTTGGGTTATTTCCTGCTCTTACTAGTAATCCTTTACTGTGACATAACAAAAAGCCAAAGTTATGGAAATCTGTTCACATAGGCCCTGCAGAGGCTGGGACTTGTTTCCTGTGCCCGAACAACTCTTGTGGAGAGGAGAGCAGGCAGACATCTGCATTTGTCCTGAACAACTGGACTCTCAGAAGCTCTTGAACCTTAACATTTGAAGTTTTTCTTTTCTTGATTGGATTTTGTGTTCTGTTTTTGTTTTTTTTTTTCTTTCTTTCTTTCTATTCATGAACCCAGTGTTTTTGGAGGAGGCATGTTTTTCTGCTTACATGTTCATTTCTCTCAATTGTTTTGTATAAAATATTTTTGCCTTTTTTTACTTTTGTTTCATTTTTCTTATTTTAAACCTTAACTGTGTGACATAAGGCATTCCCCTGTAATAATTTTGTAGATGCATAATGATATGGGATCATTTTCTCTGCTCTGTGACAGTGCAGCTGTTTCTTGTGCTTCCACCGGCTGCTCCATGGCTCTAGTCAAGATCACCATGTCTCTGGACCTGGGATTATAGGAAAAAGCCTTATGTCTATATCTATTTCAGAAACTGACATGAATCCATTTTTTTATGGATGAGCGTGGGCCCACTCACTGGACCACCTCCCATTCTGGATGATTTCCAATGGAATTATCATAGGATTCTCTGTTCAAGTCACTATGAACATGAAGCATCAACTCTGACGTGTGTTTTGAAAACAGATATACATGTGGAAATTCATCAAAGACATTGGAGTATACCCCAGCCTCTTTGTGTGTGTGTGTGTGTGTGTGTGTGTGTGTGTGTCTGCCTGTGTGTCTGTGTGTGTTTGTCTACGGTTAAGGGTTCAGCATCAGAGGAATGCAGGCTTTCAAGACTAAGTTTGGAGAGAACATTTCTTGTATCTGTTGATGCTTATTGAGGAAAATTGATCTTTACTCTAAAACCAGGAGGTAAGATCCATCACTTACTCTGTAGGCCTGGGAACTTCTAGTAGTATAAATGATGTTACTCTTTCCACCTTATCCCTAAATTGATGCCTTTGCATGTCTGTAACGTCCACAATTGATCATCACACCTGAAGTGTAGTAGCAGGAAGGAAGCAAATGGTACACAAGTTTAACAACATTCTATCAATGTTTGTCTCTTTTACAATACAAGATATCGCCTTCTTTCATGATTGTCACCTCTGTAGAGTCAATTCATATCAAACGCACACCAGGATGTCCTAGATCATACTTGTCTTTCTTCCCCATTGTATGCCTTGTTTCACATTTCCATGATTTTTATCTTCTCTCTGGGCAAGAGTTTTGACAGACTTCATCTTTACAAGTCACCAGATCTTTTTTTTTTTTTTTTTTTTTTTTTTGTTTCTTTGGTCTTCCTTTCAACCTATAAGTGATCACTTATTTCATCTCTGCTCTTTCTTATTCTTTCTCATGATTGCTTTAGGTTTGTGTGGGAACCTTTTGTTTTTTTTTTTAACCTCTGACCACAAAATTATCATGACGATGTTAAGGTAGCTACAATATTCATGAAGTAGAAATTGAGAGTCATAAACTTATCTGCTACACCTGCTTTTGTCTTTTTACCGTAGGCACCTTGTGGTGGTCCCATCCCCCACCTGTCCCAGTGGGGAATATGGAGGAAGAATTTCCATACATGAATCTCTGTGATAGAGATTCACTAGCACCATCCAAAGAAACTGGTTCCAGGCCATCCATCTCCACCATTGTAGATACTATGTGTTGCTTAGACCCCATGGCTGAAGAACCCCTGGAAGTCAAAGGAACAGATAAGCTTAATGATGCCCTTGCAAAAAACAATATGTTCAACAGGAGAAAAAGTGATAGTAACATCCACGGTGACATCTGGCAGGGTCCCAAGAGCCCTTCTGCTGGTCATCCCACCTTCCTTCTGACCCTAAGTAGGGCCCAGAGTGAAACAGCTTTGCCCACATTCCTGACATCGGAAGACAACCAAGGGCAAGAGTTGAATGAAGTGAGAAAAAGCAAAAGCTCCTCTAGGTCCAGCTCTCCAGATTTATATGAGCTGCTCGATACCAGCTGGCTTTGGAATTCTGACCCACCACTTTATCCTGTGCCCTCCTATAACATCAATTAAAAATTCAGAGGACACAGAGAGTATTACTTCATCTGATGACAGTGGCACATCTGAGGAGACCTTCTCCTGCCTAGAGTAAACCACTTCTCATAACTCAGCTGCCCATGATGCTGACGAGGCTGAGAATGAGGACAGGTACAGCGCCATCATGCTCAGTCTCTCATCCCTGGAAGGGCTGTGGTTGTGGGATGACAGCAGCAGCACGGGGATGCCAGAAACCCAGTGTGATGCCGAAGTCACTGCTAGCATCAGCACTTTTACAGACCTGAAGGAAACTGATCTACAATGCAGTGAGAGAATGTATGATACAATCGACACCCTGGACTCTCCCCTGAGAGTGAACAATGAATTTGAAAGTATTGACGAAATAACAGTTGAAGAGTCACAACTGATCTCTGGCAAGGACCAGCCCCAGGAAGAAGCCACACCCTCCAAGAAGAGGCACAGAAGGGGCTGGAATGGGGTGAGGAGAGGGATTAGGCACCTGTTTAGAAATTTATGCAGTTGCCTTCTCACCCCAAAGACAGAAGATACAGTCCCCAGGTAAGGGACAGCAGGGCATGGGAAACAGAGTTCCAGGAAACCTAGTAGGCGTGACTTTCATCTTTGTGTATTTCTTCTTTGAATTGCAAGGAGTATTGCCATTGATGTTGTGACCCATGTATAGGACATGGACCATAAGAGGTATGTAGGCCTAGATGGAGCATTCCCACTGTATCTCTTTATGTGGGTCTTGGGGGAAGTTGAGCATGAAGCAGACAAGCAAAGGATGCAACCAGCTTCATTGGAGGGAAGGAGAAGACAGTTGGGATTGAGGACTGGGAACAGGTTAAGGTAAGAGGCATCTTCTAGGGAGGTATGGGACAGCTTTGTGTTAAGTTCTTCTGATGTCACAGTCACTGACAGAGTCCTTTGCTAGGGTCTCTTTAAAGTCTGAAGGACAGGCCTGGGTCCTGAGGAACCCACATCATACTGGTGAGGCCTACCAAGTCACAGGAGGGAGCCAGGCCAGAACTCAGCAGAGCTGTATACCACAACTATGATGTTCCCTATCAGACACCTCCAGCAACCTGGGGACAAGCTCTCTACCCATCCTCTCCCTGCAGTGGGAGCAGTTTTCTCCACCAACATAAACTCATACTTGCCCCAGCACTATGACAAGGCAGAGAGTCAGCCACACCACCACCCTATTTTAAAGAACCCGCCATCCAGCATCAAGAACCACTTTATCAAATTTTGTGTTCCACACGACTTGAGGTCTTCAGACACATCCCTATTGATGAGGGTTCTCAATGACCAGATGTAAAGAAGTCCATATACTGTGAAATCCCAGGAGGTAAGGAGGCCCAGGGAGAAGGGCAGGGTGGTGAAAATGAGTATGTATGACCCTTCAAAGAAAAGAAAGTAAGAGGGAAGAGGCAAGGGCATAAAGGTGATTAAAAGAAGGAGAATCTGCCAATAGGAATTTCCAATTCCAGTCTTGCAGCTGTAAGAAAGAAATAAGCTTGTAGAGGAGAGGCCATGTCCTTGGACTGGCAGGGGCTGGAGCAAAGTCCCTCAGGAAGAGAGTTGGCATGTAGCGAGTGGATTCCCAGGAGCAGAAGAAAATGCCATCCCAGGGAGGTCAAGCCAAACCCCTCTCAGGACCTCTTTCTTGTCTAACTAATCTTGAGATGATCAGGTAAATAACACCTGTGTGTTTTTTCACAGCCTCCTTCCACCAGGCACCCATGGTAACCTCCCTTTGTCACAGAAGTCCACAAACTGGTGTAATATTTTTTTTTCACAGTGAGTGATTCTTTCCTGTCAAGTGACAATAATTACAGGTTTTTTTTTTTCTGTGACCTGTGAAAAGGTAAGTAGGGCTATGGAGGCCTGTGGAACATCACTCCAGACAAGACCATCATCCTTGTACGAGTTTGTGTCCAATGCCCACATTCAGGGTCTAGATTAGGTGCAAACCTTCATTGTCACAGAGGTACAAGCTGTCAGTGAGTGATATACTGTGCATTCTTGCTGAATGCGGTGTCTGCACAGTCCTCACAGTCAACATGCAAGCTATGATCAGACCTCTGATTCAGCTGGGACTGCCCAGATGACAGGGAATCCAGAGTCTGTCCTGAGGGGATAATTTAGATCAGTGTGTCTTAACCTTCCTAATGTTGTTATACTTCAGTTTCTCATGATGTGGGGACCACAAGCCATGCAATTATTTTTGTTCCTCCTTCATAAGTAATTTTGCAACTGTTTTGAACAATAATGTAAATATCTCTGTATTCTGCTGGTGTTAGATGACCAAGTGAAATGGTCATTTGACCCACAAAGAGGTTTAGATCACCAGGTTGAAAACCACTGATTTAGATGAAGTAGTTTGAGCATCCTGAGCGTCTCTTTTTGGTGAAAGGTAAGTTTCTGAAGCCTGACCTTAACATTATTCAGCAATGAAGTTGGGCTTTCTTTTCTCTGCTGAGATGCTGGCATTGATTTTTGGGCATATGGGCATTGTGTTAGTATATCAATTTGCAATCCACTTCGCTGTCCACAGCAGAGTAGAGCTTGCATGCACAAGTGTCTCGGGCAGGCTACAATGCCCAGCTCTACTGGCAGTGTTGCGGTGGGCCAGCTGTCTTGGTAAGGATGGCTTGATTCTTGTCTCCCTGTTTTGTGAAACATTTCCCAGATGCCCTGGGATGTGTGAGATAGAAACTTGTTGCACACACACACAAAATACTTCCTTTTCTGGCATTCACTTACTGAACTTGCCCACTCCTGCTCTGTTTCTAATCTATTGCCATAGCAATGCACTCTGACCAAGGCAACCTATGAGAGAAAGGATGGTCCTTAGGGGGTCATCAGTTGCAGAGGGTGATAGTACATGACCATTGTGATGAAATCTAGCAAGGAGCTGATAGCTTACCTCATATTCTCAAGTATGACACCCACAGAGATGAGTGCGGATGGGTTTGGCTTTTGAATCCTTAGTGCTCTGGGACACTCCACTGACTACTCATCTTTCTTTCCAAACAGTCTCACCTACTGGGGATATGTATCCAATCATGTTCATCGATGGGGGCCATTCTGATTCAAACTAACACCCAATATTAACCTGGAGCTTTGAAAGGAGAAACTTTTAGGGTAGCATTGCACTGGGATCTGACAGTTGATGTCCCCTCCCTCTGGTCTTCTTTCATTTTCAGAGAGTAGATACACCAAAGTCTTTATTACCATGCAGGTGTTCCAGAGATACAGACCTGCTCCTCCATGCACATCTCTGGAAGATTTAATCGACTCGTGCACTACTCTTTTATCCCCAAAGAAGCTCCTTTCATAGAGCCCCTCAACAAGAGGAGCCCTGTTCGGCTGTTTATACACAACTGAATGATCGTGACCACCTCACAAGTTAAGACAGGCTAGATCATGAGTGTATGTTTTGAAAAAGATCAAATTACAGGTACATCCCACAATTCTCTTTGGGAGACAGAACACACAAAACCATCAGTGTCTGCAATTTGTAACAATGGAAAAGATCATGAAGCAGGCCGTGCCACAGGCTCTGTAGCAACTTGTTCAAACAGGTGGGACACTCAGTGCTAGTGTCTTCCCACCCTGAACTATCATAGACACGGAGTCAATGGGAATGTAAGTCTGATGGGAGATGTCATTCTGTAAATAAGTTTCTCATATTGGTTAATGAATAAAGCACTGTTGGCCAATAGGAAAGCAAGAGAGGAGGGACTAGGAGACAAGAAGTAAAGAGGATGTAGTAAGGAGGAGTCAAGATGGAGAGTCCCGAAAGAGCAGAACCGCCAGCTAGCTGCTTCTCCCTGGATGGAGAAGACCACGTGGAAATACATAGAAATGGGTTAATAATTAAGACAAAGCTAGCTGATAAGAAACTAATATCTGGCCAACAGCATTATATAAAATACAGAGTCTCTGTGCATTAATTGGGGCTGGCGTGGCAGCAGTAGTAGACCAGTGGCAGGCAAAAAAAAAACAAAAACAAACAAAACAAAAAAAAAAAACCTTACTCCTTCCATATGGCGCCCACATGGCTAATAAGAACTTCATCTTAAAATTTAACAAAAGCTTAGAAAATAGTTTTAGAAACCAAAGAACAGGGACTAGCAAGGTTTCTTGGTAGCAGCATTTTTCTGGATTGGACTCTGTTTTGCATGAGACAAGCAAAGATTTCCAGGGCTCCTCTAAGGGAAGTTTTCTGACTCAGCATAAGTGGCAAAAAAAAAAAATAATAATAATAATAATAATAATGATAATGCAGGGCTTTTAAGAAACTCTGCTAACAATTTATTGGTGTGTACATCTCCAAGCCGGCAGCATGCTGCTGGGAGGGCAGCAAAGACCAAGGCAGTGAGCACAGCTCTCAGTACTGGCGGGGTAAAATAGCTGCCACCATCTTTGATAAACCGCGGCAGAAACCACTATGACTTTCATTTTAGCAATGTTGTTGTTTACTAGATAAAAGACTCGTGGCCAGAAAAAGATAAAGATTAACAGTAAAGACAGATTCACATTTAAAAAAAAAATCGGTAAAGGTTTACAGTGTGTTCTAAAATATATATAGGCGTGGGAGAGAAAAGGAATAAAATGGTTTTAAAAATACAGCTAGGAGTTGGGTGTGGTGGCACAAGCCTTTAATCCCAGCACTTGGGAGACAGAGGCAAGCAGATCTCTGTTTTTGCAAAATAAACCTGGTATGCAGAGTGAATTCCAAGACAGATAAATGTTACACAGAGAAACCCTGTCTCAAAAAATGAAAAAATACAACTAACAGAAACAGAGTAATAAAAAAGCCACATAAAGATGGAAAGCACAGAAAAACTGTGCATACTATACACTATTCTGTTGTCTTTAAATGGTTTGACTGCTAAGGAAATAACAACAACTGTTAAAACAAATGCTGCTGGATTAATTCAATTTATATATTTTAAAAATTTCTATTTTTGTTTCCACAGAAAATGAAAAACTTTGGATTCCTTCCAGACAATTGTGGTTTGAGCAAGCCTGACCCCCTAAAACGGAGTACCAAGTGATCCTACATTCAAAACAACTGAACAAAGCAGTCTTACAGACTACAGCAAGTATTTCTACATCTTCTTAGAATCTCCCATGAGAGTGCCCTTTATCAGCAGGAAGTAGTTTGGAAAGAACAACACCCAAATTCCCAAATAGTGTTTATAATTGTTTGTTTTCTTTTAAATGGGGTTGGTTATAAATGGCTAATGATCACAGCCAATTCTTTTTAAAGGTAAAAAGGGGATTATGGCATAGATATGAATCCTTTGTTTTGGAAAGGATTTTCATTCATTGATACAATTTAAGGTCAATTTTGAGATATCTATATTTCTCTTGTTTAGGTATTGTGTTTATATAGCACAGTTAGAAATGTAATGTATAATTTAGTTCAGATTATAGACAGTTACCTATAATACTCAAAACTTATAGTTAAGTTAGTTAGGTTTTCTAGATATACAGAGATGTATTTGAGATGAATGGGCATTCTTCAAACCTTTCAAAGACCTACAGAGTATGGCATTTAAAAAGGCTTAGGTTTTTCTGGACAGTGAGACATAAATGCTCCTGGCAACAACATCTGCGTCAGAAAGGAAGATGGACATCAAAGAAACCTGTTATGAAGTTTACTTCCAATATGGCAAGATTAGCCATTTGGACAAGATACTGCTCTTTTCTGGAGTGTTTGACTTCATGCTATATAAACTGGATATGCAGGACCCACAGAAAAGTGACTGCTTCACATCCTCTCCAACATGAGTCATCATTGGTGTTTCTAATTTCAGCCATTCTGGCAGGAGTAAGATGGTATCTCAAAGTTGTTTTGATTTGCATTTCCCTGATAGCTAAGGATATGGAGCATTTTTTAAGTGTCTTCCCGGCTTTTTGATTTCCTCTATTGAGAATTCTTTCTTCAGTTCTGTACCCCATTTTTAAATAAAGTTATTTGGGGTTTTGTTGACTAGTTTCTTGAGTTCTTTGTATATTTTGGAGATCAGCCCTTTGTCGGATATAGGATTGGTGAAAATCTTTTCCCAGTCTGTGGGCTACCATTTGGTCTTGTCGACTATGTCCTTTGCCTTGCAGAAGCATTCTACATGGAGGGTGATGCCTTCAAGGAGGGATGATCAAAATCTGTCAACTCATTTGGTGTAGGGTCTAGGTCCTCCCTCCTGCCTATAGGCTAAGGGAGTATACCTCCATGGGGAATATGCTTCCAAAGTCCTTTTGTGCACCAGGGATACGACCTGGTTCCACTGTCAGAGGTCCATTATACTGCCCAGGCATTGTAACTGAGACCCACTTACAGGGGTTCTGATTCGGTACAATGCTGCTTTCCCAGCTATCAGTCCATGAACTTCCCCTGGTTTGTGTCAGCTGTCCATGTGTGTTTCTATAGAGTGATCTTCATCCCTTGTCTTATCACTTTTCCTTCTCTGCAACTGTAATCCAGGAGTTCAGCACAGTGTCTATCTGTGGTTGTCTCAAACATCACCATTTACAATAGTCACAAACAAAAAAAAATATCTTGGGGTAAGGCTAACATAACAACAAAAGACCTATATAGCAAGAAATTTCTGTCTTTAAAAAAAGAAATTAAGTAAGATACCAAAATTGAAGGATCTCCCATGATCTTGGATAGGTAGGGTAAACAGAGTAAAAATGGCTATCTTACAAAAATCAAACTATGGTTTCAATGCAATCCCCATTAAAATACGAGCACAACTCTTCACTGACCTTGAAAGGAAAATACCCAACTTTATATGGAAAAAGAAAAGACCTAGGATAGCCCAGAAAACCCTGTAAAATAATTTCAGGAGGCATCAGCAGCCACGATTTCAAGCTCTGCTATAGAGCTATAGTCCAGAGAACAGCTTGGTATTGGCACAAATATAGACAGTTAGACCAATGAAACAAATTCAAAATCCTTATATTAACACATCCACCTATGAACACCTGATTTTTGACAAAACACAGGAGAAAGGGCCTAGACACTACTCCAAATGACCTGACAGGTTTTGATGATCCCTCCTGCAAGGCATCACCCTCCCTGTGCAGTAGGAGGGAATGGGGCAGGAGGAGGTTCTGGGGCATGGGAGGGACAGTGAACTAAGAATGACATGTTCTGTATTTATCTATCTGTATTTATTTCCTTTAGGGATCTTGACTCAGGATAAGCCCAGATTGTGCTTTTGACACTGAAAGGATTGTAGGAGTATCCCAGATAACAAGGACATTTAAAGTTTTGAGCATGAGGACATATGTCAGTACAAGGAAAGCATTTGCCCCAGGCCCTGCTGCCACCAGCAGAGCCAGCACAGGCTGTGCCTGATGCTCTGAAACCTGAGACAAATTAACCTGGGCCTCTCTTGGCATCAATTTGACAGGAGACATAGGCAAAGAACTCAAAAGACCATGTTGGCATCTGGCTATCTGAAATTGGTCCATGGCTCGGTGACATCACAAGGAGCCATTGTGAGGAATGAGAGTGGTCACCCATATAAGGCACCAGCTGGGCCTGGATCTTGTCCTTTCGTTGCAGTGAAGCTGTTGGTTGGCTGCAGAGGATTCACTCAAGACTTTGGTCGTGAGAACTTTATTTTTTGTTGTCCGTCTTTGACACTGAACATCTGTGATCACCACTGACCTGAACATCGAAAGTGTGCTGACCGGTGCGTTGGGTTTTCCTCTAAATGTTGACTTAGTTTGTTTGGGATGTAGTTTGTGTGTCAGCTTCAGTTTATTATCAACCACGTTCTATTATTCCTTATCCATTTATCTTTGACAGTATTTACATTTGATTTTGTCTACATTAGCTGGAAAAGGAAATGAATATGACTTTGCTTGGAGCATACACACCTCCTTAATTACTTCCTTCAGAATTTCCTTGTGGTTATGAATCCTCCTATCATGGTAAGTCTCTTCTCTTGCCCACCATGCCACTCATGAACTTAACCGTTCTGGGGTATCTTGAGGAGCAACACTTTCCTCATGGCCTCGAATCTTCACAGGCTTTCATCATTTCCATACCCATAAATATGAGTGTAAAGAACAGGAATTGCATCATGATTGTAGAGATCAAGAGATTGGCAGTAGTTGGAGTCATTAGAGAGTATGAGAGTTTGAGGACAAAGACCTTGATGAAGCTTATATGTTCACTCTCTAGTCCATAACCGTGTCTCTAACCTGGGCTGCCCAAAGCTAACTGAGTCCATTCTTGTTGTTACTACTGCTGCTGAAGTCCAAATGTCCTCCCTAGGGTTTGAATGGGAGAGGGTTCACATCATCTCAAATCTCTGAGTTCTTGGTGTCTATCAGAAATGCAATCAGGAGGGTTAAACCCCACGCTGGTGTACCCAGCAGGGGCAATTGCTCACTGGAGACAAAGGGACCTGCCAATGCCCTAGAAGCAGCTGCTTCTTTCCAAATCTGGAGACATGGTTTCCTTCTGCCTAATGCCTGAGCCAAAGCAAAACCTGTGTAGCACCCACATGTTGCTGTGTATCAGGGAATTGGTCTTGGCTGTGAGAACACTATTTCTGTCCTGGGAGACAGAAAGGGAAGAACTTCTGTCCACCTCTCCCCTCTAGCCGTGGATAGGTGTGATTAGCTGATTCCTTCCTATATCCTCACAGGAGCCATTGTGAGGAATTGCAGACTCCACACACATCAGGAACTCAGTGGGGCTGAGGCTTCTCACTCTACCCAGAGGCTATTGCTTGGTTGATGCACAGCTGTTGCACTGAGACATTGGTTCACATTAACTTTGATCTCAGACAAAGAGACATTGTTCATCTGCATAGACTTCCAAATAATTAGTTTGTTGGTTTGATTTACATCTCTTAATTGATTGTTGATTTAATTAGTGCTTTCCATTCACCTTTTTTTATTGGCCCCATATGTCTAATTTTCAGCATGATTCTTTGAAATTTATACATTTAATTTTTTATTTTAAATGTTTTATTTCATGAACAAGCTGTAATCACACTATACTTCATCACCATGTGAATGTTTATCGTCTCCTACAGTCTTCGATGCACTTCAAAGCTCATCTCTCCCGGTAGCTATTTCCACAGTTGCTATGTCACACTTAACAAAAAACAAACAAACTCATATATATCATGAGCTATTAGTCCATTTCCTTAGATCATCCAAGTTTAAGGGAGAGCTACCTACCATCCTTTAAACTCCCACCTATATGAGTTTTACATAAAGGAATTGAACATCTTATGTGTAGAGATGAGGCCTGCAGTAGTCAGAATTATCAGAGTACAAAGGACGTTAGGGCAGATCATAGGTTTATTTTCTAACTAGTTCATATCTGTGACCCTAAGAAAGATCAGCACAGAGTTTGTCTGTCCCTCTTGTTACTATGGCACATGTTACCTTGTTACTATGTTACCTAGTTACTAGGTTCTTAAAGTCAAAGTGTGCTCCTCAGGTTTGATATCGTGTCACACCTCATGTGTCTGAATGCTTGGGTTCTAGCAGGAGGTGCAGTTTGAGAAGGCCATAAAGTCTCAAGGATGGTGGAAACAGCAGGAGGAATTGGGTGACTGGGTGCAGGAGGGATCTGCCAAAGTCAAGTACCCCACTGCCTCAGACCCCTCTTACAAATTCCCCAGCCCCTCATCTGCCATATGACCCTGTCCTCTGAGAGCCTGACAGAGTGTAGGATTTTCCTTTGCCCTTTAAGGAGCATTTTGTTGAGGATTTTCTCAGGGCCATGACAAAAGATATGCAGTTCTTGGAGATGTATAGAGCAACAAATTGTGGGATATTCTGGTAGTTATTCCTCATCCCTTATTGTGACATCACAAAAGCTGAGGTGAGAAGTTATGGAAGTCTGTTCAAATAGGAACTGCAAGGTTGGGACTTGTCTTCATACAGCTGAGCAACTCTTGTGAGGTGGAGAGCAGTAAGACTTCTGCATTTCTCTTGATCAACTGGACTCCCTGAGACTCTTGGACCTTGACAATGGGATATTTACCCTTCTTGCTTGGATTTTGTATTCTGTTTTTCTTTCTTTTTTATTTATTTTTGTGTGTGTCTCTGTGCGTGAAAGGGGTGAGGAGGAGGATTAGGCACCTGTTTAGAAATTTATGCAGTTGCCTCCTCACCCCAAAGACAGAAGACACAGTTCCCAGGTAAAGGACAGCAATGCCATCCAGGTGGGATCAAGTAGATCTGTCAGGTCATTTGAAGTAGGGACTAGGCCTTCTCTCCTGTCTCTAGGTTAAGGCAGTATCCCTCCATGGGGGATGTGTCTGCAAGATTCTTTTGTGCACCAGGAATACATTCTGGTTCTACTGTCTGAGGTCCCTTAGACTGCTCAGTCCTTCTGGCTGAGACCCATATTCAGGGGGCCTGAGTCAGTCCCATGCTGGATTCCCAACTATCTGTCTGGGGGCCCGTTAGCTCCTCCTTGTTCAGGTCCGCTGTCTCTATGTGTTTCTGAAACCTGGTCTTGTCCTCTCCCTCTGCATCTGGATTCTAGTTTGACTCAGTGTTTAGATATGGGTATTGCTTCTGTTTCCAGCAGCTATTAGATGAGGCATCCATGGATACGTTAGTTGTTGATCTCACTATCCGGGAAGGGCATTTATGGTAGCCTTTCCACGGTTGCTCAAATTCTTAGCTGGCGGCAGTCTTGTAGGTCTCTAGGCATTTCTTTAGGTTCAGGCTGTTTTTCTTTATATGCATGAACCCAGTGCTTTTGGATGAGGCATGGATTTCTGATTATGTATACATTTCTCTTAATTGTTCTGTATAAAATTTTTGCCTTTTTTTACTTTGGTTTATTTTTTTTTCTTCTTTTAAACATTAACTGTGTGACATAAGGCATTCCCCTGTAACATTTCTGGAGATGCATACTGACCTGGGATCTTTTCCTCTGCTCTGTGACTGTGCAGCTGCCCCTTGTGTGTCCAAAAGGCCCCTGTTTCAGTTAAGGATCCACCTGCTGCTCCATGGCTCTAGTCAGGATCACCATGTATCTGGACCTGGGATGACAGTCACAAGCTCTATGTTTATTTCTACTTCAGAAAGTGACAGGAATCCATTTGGTTTTTTTTTTTTTTCTCTTTTTTTCTGAGCCTGTCCCCCGCTAAGAACCTTGTTCCATGCTTGTTGCCCAATAGATTCCCGTGAAATTATTCTAAGATTCCCTGTTGAACTGACCATGAACATGAAGCATCAACTGTGTCATGTGTTTTGAACTTCCCATCAAGTACCATGGAATCTCATAACACATGCACATTTGGAAAATCATCAAAGACACTGGAGAAAACCCTAGCATGTGTCAGTGTGTGTGTGTGTGTGTTTGTGTGTGTGTGTGTGTGTGTGTGTGTGTGTGTGTGTTTGTGTGTGTGTGTGCCTGTGTGTGCACAGTTAAGGGTTCAGCATTGGGAATGCATGTTCTAAGACTAAATTTGGAGGAAGGTTTCCTCGTGTCTGGTGTTGCTTCTTGAGGAGAACTGATCTTTACTTTAGAACTGGAACTAAGGTACATCATGTAATCTGTAGGCCTACGATGTTCTATGAGCAGATATTATATTACTCGTTCCTTCTTATCCCAAAATGGATTCCTTTGAATGTTTTGAAACATCCAGAATTGATCACCACACCTAGGGTATAGAAGCAGGTAGGCAGCAAATGGTACATGGGTTTAATAATATGCCATCAATGTTCGTCTATTTTATGATTCAAGAAATTACCTTCTGTCATGACTATCACCTCTCTAGAGACAATTCATATCATACACACCACAAGCAAGGTGCCCTAGATCATACTTGTCTTTCTTCCACACTGTATGTCTTGTCTCACATTTCCATAATTTGTATCTTCTCTCTGGGCAAGAGTTTTGCAGACTTCATCTTGACATGTCACCAAATCTTTGATTTGATTTTTGTTTCATCGGCCTTCCTTTCAACCTCTAAGTGACCACTTATTTCATCTCTGTTCTTTCTTATGCATCCTCATAATTGCTTTAGGGTTGAGACTGTCACCTATTTTTTTTTCAACCTCTTACCTAAAGATTATCATTAGGATATTGAGGTAGGTACGTTTTTTATGAAGTGAAATTGAGAGACATAAACCTATCTGCTTTTGTCTTTTTACTTGTAGCACCTTGTGGTGGTCGCATCCCCCACCTGTCCCAGTGGGGGACATGGAGGAAGTATTTCCGTACATGAATCTCTGTGATGAAGATTTCCTAGCACTATCCAGAGAAAGTAGTTCCAGGCCATCCATCTCTACCATTGTAGATACTATGTGTTGCTTAGACCCCATGGCTGAAAAAACCCTGGAACTCAAAGGAACAAATTGGCTTAATGATGCCCTAGCAAAAATCAGTATGTTCAACAGGAGTAAAAGCGATAGTAACATCCTCGGTGCTATCTGGCAGGGTCCCAAGAGCCCTTCTGCAGGTCATCCCACCTTCCTTCTGTCCCTAAGGAGGGCCCTGAGTGAACCAGCTTTACCCACATTCCTGAAATTAGAAGACAACCAAGGGCAAGAGTTGAAAGAAGTGAGAAAAAGCAAAATCTCCTCTAGGTCCTGCTCTCCAGATTTATATGAGCTGCTCGATACCAGCTGGCTTTGGAATTCTGACTCACCACTTTCTCCTGTGCGCTCCTATAACATCAATAAAAATACAGAGAACACAGAGAGTACTACTTCATCTGAGGAGACCCTCTCCTGCCAAGTGGAAACCACTTCTCATAACTCAGCTGCCCATGATGCTGTCGAGACTGAGAGTGAGGAGATGGGCAGCGCCAACATGCTCAGTCTCTCATCCCAGGATGATGCTGACGTCACTGCTGGCATCAGCACTTCTACAGACCTGAAGGAAACTGATCTACAGCGCAGTGAACGAATCCATGACACTATCGACACTCTGGACTCTCCCCTGAGAGTGAACAATGAATTTGAAAATATCGACAAAATAACAGTTGAAGATTCAGCACCGATCTCTAGCAAGGACCAGCCCCAGGAAGAAGCCACACCCTCCAAGAAGAAGCACAGAAGGGGCTGGAAAGGGGTGAGGAGGAGGATTAGGCACCTGTTTAGAAATTTATGCAGTTGCCTCCTCACCCCAAAGACAGAAGACACAGTTCCCAGGTAAAGGACAGCAATGCCATCCAGGTGGGATCAAGTAGATCTGTCAGGTCATTTGAAGTAGGGACTAGGCCTTCTCTCCTGTCTCTAGGTTAAGGCAGTAACCCTCCATGGGGGATGTGTCTGCAAGATTCTTTTGTGCACCAGGAATACATTCTGGTTCTACTGTCTGAGGTGCCTTAGACTGCTCAGTCCTTCTGGCTGAGACCCATGTTCAGGGGGGCCTGAGTCAGTCCCATGCTGGATTCCCAACTATCTGTCTGGGGGCCCGTTAGCTCCTCCTTGTTCAGGTCCGCTGTCTCTATGTGTTTCTGAAACCTGGTCTTGTCCTCTCCCTCTGCATCTGGATTCTAGTTTGACTCAGTGTTTAGATATGGGTTTTGCTTCTGTTTCCAGCAGCTATTAGATGAGGCATCCATGAATACGTTAGTTGTTGATCTCACTATCCGGGAAGGGCATTTATGGTAGCCTTTCCACGGTTGCTCAAATTGTTAGCTGGCGGCAGTCTCGTAGGTCTCTAGGCATTTCTTTAGGTTCAGGCTGTTTTTCTTTATATTCATGAACCCAGTGCTTTTGGATGAGGCATGGATTTCTGATTATGTATACATTTCTCTTAATTGTTCTGTATAAAATTTTTTGCCTTTTTTTACTTTGGTTTATTTTCTTTTCTTCTTTTAAACATTAACTGTGTGACATAAGGCATTCCCCTGTAACATTTCTGGAGATGCATAATGACCTGGGATCTTTTCCTCTGCTCTGTGACTGTGCAGCTGCCCCTTGTGTGTCCAAAAGGCCCCTGTTTCAGTTAAGGATCCACCTGCTGCTCCATGGCTCTAGTCAGGATCACCATGTATCTGGACCTGGGATGACAGTCACAAGCTCTATGTTTATTTCTACTTCAGAAAGTGACAGGAATCCATTTGGTTTTTTTTTTCTTTTTTTTTCTGAGCCTGTCCCCCCCTCTGGACCTTCTTCCATGCTTGTTGTCCAATAGATTCCCGTGGAATTATTCTAGGATTCCCTGTTGAACTATGAACATGAAGCATCAACTGTGTCATGTGTTTTGAACTTCCCATCAAGTACCATGGAATCTCATAACACATGCACATGTGGAAATTCATCAAAGACATTGGAGAATACCTTAGCCTGCGTCACTGTGTGTGTATGTGTGTGTGTGTGTGTGTGTGTGTGTGTGTGTGTGTGCGTGTGTGTGCGCAGTTAAGGGTTCAGCATTGGGAATGCATGATCTAAGACTAAATTTGGAGGTAGCTTTCCTTGTGTCTGGTGTTGCTTCTTGAGGAGAACTGATCTTTACTGTAAGAACTGGAACTAAGATACATCATGTAATCTGTACTCATTCCTTCTTATCCCTAAATGGATTCCTTTGCATGTTTTGAAACATCCAGAATTGATCACCACACCTAGGGTATAGAAGCAGGAAGGCAGCAAATGGTACATGGGTTTAATATTATGCCATCAATGTTCGTCATAAAATAGAGAGACAATTCACATCATACACACCACAACCAAGGTGCCCTAGATCATACTTGTCTTTCTTCCACACTGTATGTCTTGTCTCACATTTCCATAATTTGTATCTTCTCTCTGGGCAAGAGTTTTGCAGACTTCATCTTGACATGTCACCAAATCTTTGATTTGATTTTTGTTTCATCGGCCTTCCTTTCAACCTCTAAATGACCACTTATTTCATCTCTGTTCTTTCTTATGCATCCACATAATTGCTTTAGGGTTGAGACTGTCACCTATTTTTTTTTCAACCTCTGACCCAAAGATTATCATTAGGATATTGAGGTAGGTACGTTTTTTATGAAGTGAAATTGACAGACATGAACCTATCTGCTTTTGTCTTTTTACTTGTAGCACCTTGTGGTGGTCGCATCCCCCACCTGTCCCAGTGGGGGACATGGAGGAAGTATTTCCGTACATGAATCTCTGTGATGAAGATTTCCTAGCACTATCCAGAGAAAGTAGATCCAGGCCATCCATCTCTACCATTGTAGATACTGTGTGTTGCTTAGACCCCATGGCTGAAGAAACCCTGGAACTCAAAGCAACAAGTAGGCTTAATGATGCCCTAGCAAAAACCAGTATGTTCAACAGGAGAAAAGGCGCTAACGTCCACGGTGCTATCTGGCAGGGTCCCAAGAGCCCTTCTGCAGGTCATCCCACCTTCCTTTTGTCCCTAAGGAAGGCACAGAGTAAAACAGCTTTGCCCACATTCCTCACATCGGAAGACAACCAAGGGCAAGAGTTGAATGAAGTGAGAAAAAGCAAAATCTCCTCTAGGTCCAGCTCTCCAGGTTTATACGAGCTGCTCAGTATCAGCTGGCTTTTGAGTTCTAACTCACCACTTTCTCCTGTGTGCTCCTATAACATCAATAAAAATACAGAGGACACAGAGAGTACTACTTCATCTGAGGAGACCCTCTCCTGCCTAGAGGAAACCACTTCTCATAACTCAGCTGCCCATGATGCTGACAAGGCTGAGAGTGAGGAGATGGGCAGCGCCAACATGCTCAGTCTCTCATCCCTGGAAGGGCTGTGCTTCTGGGACGCCAGTAGAAGCACAGGGACGCCAGAAACCCAGAATGATGCTGACGTCACTGCTGGCATCAGCACTTCTACAGACCTGAAGGAAACTGATCCACAGCGCAGTGAACGAATCCATGACACTATCGACACCCTGGACTCTCCCCTGAGAGTGAACGATGAATTTGAAAATATCGACAAAATAACAGTTGAAGATTCAGCACCGATCTCTAGCAAGGACCAGCCCCAGGAAGAAGCCACAGCCTCCAAGAAGATGCACAGAAGGGGCTGGAAAGGGGTGAGGAGGAGGATTAGGCACCTGTTTAGAAATTTATGCACTTGCCTCCTCACCCCAAAGACAGAAGACACAGTCCCCAGGTAAGGGACAGCAAGGCATGGGAAACAGAGTTCCAGGAAACAGGGTAGGCATGGTGAATGGCTTCCCCTTTTGGATTTCATCTTTGAATTACAAGGCCCTTGGCCATTGATATTGTGTGATCATGTATAGTACATGAACCCTTAGATGTCTGTAGGCACAGAAGTAGCTTTCCCACTGTATTCCTGTATGTGGATCATGGGGAAGTTGAGACTGAAGCAGAGACAAGCAAAGGATGCTAAGGAAAGAAGACAGTGGGGATTGGGGACTCGGAACAGGTTAGGGGGTGTGTAATCTTGTGGAGAGGTATGCGGCAGTAGTGTAGCTTTGTGTTAAGTCCTGCTGATGTCACAGTCACTAACAGGGTCCTTTGCTTGTGTCTCTTTCAAGGTCTGAAGAACAGGCCTGGGTCCATGGTTCATAAACCATGGGACTCAGTTCGGCCTGGTGTGGCCTACCAAGCCACATAGGGGAGCCAGGCCAGAACCCGACAGACTGTGTACCCCAACTATGAAGTTCACTATCACACACACCTCCAGCAACCTGGGCACAAGCTCTCTACCCCTCTTCTCTCTGAAGTGGGAACTCTTAGCTCCTACAGCTTAAACTCATAGTTGACCCAGCACTATGGCTGGACAGATATCAGCCACACTGCCAGCCTGTTTGAAAGAGCCAGCCCTCCAGCTTCTGCAGCCACCTTATACAACTTTGTATTCTGCACGACTTGAGGTATTCAGACACCTCCCCTATTCATTATGTTTCTCAATGACCAGATATAATCAAGTCCATATACTGTGTAAGCCCATGAGGTAAGGAGGCCCAGGGAGAGGGGCAGAGAGGTAGAGAGGGGCATGTGCGCCCTGTCAAAAGAAAAGAAAGAGAGAGGAGGAAAGGGCATAAAGATGGTTAAAAGGGAGGAGAATCTGCCCATAGGAAGTTCCAGTTCCAGTCGGGCAGTTATATGAAAGGGATGAGCATGTAGGAGAGAGGCTGGGACCTTGGACAATCAGGGGCTGGAACAAACACCATGTGGAAGAGAGTTGGGGGTGTAGGGAGTGGATTCCCAGGAGCAGAAAACAATGCCATCACAGGGAGGTCAAGGCAAACCCTTCTCAGGACCTCTTTCTGCTCTAACCATCTTGGGCTGGTCAGGTAACTAACACCGATATTCTTTTTTTACAGACTCCTTCAACCAGGCACCCATAGCAATCTGCCGCTGTCCCAGAGTTCCAGAAACTGGTGTAATATTTTTATCACAGTGAGTGATTCTGTCCTGTCAAGTGACTAAAATTACAGGCTTTTTGATTTTGTTTTTTTTTTTTTTATATGAACTATAAATGGTAAGTAGGGCTTGAAAGGCCTGTAGAACATCACTCCAGACAAGACCATCATCCTTGTAAACTTGGTGTCCAATGCCCACATTCAGGGTCTCGATTAGGAGAAAACCTATATTGCCACAGAGGTACTAGTTGTCAGTGAGTGACACAGTGTGCATCTTGCTGAGTGAGGTGTCTGCAGAGTCCTCATGGTCACCATGCAGGCTATGGTCAGATCTCTGATTCAGTGGGGACTGCCCAGATGACAGGGAATCCAGAGTCTGTTCTGAGGGCATAATTTAGATCAGTGGGTCTCAACCTTCCCCATGCTGTTACACTTTAATTCAGTTTCTCATGATGTGGGGACCCCCATCCATACAATTATTTTTGTTGGTACTTCATGAGTAATTTTGCAACTGTTTTGAACAATAATGTAAATATCTCTGTTTTCTGCTGGTGTGATATGACCCTGTGAAATGGTCATTTGACCCACAAAGAGGTTGAGAACCCCCCCCAGGTTGAGAACCACTGGTTTAGATGAAGCAGTTTGAGCATGCAGTGTTTCTTTGAGTGGAAGGTGAGGTTCTGATGCCTGGTCTTGACATTATTCACCAGTGAAGTTTGGCTTTCCTTCCTCTGCTGAGAATGCTGGCAATCATCTTCAGGACTACGAACTTTGTGTTAGTTTAGCAAATTGCAATCCACTTCTGTGGCCACAGCTCTGGGCACCTTGCATCCACAACTCTCTGGGGCAGTCTACACTGTGTGGCTCTACTAGCATTGATGGTGCAGTGGGCCAGCTGTCTCAGTAAGGAGGGCTTGAAACATTTCCCAGATGCCCTAGGATGTGTGACATAGAAACTTGGTGCAGACACACACACAAAATACTTCCTTTTCTGGCATTCATTTACTGAATGCGCCACTCCTGCTCTGTTTATAATCTATTTCCATGACAAAGCACTCTGACCAAGGCAACTTAGGAGAGAAAGCATGGTCCTTAGGAGGTCCTCAGTTGCAGAGGGTGACAGTACATGACCATCGTTATGTAATCTAACAACAGGCGGCATGTCATTGGAGCTGGAGCGGATAGCGTACCTCCAAGTCTCAAGCAAGACACACAGACATCAAGCGGATGGGTTTGTCTTTTGAATCCCTAATGCTCTGGGACCCTCTACTGTCCTCCTCTTTCTTTCGAAACAATCTCACCTACTGGGAATAAGTATCCAATCATGTTCATCGATGGGGGCCATTCTGATGCAAACTAACACCCAATATTAACCTGGAGCTTTGAAAAGAAGAAACTCTTAGGGTAGCATTGCACTGGGTGGGAACTGAGAGTTGATGTCCCCACCCCTCTGTTATTCTTTCATTTTCAGAGAGTACATAACACCACAGTCTTTCTTACCATGCAGGTGTTCCAGAGATACAGACCTGCTCCTCCATGATCATCTCTGGAAGATTTAATCAACTCATGCACTCCACTTTTATCCCCAAGGAAGCTTCTTTCATGGAGCACCTCAACGAGAAGAGCCCTGTTTGGCTCTCTCTAACCAACTGGCTCTCTCCTAACCACCTCACAAGGTCAGAATGGGCTAGATCATGAGACTATGTTTGGAAGAAGATCAAATAGCAGGTACACCCCACATTTTCATTGGGAGACAGAACACACAAAACCATCAGTGTCTGCCATTTGTGACAATGGAGGAGCAATCCGTGCCACAGCCTCTGTAGCAACTTGTTCAAACTGGTGAGACACTCAGCGCTAGTGTCTTCCTGTCCTGGACTATCATAGACAGAGTAGTCGATGGGAGTGTAAGTTTGGATCAACTAAGGCAACCATGGAGTTTAGGGGGTGTGCTGTCACTCAGCCTCTTGGCTTGTGAAAGGCTTCTATACAAGCACCGAATGATTTTCACAGCTTTGCTCATGAGGCCTTAAGAAGTAGGAAAAATGGAAAACTGTGTGTGACTGTTACAATATGATGTAGTTCCTGTCATGGTGAAGTTGAATGGGTGTGTGGCCAGAGAATTTAGGTCACAGAAGCAGAGAACATGGGTGACATGTCTGGCCACCTGTCCTCAAAGCAAAAGCTGTCTAGCCCCGCACAATGTGAGACGAATGTGTCCCTGACAGACAAAGTTATAGAATCCATTGTGGCACCCATCCAATGACCCAGGCCAAGTCCTTTTAAAACCCCCAAAGATATCAAGACTCACCTTCCCTGGGGGATCTTTTTTAGGGAATGCATGTGGTCACTTCTCTGACCCTTTCTGTTAACAAATCCTCACTGGTCATCTTAACACATATCAAGCAAAAATATTTATGGTTTGTCAAACTTCCTGATTCCCCAGACTGCTCAACATTGCAGGAAATTGATGATATCCTTTGTCTTCCTTAGTTTGCAGCCTCTCATGCATTCTAAAATCTCCATAATGCAGGGAACATATTCAACCACAAGCTTTTCATGCTTCATTTACAGACATGCAACAGGGGGATTGACCACAACACAGGGTCCAAGACCCCTTTGTTTTGTTGACTCCATTAGGCTCCTGAGAGATGTCATGAGATGACAATCTAGCTGCCAACTTCCTCGTAGCAGGAATAACTCACCCCACCCAGTCATTGATCTGCAAACATGAGGGTATTAGCTCAAAATACAAATACAAACAATGTGGAAGGCTTGAAGAAAAGTGAATGGGAGAAAACATGGATGAAGGTTTCATCTTTCAAAATGATTGTTCTCATGTGTGGAATCTGTACCTTAACCAGCAATAATTGTGTCTGTGTCCACCAGCATCCAAGTGGCAGGCTCCTGCGTAACTGTTGATTCGATTTACTTTTTGTTTTCCCAGGTGAGTCTGCTGAAAAGCCTGTGTGTGGCTGGAATCAGAGAAGAAAAAAAAGGTGAACCCTTGCCACCTGCCTGTGTGACCGCCACAGAATGGCAGCGTTTAATTTTATGTGGGAGCCTTTCCCACAGACTCAGTACTGTGGACCCTATGGGTCTCTTCGGCTTGATGTTGACACATCAGGACTAACTATGGACCTGTAGCAGCGTGACACTCTCCATAGTTGGAACAAGACTTCCCAGGCCTGACATGTAATTCCTTTATTTTATTAAATGTTTGCTTGATTTTCATCCCGCCCGAAGTCTTGCACTTGCAAGAAACCTAGGATATCTACTCCCAAGAGAATTGAAATATCGCAGCACCACCTCTCAGTCGGGATTCTCTAATCTTCTTTTCTCTTCACAGTAGCATGGACTCCCTGTAGTATTCCCACCATGAAGCTGTGGCATTGATACTGACAGCAGCTCTTTGGTCAGGACATGTATGTCTTTTAGGCAGCTGAGTGTGAATCCCACAGACATATCAAGTCTGCAGCATGGACACAGGGATATCCAATGTTTCTGGAAGGCATTGACATAAGTAGTAGAGGAATGAGATAGTAAGGCCTGTTGTGCTTACCGTCCCGTGATCACAGGGCTCTCATATTGTTTCTCGGGTGGCAGGCTTGGTTATATCACTACTCTGTTCTTCTTTATCCCCGTATCTCTGTTTGGGTTTCCTGATTCAGGCCAAATCAGCTTTATCCTCAATCAATGAGAGAGATACCTATTCACAGCATAACAAAGGGTTTGCCTACAGCACAATCTGGTGTCAATACACAGAAGAAGCAATTTCCTCTGGACTTGGGATCACTGTGAATGCTCTCAACTTACGGAGTGTAGTTTGGGTTACTAATAGCTCACAGACACAGTGAGAAAGTCAGAAACCAGGGAAATAATATCATAGGATGAGTCTTCCCAATGGACCCCATGTTCACCAGCAATTCCCAAAGCTCAGAAAACCCTCTGACTCTCAGAGACAGTTCCTAGAAAGAATGAGGGAGGCCAGTAACCATGGTGACTCAACATGGTTAAACCTGTAGCATTTTGATGACAGTTATTACCAACAGGCAGGAAAATCCTTAGTGTTGTTCATTTTTGGTTGTCATCTTTTGGACATAGAACAGGCCAAAGTTGCATTGACACAGACAGACAGGCACCCCTTAACCTCTGCTGTGGGGAATTGTATATGAACGTTTACATTCTGAGGAACAACCAGCTCATGAGAAGAAAGAGAGGAACGGAACATTCCTGGTGAACATTGGGAAGGGGAAAGGGTGATTAGGGAGCTCTGTTTGGGAGATGCTTCAGTCAGCAGAGTCCTTGTCAGACAACAATGAGGGCCTGCATCCTTGTCTCAGCACCCACATACAGTGTCAGCTGCACCAGCACACAGTGGGAATCCCCACTCCTGCCATTCTCAGCAAGGAGTCCAGGAGAACTGGTGTGCTCTAGAATCGGTGACAGACTGTATCAACAAACAAGGTGGAAGGCCAAAGAGAAGAGAATCATAGGTGGACATATGGATCCATGAATGGCTACACACAAAAATGAACACATAGGTCACACACACACACACACACACACACACACACACAAACACACACACAAATTGTTCTTGAAAAGTTTTCAGCCACTGGTCAGGAGGTCCATTGTGTTCAGCACATCAGCTCCTAGCACACAGTTGACCATGGAGTCCATGTTCACAGTGTGCACACAGGTTCCTCTGCTTGAGTCAGAATGTTTTGTCACCTACATAGAATTCAGGATCCATGCCCTGTGCAAGATCTAGCAAATAATCATAAACACAGACCGGTACATGTTCAATTCATTCCAAAAGGAACCAGAATCAATGCATTTGCACATCGAGGGTCACATGACCTCCATTAAAATGGAAATCCTCAGCTCACCAAACTGTAATCATTTCAGTGCTAACTCAGTGACTCTGGTCCCCTTTCCAGGAAGCCTGTCCTACTCCAGTGGGAGAGTAGCTGTGAAGCCTAGGGCAGGTGAGAAGCGTCTATTACTATCTCACATGAAGAATTCTCCTGTCACAGCCTAACAACTGCATGGCTTCTTTATGTAGACATGTGCATCCTGTAACTCCCCTAGTCTTAGCATGGAAAGAACACTTTTGCTTAAGGAATATATAGAGTCCTGGTTCATTTTATCTGAACCACACACAGGAATGCTCAACCACTCCACCATAATCCTGTGTTCCCATAGCACTGAGAGCACTGACAGGATAGAGCAGGACTTGTGTGACACACCCATTTAAACACAGCCTCCCTACCACACACATGGCGAGTCCAGATTAAACAGAGGCTTCCCTAAACTCTGGAATTATAAATTGAACATATGTGTGCATGCAGGTGCCTTATTGCACATAACACAATTTGTACTAAACATCCCTCCCAAGTCTAGCTGGGTCTGTCTGTCCCTGGAGTCCTGAAGGTGGCTGGCTCAGTACTGAAAATGACAGCGCCTGCCCTGTGGAACCTAACAAGCCACTCATCTAAAATCACAGCTTGTGTGAGGATCCTGTTGTTGTCTGCCCAGGCTTTGTACTGGGCTTCACTGTTACCATCCTTATTTTCCTAAACCTCTCCCCTACTCTACCTTCCACCTGCAGTTTCCTTTAGCATTTTCAGAGGCAGGGCTCAGGACACTCCTACTGCCTCATGAGTAAACGCCTGAAGCTAAGATCGGTATTTATTACTGTTTACATATTTGTGGGTGTATGCCTGTGTGTGTGTGTTTGTGTGTGTGTGTGTGTGAATGACTGTGGGGTGTGTGTGTGTACCTATTTGTTATGTGTGTGATGTGGTTGTGTGTGTGTGTGTGTGTTAGATGTGTGTGGTGTGTGTACATATGTGAAATGTGTGTATGTGTGATGTGTTTGTGGTAAGATGTGTGTGTGTGTGTTGTGTGTGCAAGGAAAGGCCTGAATAGAAGTTCAAGACCTGAAAACTGAAAGAGAGACAATAAGGAAAACACAAACTGAGGGAATACTGGAAAAGGAAAAATTGGGTAAATGATCAAGAAGAACAGATGCTGAAGATCAGGCGCTGAAGATCAAATAGGGAAGGTGATACATTGACCTGAGAAAATCTTAAATCCAACAAATCCTAAACACAAACATCAAGGAAATGTGGGACACCATGAAAAGGCCAAACCTAACAATAAGAGACTTAAAAGAAGACAGCCCAACTCAATGATGCAGAAAACATACAAAACAAAATCATTGTAGAAAACTTTCCCAATCTGCAGAAGGACATGCTTATGAAAGTACAAGAAGCATATCAAACACCAAATAAACTGGATGGAAAAAAAAGAAAACAAAAGTTCCCTCACCACATAATAAACAAAACACCTAACATACAGAATAAAGAAAGTATATTGAGATCAGTGAAGGAAAAGGGCCAGGTAGCATGAAAAGGCAAACCTATCAAAATTACACCTGAATTGTCCATGGAAACTCTGAAGGCGAGAAGGTCCTGGATAGACGTTCTAAAATACTAAGAGTCCATGGATGCCAGCTGAGGCTACTATGCCCAGAATAATCTCTCAATCACTATACACAGAGAAAACAAGATATTCAATGACAAAGCCAGATTTTCACAGTATATATCCACAAATCCAGCCCTGCAGAAAGTTCTGGAAGGAAAACTCCAAATTAAGGAAGGCAACTAAACTCACAAGTACGTAGGCAGTTAATAATCCCACTTCACCGGAACCCAAAAGAAAAAGTGGGGCAAGTGTAGTCACAATACCACCTCCAACAACAAATCTAAAACAAGAATTAACAATCAATGGTCCTTTCCCTCAATATTGTCTTAACTTCCTATAAAAAGACACAGGCTAACAGAACAGAATGGAGAATGGATAGGAGGGCTGAATCCATCCTTTTGCTGCATGCAAGAAACACATCTAAGCTTCAAAGACAGACATTATCTCAGGGTAAAGGGTTAGTAAAAGATCTTCTAATCAAATGGTTCCAAGAAGCAAGCAGGTATGGCTATCCTAATATCTAAAAAGCTAGACTTCAAAACCAATCAAAAGAGATGAAGAAGGTAATTTCATATCCATCACAGGCGAAATCCAACAGTACATAGTTTGAATTCTGAACATCAATGCTACAAATACAAAGGCACCACATTTATAAAAGGAACAATGCTAAAACTCAAAGCTCACATAAAACTTCATGCACTCATAGTGGTAAGCCTCACCACCCCATTCTCACCACTAGATAGGACCATCAGGATTAAACTTGACACAGAAATGACCTATCATGTTATATCCCAATTGGGTTTAACAGACACTCTAGAATATTCCATCCAATTACAAAAGGATATTCCTTTTGCTCAGCTCCACATGGAACCTTGTCTAAAATGGACCACCTACTATACAACATAACTAACCTCAACAGATATAAAAAAAAAAAAACTGGAATAGCCCCCTGTATCTTACACACCACCATGCTTTAAAGTTGGAGTTCAACAACAACACAAATTGCAGAAACCGTACATATTCATGGAACTGAACAATGAACAATTGTACCACTTCTGGATCAAGGAAGAAAAAAAAAGAAATTAAAACTTTCGTAGAATACAACGAGAATGAAGACACAACATACCCGAACTTATGGGAAACCATGAAAGAAGAGCTACATGGAAAATTCATTGCACTCAGTGCCCCTATGAAGAAAACGGAGGATAGTCTTATTAGATAATCAACAGCACAAATAAAAGCTCTATGAAGAAAGGAAGTAAACTCACCCTGGAGGAGGAGATGCCAAGAAATAATCAATATGAAGGCTGATATTGATGAAGGAGAAACTACAAATCCAATACAAAGAATGAATGTAACAAAGAGTTGGTTTTCTAGAAAATCAACAAGATAGACAAACCTTTATCCAAACTAAAGAAAAAGCAAAGAGAGAACATGCAAATCAACGAAATCAGAAATGAAAAGGGAGACAAAACAATGGACACTGAGGAAATCCAGAGAATTGTCAGGTAATATTTTGAAAACCTGTACTTCACAAAATTGGAAACTTCAAAGGAAATGGACAAATTTCTGAACAGCTACCCCTTAGCAAAACTAAATCAAGAACAGATAAGCAATTTAAGTAGACCTATAACCCTTTATGAAATAGAAGCAGTCGTCAAAAGCCTCCCAGGAAAAAAAAAAAAAAAAACCAGGGCCATATAGCTTCAGTGCAGAATTCTCCCTTGAATTAAAAGAAGAGATAATACCAATACTCCCCAAATTGTTCTACAATTTCTTTGGTACCCAAATCACACAAGACACAACCAAGAAAGAGAAATACAGACCAATATCCCTCATGAACATTGATGTAAAAATATTTAATTAAATACTGACAAATTGAATCCAAGAACATATCAGAGAAATCAACCACCATGACCAAGTAGGCTTCATCCCAGTGATGTGCAGATGGTTCAGCATATGAAAACCTATAACGGTGATCCACCATAAAAACAAAGAAAAAAAACGCATGATCATCTCAAGAGATGCTGAAACGGCATTTGACAAAATCCAACACACTTTCATGATAGAGGTCTTGGAGAGATCAGAATTAACAGGAACATACCTAAACATAATAATAAGCAATATACAGTAAACCAACAGCCCACATCAAACTGAATAGAGAGAAGTTTAAAGCCATTCCTCTAAAATCAGAAACAAGATGAGGCTGCCCATTGTCGACCTTTCTCTTCAATACTATAGGTGAAGTTCTAGCTAGAGCAATAAGACAACCAAAGGAGATCAAGGGGTTACAAATTGGAAAGGAGGATGCTGAACTGTCACTATTTACAGATGATATGACAGTTTATATGTGACCCCAAAATCTCTACCACTGAACTCCTGCAACTGAAACCTCCTTCAGCTAATAAGTAGTATACAAGTTTAACTCAAGAAAATTAGTAGCCCTACTATAAACAGATGGTAAAGGGTCTGAGAAACCACACACACACACACACACATGCATATATATATATACATATATATGTATACATATATATTTATACATATGTATATGTACACTATATATAATACATATATTACTCCATTTACATATCGATCCTAGTTCCCTCTCCTTCCCCATTCTCATGCCCACTCCCCGCATTCTACATGGAGGGTGATGCCTTCAAGGAGGGATCATCGAAATCTGTCAACTCATTTGGATTAGGGTCTAGGGCCTCCCTCCTGCCTCTAGGCTCCATGGGGAATGTGCTCCCAAAGTCCTTTCGTGCACCAGGGATACGTCCAGGTTCCACTGTCAGAGGTCCATTATACTGCCCAGGCATTTGAACTGAGACCCACTTACAGGGGCTCTGACTCGGTCCAATGCTGGTTTCCCAGCTATCAGTCCATGAGCTTCTCCTTGTTCAGGTCAGCTGTCTCTGTGGGTTTCTGTAGAGTGATCTTCATCCCTTTTCTCATCACTTTTCCTTCTCTGCAGCTGTAATCCAGGAGTTCAGCACAGTGTCTATCTGTGGGTGTCTGCTTCTCAAACATCACCATTTACAATTGTCACAACAATAAAAATGTCTTGGGGTAAGGCTAACGTAACAATAAAAGATGTATATAGCAAGAAGTTTCTGTCTTTAAAGAAAGAAATTAAGTAAGATACCAAAATTGAAGGATCTCCCATGATCTTGGATAGGTAGGGTACACAGAGTAAAAATGGCTATCTTACCAAAAACAAACTACAGTTTCAATGCAATCCCCATTAAAATATGAGAGAGCTCTTCACTGACCTTGAAAGGATAATACTCAACTTTATATGGAAAAAGAAAAGACCCAGGAAAGCCCAGACAACCATGTACAATAAAGAAACTTCAGGAGGCATCAGCTTCCATGACTTCAAGCTCTACTATAGAGCTATAGTCCAGAGAACAGCTTGGTATTGACACAAATATAGACAGGGAGACCAATGAAACAAATTCAAAATCCTTATATTAACACATCCACCTATGAACACCTGATTTTTGACAAAACATCTAAAATTATACAATGGAAGGAGGAAAGCATCTATAACAAATGGTGCTGGCACAACTGGATGATTGTGTTTAGAAGACTGCAGATAGACCCATGTCTATCACCATGCACAAAACTTAAGTCCAAATGAATCAAAGACCTCAACATAGATCCAGCCAAATTGAACTTCGTAGAAGAGAAAGTGGGAGGTACGCTTGAATGAATTTGTACAGGAAAACACTTCCTGAACATAACAGCAGTAGCATAGACACTGAGATCAACATTTAATAAATGGTACCGCCTGTAATGAAGAAGCTTCTGTAAGGCAAAATATACAGACTGGGAAAAGATCTTCAGCAACCCCAGATCTGACAGAGGGCTTATCTCCAAAATATACAAAATACTCATGAACCTAGGCACCAAAACATCAAATAACCCTTTAAAAAATGGGATACAGAACTGAATAGCGAATTCGCAATAGAGGAAACCAGAATGAATGAAAGACACTTAAAGTGTTCAGCAACTTTAGCCATCAGAAGAATGCAAATCAAAACAACTCTGACATACCATCTTACTCCTGTCAGAATGGCTAAAATTGGATGCACCAATGACAGTTTAGGCTGGAGAGGATGAAGAGAAAGGGGAACACTCCTCCACTGCTGGTGGGAGTGCAAACCCATACAGCCATTCTGCAAATCAGTATGGTGATACCTGAGGAAAATGGGAATCAGTCTACCACAGGACCTGACGATTCTACTCTTAGGCATATACCCAATGCTCCACTTCAATACAACAAAGGCATGTGTTCAACTATGTGCACAGCAGCATTATTTGTAGTATCAAGAACCTGGAAGCAACCTAGATGCCCCTCAACTGAAGAATGGATAAAGAAGCCATGGTACACTTACACAATGGAATCTTGAAATTCATAGACAAATGGATGGAACTTGAAGAAACCATCCTGAATGAGGTAACCCAGTTACAAAAAGAGGAACATGGTATGTCCTCACTCACATATGGATTTTAGATAGAGCAAAGGATCACCAGCTTATAATTCACACCGACAGAGATACTAGGATACAAGGAGAAAGATTCATGCAAGGTTCCACACAGAACGGGAAAGGAAAATGACCCTCTGAGCATATTGGGAATGGGGGGGGGAGGCAGTTAGTGGAGAGGGATTTGGGAGCAAGTGAGGAGAAGAGAACATGTGGGACCAGGAAGACTGAATCAGGGAATGAATACATGAGAATAAAAAAGGGAATGCTATAATAGAGGGAGCCATTGTAGGTGTGAAGAGAAAGCTGACTCTAGAGAAATGTCCAGAGACCTACAAGGATGACCCAACTAAGTCTTAGCAACAGTGGAGAGGCTACATTAAATGCCCAACCCTGATAATGAGATTGATAACTAACTTATATGCCATCATAGAGCCCTCAGCAGGTAGCTGATGAAACCAGAAGCAGACACCCACAGCTAAACACTGAGCAGAACTCTGGAATCCAGTTGCAGAGAGGGAGAAATGATTTAAAAAGGGGGTGGGTCAAGACAAGGCTGCAGAAACCCACAGAGACAACTGACATGAACAAAGGGGAGCACATGGACCCCCAGAATGATAGCTGGGAAACCAGCATTGGACCAACTCAGACTCCCTGAACATGGGTCTCAATTAGAAGGTCTAAGGGACCTCTGACAGTGATACTAGGATGTATCCCTGGCACATGAAAAGACTTTGGGAGCACATTCCCCATGGAGGGACACTCCCTTACTCTAGAGGCAGGAGGAAGGGCCTAGACCCTACTGCAAATGACCTGACAGATTTTGATGATCACTCCTGGAAGGCATCACCCTCCCTGTGTAGTAGGAGGGAATGGGGTGGGAGGAGGGTCTGTGGGCATGAGAGGGAGAGGGAAATAAGAATGACATGTTCTATCTCTATCTATCTATCTGTCTGTCTATCATCTATCTGCCTATCTATCTATCTATCTATCTATCTGTATGTATGTATATCCTTTAGGGATCTTGACTCAGGATAAGCCAAGATTGTGCTTTTGACACTAAAAGGATTGTAGGAGTATCCCAGTTAACAAGGACATTTAAATAGTTTTGAGCATGAGGAGATGTCAGTGCAGGGTAAGCAGTTGCCCCAGGCCCTGCTGCCACCAGCAGAGCCAGCACCAGGCTGTGCCTGATGCTCTGAAACCTGAGACAAATTAACCTGGGCCTCTCTTGGCATCAATTTGACAGGAGACATAGGCAAAGAACTCAAAAGACCATGTTGGCATCTGGCTATCTGAAATTGGTCCATGGCTCGGTGACATCACAAGGAGCCATTGTGAGGAATGAGAGTGGTCACCCATATAAGGCACCAGCTGGGCCTGGATCTTGTCCTTTCGTTGCAGTGAAGCTGTTGGTTGGCTGCAGAGGACTCAGTCAAGCCTTTGGTCGTGAGAACTTTATTTTTTTGTTGTCCGTCTTTGACACTGAACATCTGTGATCACCACTGACCTGAACATCGAAAGTGTGCTGACCGGTGCGATGGGTTTTCCTCTAAATGTTGATTTAGATTGTTTTAGATGTAGTTTGTATGTCAGCTTCAGTTTATTATCAACCACGTTCTACTATTCCTTATCCATTTCTCTTTGACAGTTTTTACGTTGCTTTATTTCTTTACCTTGACTTTTGCTTGTCTATATTTGCTGGAAAAGAGAAGGAATATGGTTTTGCTTGGAGCATACACACCTAAATTGTTACTTCCTTCAGACTTTCCTTGTGGTTATAAATCCTCCTATCATGGTAAGAGTCTTCTCTTGCCCACCATGCCACTCTTGAATTTAACAGCTCTGGGGTATCTTGAGGAGCAACACTTTCCTCATGGCCTCGAATCTTCACAGGCTTTCATCGTTTCGATACCCATAAATACGAATGTAAAGAATGGGAATTGCATCCTGAATGTAGAGATGAAGAGATTCGCAGTAGTTGGAGTCATTAGAGAGTATGAGAGTCTGAGGACAAGGACCTTGATGAAGCTTGTATGTTCACTATCTAGTCCATAACCTGGATCTCTTACCTGTGCTGCCCAAAGCTAACTGAGTCCATTCTTGTTACTACTGCTGCTGAAGTCCAAATGTCCTCCCTAGGGTTTGAATGGGAGAGGGTTCACATCATCTCAAGACCAAGAGTTCTTGGTGTCTATCAGAGGCACAATCAGGGAGGGTGTAAACCCCATGGTGGTGGGAACCCAGCAGGGGCAATTGCTCACTGGAGACAACAGGACCTGCCATTGCCCTGGAAGCAGCTGCTTCCGACCCATCTTTCCATGTCCCCAGACATGGTTTCCTTCTGCCTAATGCCTGAGCCAGAGCAAAACCTGGTAGCACCCACATGTGGCTGCATATCAGGGAATTGGTCTTGGCTGTGAGAACACTATTTCTGTCCTTGGAGACAGAAAGTGAAGAATTTCTGTCCACCTCTCCCCTCTAGCTGTGGATAGGTGTGATTAGCTGATTCCCTCCAATATCCTCACAGGAGCCATTGTGAGGAATTGCAGACTCCACACACATCTGGAAGTCAGTCGGCATGAGGCTTCTCACTCTACCCAGAGGCTATTGCTTGGTTGATGCAGAGCTGTTGCACTGATACATTGGTTCACATAAACTTTGATCTCAGAGAAAGAGACATTGTTCATCTGCTTAGACTTTCAAATAATGAGTTTGTTGTTTTGATTTACATCCCTTAACTGATTGTTGATTAATTAGTGCTTTCCATTCACCTTTTTTTTTATTGGCCCCATATATCTAATTTTCAGCATGATTCTTTGAAATTTATGCATTAATTTTTTTTTGTTTTAAATATTTTGTTTCATGGACAAGCTGTAATCACGCTATACTTCATCACCATGTGAATGTTTATCGTCTCCTACAGTCTTTGATGCACTTCAATGCTCATCTCTCCTGGTAGCTATTTTTTCACAGTTGTTATGTCACTCATAACAAAAACCGAACAAACTCTGTCACATATATCATGAGGTATTAGTCCATTTCCTTAGATCATCCAAGTTTCAGGGAGAGCTACCTACCATCCTTTAAACTCCCACCTATATGAGTTTTACATAAAGGAATTGAACATCTTATGTGTAGAGATGAGGCCTGTAGTAGTCAGAATTATCAGAGTGCAAAGGACGTTAGGGAAGATCATGGGTTTATTTCCTAACTTATTCATACCTATGTCCCTAAGAAAGATCAGCACAGTTTTTCTGTCCCTCTTGTTACTATGGCACATGTTACCTTGTTACTATGTTACCTAGTTACTAGGTTCTTAAAGTCAAAGTGTGCTCCTAAGGTTTGATATGGTGTCACACCTCATGTCTCTAGGTTAAGGCAGTATCCCTCCATGGGGGATGTGTCTGCAAGGTTCTTTTGTGCACCAGGAATACATTCTGGTTCTAAAGGCCGAGGTCCTTTATACTGCTCAGTCAATCTGGCTGAGACCCATATTGAGGGGGGCCAGTGTCAGTCCAATGCTGGATTCCCAGCTATCAGTCTGGGGGCCCGTTAGCTCCTCCTTGTTCATGTCAGCTGTCTCTATGTGTTTCTGCGACATGGTCTTCTCCTCTCCCTCTGCATCTGAAATCTAGTTCGACTCAGTGTTTAGATATGCGTGTTTGCTTCTGTTTCCAACAGGTATTAGATGAGGGATCCATGGAAATGTTAGTTGTTGATCTCACTATCCGATAAGGGCATTTATTGGGGCCTTTCCATGGTTGCTCATATTGTTAGCTGGCGCAGTCTTGTGGGTCTCTAGACATTTCTTTAGGTTCAGGCTGTTATTCTTTATATGCATGAACCCAGGGATTTTGGATGAGGCATGGATTTCTGATTATGTGTACATTTCTCTTAATTGTGCTGTATAAAATTTTTTTGCCTTTTTTTTTTACTTTGGTTTATTTTTTCTTATTTTTAAACATTAACTGTGTGGCATTAGGCATTCCCCTGTAACACTTCTGGAGATGCATACTGACCTGGGATCTTTTCCTCTGCTCTGTGACAGTGCAGCTGCCCCTTGTGTGTCCAAAAGGCCCCTGTTTCAGTTAAGGGCCCACCTGCTGCTCCATGGCTCTAGTCAGGATCACCATGTGTCTAGACCTGTGATTACAGTCACAAGCCCTATGTTTATTTCTACTTCAGAGCAGGACAGGAATCCATTTATTTTTCTTTTTTTTTTTCTTTTGTTATTTTTTCTGAGCCTAATCCCTCCCCCCCCCCGGAACTTTTTCAATGCTTGTTGTCCAATAGATTCCCGAGAATTATTCTAGGATTCCCTGTTGAACTCACTATGAACATAAAGTATCAAATGTGTCATGTGTTTTGAACTTCCCATCAAGTACCATGGAATCTCATAACACATGCACATGTGGAAATTCATCAAAGATATTGGAAAATACCCTAGCCTGTTTGAGTGTGTATGTGTGTGTGTGTGTGTGTGTGTGTAAGTGTATTTCTGTGTCTGTGTCTGTGTGCAGTTAAGAATTCAGCCATGGGAATACAGGTTTTAATTAAGTTTGGAGGATGCTTTCCTTGTGTCTGGTGTTGCTTCTTGAGGAGAACTGATCTTTACTGTAAGAACTTGAACTAAGTTACATCATTTAATCTGTAGGCCAGGGATGTTCTATGAGCAGAAATTATATTACTCATTCCATCTTATCCCTACATGTTTTCCTTTGCATGTTTTAAAACATCCAGAATTGATCACCACACCTAGGGTGTAGAAGCAGTTGCCTCCTCACCCCAAAGACAGAAGACACAGTCCCCAGGTAAGGGACAGCAAGGCATCGGAAACAGAGTTCCAGGAAACAGAGTAGGCATTGTGAGTGTCTTCCCCTTGTGGATTTCATCTTTGAATTGCAAGGCCCTTGGCCATTGATATTGTGCAACCATGTGTAAGACATGAACCCTTAGATGTCTGTAGGCACAGAAGGAGCTTTCCCACTGTATTCCTGTATGTGGGTGATGGAGAAGTGGAGCCTGAAGCAGACAAGCAAAGGATGCAACCAGGGGCAGTGGAGGAAAGAAGACAGTTGGGATTGGGGAATGGGAACAGTTTAGGGGAGAGGAATCTTGTGGAGAGTTATGTGAAGTAGTGTAGCTTTGTGTTAAGTCCTGCTGATGTCACAGTCACTAACAGAGTCCTTTGCTTATGTGTCTTTCAAGGTCTGAAGGACGGGCCTGGGTCCATGGTTCATAAACCATGGGAATCTGTTCGGCCTGGTGTGGTCTACCAAGCCACACGAGGGAGCCAGGCCAGAATGTGATAGAGCTGCATACCCCAACTCTGATGTACCCTATCAGAAAATTCCAGCAACATGGGCAAATGCTCCTTACTCCTCCTCATCCTGACTGAGAGCTGTTAGCTCCTACATCTTAAACGCATAGTTGCCCCAGTACTGTGGCTGGACAGAGATCAGCCACACCACCAGCCTGTTTGAAAGAGCCAGCCCTCCAGGTACTACAACCACCTTGTACAGCTTTGTGATCCACACGACTTGAGGTCTTCACACACCTCCTTTATTAATGATGCTTCTCAATGACCAGATGTAAAGACGTCCACGTAATATGTAAGCCCAGGAGGTGAGGAGGCTCGGGAAGAGGGCCAGAGAGGAGGAGAGGGGCATGTGTGACCTGTCAGGAGAGAAGAATGTGAGAGAGAGGAGACAAGGGCGTGCAATTGTTGAAGTGGAGAGTCTACACATAGGAAGTTACAGTTCCTGTTTGGGAGCTGTAAGAAAGAGATGAGCATGTAGGGTAAGGGCCTGGACCTTGGACTGGCAGGAGCAAAATCCCTGTGGGAGAGAGTTGGGGTTGTAGGGAGTGGATTCCCAGGAGCAGAAGAGATGGCCATCCCACGGAGGTCAGGACAAACCCTTTTCAGGACCTCTCTCTTTCTGTTCTGACCATGTTGAGCTAATCTGGTAGCTAACATCTGTGTTCATTTCTTCACAGCCACCTGCCACCAGGCTCCCATCGCGATTTGCCACTGTCTTGAAGTCCGCAAAGTGGTATACTATTTTTTATCCCAGTGCCTTCAATACACTAAAATTACAGGATTTTTTTTTCTGGAAACTGTGAAAAGGTAAGTAGAGCTTGAGAGGACTGTGGAACATCACTGCAGAGAAGACCTGCATCCTTGGACTAGTTTGTGACCAATGCCCACATTCGGGGTCTAGATTAGGAGCAAACAGTCTTTGCCAGAGAGGTACAAGATGTCAGACAGAGATTTATTGTGCATTCTCACAGAGTGTGGTGGCTGCAAAGTCCTCTTGGTCATCCCGCAGGCTATGATCAGATCTCTGAGTCAGCTGAACTGCCCAGATGACAGGGAGTCCAGAGTCTTGTGTTGAGGGGGTAGTCACTGGGTCTCAACCTTCCTAATTCAAGAAACTTTTAATATAGTTCCCTATGATGTGGAGACTTCTGGCCATGTGATCATTTTAGTTGCTACATCATAAGTAATTTTGCAACTGTTTTGAACAATAACGTAAATATATCTATGTTTTCTGCAGGTCTTAGACGAACCTTTGAAATGGTCATTTGACTCACAAATTGTTGAGACCCCCCAGGTTGAGAAGCACTGATTTAGATGCAGTAGTTTGAGCTCCTGAGTGTTTCTTGGGATGGTAGGTGATTTCTGATGCCGGATCTTGACATTATTCACCAATGGAGTTGGGCTTTGTTCTCTCTGCTGAGAATGCTGGCATTGTCTTTGGGAGTATGGACATTGTGTTAGTTTACCAAATTGCAATCCACTTCTGTGGCCATAGCTGAAGACAGCTTGCATGCAGAAGTGTCTGGGGGCAGCATACAGTGCCCAGATCTACTGGCAGGGGTGGTGCAGTGGGCCTGATGTCTTAGTAAGGAGGGCTTGATACCTGTCTCCCTGTTTTGTGAAACATTTCCCAGATGCCCTGGGATGTGTGAGATAGAAACTTGTTGCAGACACACACAAAATACTTCCTTTTCTGGCATTCACTTTCTGAACTTGCCCACTCCTGCTCTGCTTCTCATCTATTGCCTTGACAAAGCACTCTGACCAATGCAACTCAGGAGAAAAAGCTTGGTCCTAATGGTCCTCAGTTGCAGAGGGTCACAGTTCATGACCATTGTTATGACATCTTGCAACAGGCAGGCGGGCATGGCCTTGAAGCTGGAGCTGATGGCTTACCTCCAATTCTCAAGCATGACACACACAGAGAGATGACTTTGGATGGGTTAGGCTTTTGAATGCTTAATGCCCTGGGATCCTCTACTTAGTTCTCCCCTTCCTTTCCAAACAGGGTCACCTACTGGGAATAAGTATTGAAACATGTTCCTCTATGGGGGCCATAGTTACCCAAACTCACACACAATTTAAGTTGGAGCTTTGAAAGGGAGAAATTCTTAGGGTGCATTGCACTGGGATCTGACAGTTGATAGCCCCGTCCTCTGGTGTTCTTTCATTTTCAGAGAGAAGATAACACCAAAGTCTTTATTCCCAAGCAGGTGTTCCAGAGATAACGACATACTCCTCCATGATCATCTCTGGAAGATTTAATCAACTTATGCACTCCACTTTCTTTTCCAGAGAAGCTTCTTTCATGGAGTCCCTCAACTAGAGGAGCCCAGTTTGGATCTCTGTACCCAACTGGATGTTAGAGTCCAACTCACAAGATCAGAATGGGCTAGATTATGAGACTATTTAGAAAAAGATCAAATAACAGGCACACCCCACAATTCTTATTGGAAGGCAGAACACACAAAACCATCAGTGTCTGCCATTTGTGATAATGGAAGTACCCATCAAGCAATCAATGCCACAGGCTCTGTAGCACCTTGTTCAAACTGGTGGGACACTCAGCACTCTTGTCTTCCAGCCCTGGACTATCAAAGACACAGTAGTCAATGGGAATATAAGTTCATGGTCAACTCAGGCCCCCAAGGAATTTAGTGGGCTGTCCTAATTTAGTCAGGCCCATTGCCCTGTGAAAGGCTTCTATAAAAGCACTGAATGATTTTCACAGTTTTGTTCATGAGGCCTTAGAAGTAGTAAAACTGGAAAGCTGTGTGTGACTGTTACAACATGATCTATTTCCTGTCATGGTGAAGATGATGGCGGCTGGGCCAAGAATTTAGGTCACAGAAGCAGAGAACATGGGTCATATGTCTGGCCATCTGTTCTCAAAGCAAAGTCTGTCTAGCCATGGCTAATGTGAGATAAATATGTCCCTGACAGTCAAAGTTAGAGAATCCATTTCGCCCACCATCCAACAAGCCAGGCCACTTCCCTTGTGAGCCGCGAAGGCACCAAGACTCACCTTCCCTGGGGGGGGTCTTACTTAGGGAATGCATGTGGTCACTTCTCTGACCCTTTCTGTCAACAAATCCTCACTAGTCAAATTAACACATATCAAGCAGCAATGTTTAAAAATGTATTGTTTGCCAAACTTCCTGATTCCCTGGCTTCTCACCATGGCAGGAAACTGATAATATCCATTGTTTTCTTAGTTTGCGGGCTCTCATGAGTTCTAAAATCTCCATAATTCAGGGAACATATCCAACCACCAGCTTTTCACGCTTCATTTACAGACCTGCAACCGGGGATTGACCACCACACAGGGTCCATGAACCAATTGCTCTGTTCACTACATTGTGCTCCTGAGAGATGTCATGAGATGACAATCTAGCCATCAATTGCCTTCTTAGTAGCAGCAACAATATCAACTCCACCCAGTTCTTGGTCTTCAAACATGAGGGCATGGGTCAAAACCAGCTACTACATCAAAGGCTTACATGGCAGTGTGAGTAAATACCCCAGCTATGGGAATGGAAGGGAGACCCTCTTTTGATGCTTGTACTGATGGTCTAGGCTTAATGACCACCTTCAGCTTCAAGGTAAGTGTCCCATAAAATACAGTAACTATAACACTTGAGATTCCTTTCTACACACATATGAGTGAAGACATGCAACTGTTCCAGACAAATACACCCAAAATGCAAGGCTTGGAAAAAAGTGAATAGAACAAAAGATGAAGGTTTTATATGTCATAAGTGATTGTTTTCATGTGTGGAATCTGTTTCTCAAACTTCAATCATTGTAACTGTACACCAGCATCCAAGTGACAGTCTCCTGCATAAGTGTTGATTCAATTTACTTCTTTATCTACTCAGGTGAGTCTTCTGAAAACCCTGCCTGTGGCTCCATCACCGGAGAAAAGAAGGTTGATACGTTGCCACCTGCGTCTGTGTGACCTGCACAGAATGGCAGCTCTTAGATTTGCTTGGGAGCCTTTCCCACAGAGACTCAGTACTGTGGGCCCTATGGGTCTATTCTGCTTGATGTAGAGACATCAGGAGCACAAATGGACCTGGAGCAGTGTTACAATGTCCATACTTGGAGCAAGATTTCCCAGGCCTGACATGGAATTTCCTTTATTTTATTAAATGTTCGCTTCGATTTCATGCTGACTCATGTCTTGTTCTTGAAAGAAACCTAGGACATCCAGATCCAGGTGAATTGAAATATTACAGCACCACGCCTCAGTTGGGATTTTCTAATCCTGTGTGCTCTTCACAGCAGCATGGACTCCCTGCAGTTGTCCCACACTGAAGGCGTGGCATTGATACTTACCGCATCTATTTGGTCAGGACACGTATATGTTTTAGGCAGCTGAGTGTGAAGCCCACAGACCTATCAAGTCTGTAGCATCCCACAGTGATACCCAATGTTTCTGGATGTCAATGACATGAGTAGCAGGTGTGAATGATGTAGGAAGGCCTACCTATGTGAGAGTCACAAGGTATCTTTAGCTCACAGATACACTGAGAAAATCAGAAACCAGGGAAGTAATATCATAGGATGATTCTTACCAATGGACCCCATGGTCACCTGCAATTGTCACGGGTCAGAGCCCTCTCTGAGCCTCAGAAGAGGCAGTTCTTGGTAAGAATGAGGAGGTCAGATACCATGTTGTCTCCACAAAGCTAAACCTGTAGCATTTTGATTATAGTTCTGACCAACAGGTAGGCAAATCCATAGTGTTGTTCATTTGGCTTGTCATCGCTAGAACAGAGCAAAAGCCAAACTCTCATTGACACAGACAGATAGGCACCTCTTAGCCTCTACTCTGGGGAATTGTATATGGACTTCCACATTCTGAAGGAACACCCAACTCATGAGAACAATAGAGGCGAACATTCCTGGTGAGCATTGGGAATAAGAAAGGGTGATTAGGGAGCTCTGTTTGGGAGATGCTTCAGTCAGCAGAGTCCTTGTCAGACAACAATGAGGGCCTGCATCCTTGTCTCAGCACCCACATACAGTGTCAGCTGCACCAGCACACAGTGGGAATCACCACTCCTGCCATTCTCAGCAAGTAGTCCAGGAGAACTGGTGCACTCTCGAATCGGTGACAGACTGTATCAACAACCAAGGTGGAAGGCCAAACAAGAGAATCATGGGTTGATAGCTGGATCCATGAATGACTGACTACACACAAAAATGAACACATAGGATTCACACACACACAAACACACACACTCACAGAAACACACACACTCATAGACACACACACATGCTCACATGCACACAGACACACTAGCACACACAGACAGCACACATACACAAAACACACACTCTCACTCATATTAGAATGTTTTCAGGACTGGTCAGGATGAAACTATGGGTGCAACACAGTTGAGCATGGAGTCCATATTCACCGTGCATACATAGGTAACTATTTTTGAGTCAGAATCTTTTCTCACCTACTTAGGATTCAGGTCCCATGCCCTGTGCAATATCTAGAAAGTAATAATAAACAGAGACCTGTATATGATCAACACATTCCAAAATGAATCAGAATCAATGCATTTGCAATCGAGGGGCATATGACCTCCATGAACATGGAAATCCTCAGCATAGAGGAATCAGCAGTTATCATCTCAGTGGCAGTCAGTGACTCCAGTGCCCTTCTCAGGAAGTCTGTCCCTACCCCAGTGGTGGGGTAGCTGTCAATCTGGGGCAGGTGAGACACATGCAATGCTGGCTCTCATATAGTGTTCTCCTGTCGTAATGGAACAACTGCAAGATATTTTTTCACAGTCTTGGGGATCCAGTAACTCCCCTAGCCTTTGTATGGAAAACAAAATTTTGCTTACAGAATATACAGAGTCGGGTGTCCATTTTGTCTGTTCCTGACTCAGGAAGGCTCAGCCACTCGACCCTAGTCCTGTGTTCCCACAGTACTGAGAGCAGGAACAGAATAGGGCAGAACTTGTATGACACACCTATATAAAGCAGACCCTTCCATGCATAGGGTGAGTCCAGATTAACCCGAAGCTCTCTTAAACTCTCAAATTATAATTGGAAATATGTGTGCATTTTTGGTGTGTGTGGGTCAGGCGTGTGTATGTTTATTGTGTGTGTGTCGGTATGTTTGGTGTGTGTGTTTGTGTGTATGTGCTTATCTATGGTGTGTGTACATGCCTGGTATGTCTGTGATGTGGATGTGGTGTGTGTGTATGGTGTGTTTCTGATGTGTGTAATGTGTATACATGTGTGTTATGTGTGTGCGAAGATTTTGTGATATGCTGCATGTGTGATAGGTGTGGTGTGTTTGTGCATGTAGTGCGTGCATGTGTGCGTGTGTGTGTGCTCCAACAGTGTCGTGATATCCTCAGAGTTCATAGTAAAACATTGATTCCCCCGAATATAGGATTACAGATGGCTGCTGCATGTGTGCTGCAAACGAATCCAGCTCCTCTGCTAGAGCAACAAGAGCTCTTAAGTGCTGACTCACTGGTCCAGTCCCTCTATTTTATTAGATAGTTAGAAGTTTAGAGTAGGACTGGGGAGTTGGCTGAGATTCATCCCAGGACTCACATATTGGCATACAAGGGTGATAGTCCCTGGAGATCTGCGGCCTTCTTCTGACTTCTGCATATGCACACGTGTGGTACACATACATATGTGCAGGTAAAACACTACAAGTTTGAGTTTGTGGCTTCTTGGCTTGTGGGAGTTTACAGTCCCCTTAAATCCTGATGGTGCTCATATCTCCACGCCGGTTGTTAGTATCAACATCAAGTGTCTTTACCCAGTAAGCCTGCGATCTTAGTATGTGGGTTATGGCCCCATGGCAGGAGAAACAACCCTCTCACAGTGCTCACTCAAAACCATCAGAACACTCAGATATTTACAATATGATGCACGACAGTAGCTAATTTATAGTTATGAGGTGGCAATGAGAATACATTTATGGCTGGGGGACACGACAACATGAGGAACTGTATTAAAAGGCCACAGAACAGGAAGGTTGATAACCATTGAGGCAAATCCTCTCTCATTGGTCCTTGGTCTTTTAAGTATTTTTAAAGTGCACTTAAAGATATACATATGTATTTGTATAGTGCATAGCAATATATAATAAGTGTTAAAATCACTTTATTGCACTACAAATTAATGAAAATTTTATGTGGGTACATGCTTTGTAAGAAAATGAAAGAATTATCAAAAGTATAGATTACTGAGTCAGGCATCGTGTATCTGACAGATCTACAAGTATGATGATTCATCTTGGAAAATTCATGTTTTGCTTCATCTGATTCTGAAATTCAACATGGATGAGAGCGCGGGGTTCTTCTTCTCCTTCTTCTCCATCTTCTGTTAGTTCTTCTCCTTGTTCTTCTCCCTCATCTCCTTCTCCCACTCCTGCTTCTTCTTCTAACTTCAATCTAGTTTAAATGGAAAGCACCTCATGGCAGTGAATGGAGGGGCACACATTCCTTTTCCCATGGACTTCAGACACACGGCACACAGACTGCCAGAGGGCAGGTGCAGAGCTTAGAGAAGGATTGAGAATGTGAGGGCAAGTGTATAGATCAGAACAGGAAAAATAACAAAGTTACAGTTTCTCTGTATTTTAGGATAGTGGGCAGCCATATGAACCAGTGGAAGTTACTATAAGGGACAGACAGTATTTATTAAAAGGAAAATGATTTGTCCTCTAGCCTGGCTTAAGCAAATGCTACCTTTCAGGGGTGACCCCTTGGGCGGATTGACACAGTCCATGTGGAATATAAGGTCTCTACCCAGATTCAAATCTCTTTTTTATTATTAATTTCTTTTTATTTTAATTTACATATCGATCCCAGTTCCCTGTCCCTCCCTCCCTCTTTCTCTTTCCCTCTCTCTCAACCTCTCCTACCTCCATACCACCCTCCCGTCTTATCCCCTCCCATTCCTCATGTATGGTGATACCCTCCAGGAGGGTTCATCTAAATCCGTCAAGTCATTTGGAGTCTTCTCTCCCTTTAGTAGGTTAAGCGAGTATTCCTCCATGGTGGATGTGCCCCAATGTCCGTTTGTACACGAAGACTACATCCTGGTTCCACTGTACCAGGTCCCTTAGACTGCTCAGGACTTCTAGTTGAGACCCATATTTAGGGGGTCTGATTCAGTCCCATGATGGATTCCCAGCTATCAGCCTGGGGCCCCATTAGCTCCTCCCCATTCATGTCAGCAGTTTCTTTGTGTTTCTGCAGCCTGGCCTTTTCCTCCTTCTTTGCATCTGTGTCTAGTTTGCCTCAGTGTTTTTTTTTTTTTTTTTTTTTTTTTTTTTTTTGCGGGCATTTGCTTCTGTTTCCAGCAGCTAATACATGAGAGCTCCATGATGGTAGATAAGTAAGATCAGGGAAGGCCATATATGGTAGCCTTTCCACTGTTGCTTAAATTGTTTTTTGAGATCAGCCTTGTAGGTCTTTGAACAATTATCTAGATTCAGTTTCTCTTCAAACTATAATGGCTCCCTTTTTGCTATCCCTCTCTCCTCTCTCTCTCTCTCTCCTTCTCTCTCTCTCTCTCTCTCTCTCTCTCTTTCTCTCTCTCTCTCTCTGAGTGTGTGTGTGTGTGTGTGTGAGTGTGTGTTTGTGTGTATGTGTGTGTGTGTCATTTCTCTCCCTATCTCTGTCTCTCTCTCTTGTCTTATGTAAAACTTTCCTGACTCACATTCATAGTCCCACGTGCTTTCCTCTCCTCCTCTTCTCTTTCTCCTAGTTCCCTCTCCACTCACTGTTCCCACAATACGCTCAGCATGTCTTGTCTTTTCCTCTTGTGTAAGGCACTTTTAATGAATCTCTTAGAATTCTGCCTGTAACCTACTTACTCTGGTGGTCTGCATATAGGCTAGTGATCCTGTCCTCTATGTATAAAATCCATATATGTGCGAGTACATAGCATGTTCCTATTTTTGTGCCTGGGTTACATTATTCAGGATGGTTTCTTGAGGTTCTATCCACTTGACAGCATCTTTGAAGATTCCATTGTTTTACCCTGCAGAGTATTAATCTATTGTGTAAATGTGCCACATCTTTATCCATTCTTCAGTTGAAGTGCATCTACGTTGCTTCTAGATTCTTGCTGTTACAAATAATGCTGCTATGAACACAGTTGCGCACATATCTTTGCTGCAAGGATGTGGATTATTTGGGTGTATGCCGAAGAGGGGGATTGCTGGGTCCTTCAGTAGACTGATTCCTGTTTTCCTGAAGAACTGCCATACTGATCACCAAAATGGCTGTAGAAGTGGAACAATGTTTTCCCTTCTCCACATCCTCTCCACCATAAGTTTTCATTGGTGGTTATAATTTTAGCAATTCTGTCAGGAGTAAGATGCTATCTCAAAGTTGTTTTGATTTGCATTTCCCTGATATATAAGGATGTTGAGCACGTTCTTAAGTGTCTTTCAGCCTTTTTCATGTCCTATATTGAGAGTTCGCCATTCATTTCTGTACCCCATTTTTTAATAGTGTTATTTGGTGCTTTCTTGACTACTTTCATGAGGTCTTTTTATATTTTGGAGATCAGCCATTTGTCACATGTGGGATTTGTGAAGATCTTTTCCCAGACTGTGGGCTGCCATTTGGTTATGTCAACTGTGTCGTTAGCCTTTTCAAGCTTCTATGTTTCAGGATGTTCCATTTATTAATTGTTGATCTCAGTATCTGTGCTACTGGTGTTATGGACAGGCAGTAGATTCCTGTACCAATTTGGTCAAGGACACCTGTCACTTTTTCTTTTAAGAGTTCCAGTGTGGCTGGATATATATTGAGGTCTTTGATCAAACTTCCTGGGCCTGTTCTGAGCACACAGTATCTACCTATCCACTCATGACCATGTTGAGGCGTCACTCACATGATATTTGGGACCAATCATGTTCCCTCAGCTGGAGAAACCTCCAATAGAGCTAGAGCCATCCAGAGTTACTGATATTGAACCTCTGACCAACAAACCCACTGTGAGAGCATGGTAGAGGGATAGCGACTCTATCTGCACCCACTGAAAGAAAGGTTGGAAAATTGGCAATATAAGAAACACACATCAGTAGAAAGACCAGTATGACAGCACCAGAATCTAGGGACTCTACCACAACTAGAAAAGAACGCACTAATGTAGATTAAACAGCAGAGAACGATTTTTAAAAAAAAAAATTCATATACATGATAGAGGTCCTCAAAGATGATATGAGAAAATCCTTTAAAGAAATGGAAGAAACCAACAAATTTGAAGGCATATAGGAAAAGACAAAATCATATAATGCAAGGAATGAAAAACTCTCTTAAAGAAAGTAAGGAAAGCCAAGAAAAACAATCAAACAGATGAAGGAAACAATTCAAATAGTTCAAGACCTCAAGACTGAAATAGGCACAATAAAGAAACACAAACTGAGGGAGTGCTGGAAATAGAAAACTGTAAACAATCAGGAACCATAGAATACAGGAGATTGAAGAGAGAATCACGGGCACTGTACTTGAACCAGAGGAAAGAGAATCATTGACCTGAGAAAAGCTAAAACAGCCTGGTATTGGCATAAAAATAGACAGGTAGACCAATGGAATCGAATTGAAAATCCCGATATTAATCCACGCACCTATGAACAGCTGATTTTCAACAAAGCAGCTAAAATTATACAATGGGACGAGGACAGCATCTTCAACAAATGGTGCTGGCACAAATGCATGAGGGTGTGTACAAGACTACAAATAGACCCATGTCTGACGCCATGCACAAAACTCAAGTCCAAATGGATCAAAGACCTCAACATCAATCCAGCCACATTGAACCTCCTAGAAGAGAAAGTAGGAGGTACCCTTGAACAAATTAGTATAGGAGACCGCTTCCTGAACATAACTCCAGGGGCACAGACACTGAGAGAAACAATTAATAAATGGGACCTCTTCAAACTTAGAAGCTTCTGTAAGGCAAAGGACACAGTCGACAAGACCAAACGGCAGCCCAGAGACTGGGAAAAGATTTCTGCCAATCCTATATCGGACAAAGGGCTGATCTCCAAAATATACAAAGAACTCAAGAAACTTGTCACCAAAACACCAAATAAACTATTAGAAAATGGGGTACAGAACTGAAGAAAGAATTCTCAATAGAGGAAATCAAAAAGGCTGAAAGACACTTAAGAAAATGCTCCACGTCCTTAGCTGTCAGGGAAATGCAAATCAAAACTACCTTGAGATACCATCTTACTCCTGCCAGAATGGCTAAAATTAGAAACACCAGTGATGACTTATGTTGGAGAGGATGTGGAGAAAGTGGAACACTCCTCCACTGCTGGTGGGAGTGCAAACTCATACAGCCATTTTGGAGATCAGTATGGCGGTTCCTCAGGAAAATGGGAATTAGTTTACCACAGGACCCGGCAATCCCTCTCTTAGGCATATACCCAAAGAATTCACATCCGTGCAACAAAGACATCTGTTCAACTATGTTCATAGCAGCACTATTTGTAATAGCAAGAACCTAGAAACAACCAAATGCCCCTCAATTGAAGAATGGTTAATGAAGATGTGCCACATCTACACAATGGAATACTACTCTGCAGAAAAAAATAATGGTATCTTGAAATTTGCAGGCAAGTGGATGGCACTTGAAGAAACCATCCTGAATGAGGTAACCCAGCCACAAAAAGAGGAACACAGTATGTACTCACTCACATATGGATTTTAAACCTAGATCAAAGGCTCTCCAGCATATAATTCACATCACCAGAGGAACAAGGATACAAGGTGTATTCTAAGAGATTCATATAAAGTCCCTCACAGAACTGGGAAGGGACAAGTCCCTCAGAGCTCAGGTGAAGTGGGGGGGCAGCGAATTGAGAGAGAAGTAGGAAAAAATGAGGGGGAGGAAAGGAAAACATGTGGGACCAGGAAAATTGAGCCTGGTTAGGAATAGAAGATAGGAAAGAGAGATAGAGGGAGACAGAGACAGAGAGAGAAAACATAAAAGAGGGAGCCAATATTGGTTTGAAGATAAAATTGAACACAAAGAAAGGTCTAGAGACTACAACACTGCTCCCAAGTAACAATTTGATCTTCCCTGGAAAGGCTATCATAAATGCCCTTCCTAGAGAGTGAGATCAACAACTAACTTCTCCATGGAGCCCTCAACTAATGCCTGTTGAAAACAGGATCAAACACCCATACATAAAAACTGAGTCGAACTAGAACCCAGAAGCAGATGAAGAGGACAAGACCATGCGGTAGAAGTACATAGAGACAGCTTACCTGAACAAGGAGGAGCTAAGGGCCACTAGACTGATAGCTGGGAAGCCAACAGGGGATTGACTCGGACCCCCCTGAATATGGGTCTCAGCCAGAAGGACTGAGCAGTCTAAGAGACCTCAGACAGTGGAGCCAGGATGTATCCCTGGTGCACAAAAGGACTTTGCAAACATATGCCCCATGGAGGGATAACTGCGTTAGTCTAGAGATAGGAGAGAAGCCTTAGTCCCTACTTCACATGACTTGTCAGATCTACATGACCCCAACTGGATGGCATTCCCCTACATATGGAATTGTGGTGGGGGGTTGGGAGGGGAGGGTGTTTAGAGTGCATGTGAGAGGGCAGAGAGGGCAAAAGGGAGGGAAGGAAGGAGGGAGAGAGGGCTGAAGGGGAGGGAGGGAGGGAGGGAGGGAGAGGGAACTGGGATCGACATGTAAAATAATAAATTAACAAAAAAAAAAAAAAACGCTTTGACTCCAAAATTTAAGTTGAAGAACAAGTTACTGGGGAAAAGTATTTCTATTTTTATTTCCACAGAAAATGAAAAGATGTGGATTCCTTCAAGACTAATGTGGTTTGATCACGCCAGACCGCCTGAAACAGAGTACAAGCTGATCCTACATTCCAAACAGCTGGACAAAACAGCCCTACAGACTACAGCTAGGATATCTGAATCTTCTTCGAATCCCCCAAGACAGCGCCCCTTACCAGCAGGAAGTAGTTAGGAAAGAACGACGCCCAAATTCCCAAATATTGTGTATAAATGTTTGTTTTCATTTAATTGGACTTTGTTATATAAAATAAAATAAATTAATAAAAAAAGAATGAGCTAGGAAGGTCTGCTGTGCTTAGGGTCAAGTGATCACAGGGCTCTCATCTCCTTTCACTGGTGGTTGGCTTGGGTCTCTCATTACTCTGCCCTTCTTTCTTCCTGTATCTATTTTTGCGCTTCCCACCTAGCCTTATCATGTGAGGATATATGCCAAATCTGCTTTATCCTCAACCAACGAGAGGAATAAATATTCACATCATACACAAGGGTTAGCCCACATCACAATCTGGTGACAAGACATAGAAGAAGGGACCTCCTCTGGACTTGTGATCACTATGAATGCTCTCAAATTACAGAGTGTAGCTTGTGTCCCTAATAGGTCACAAACACACTGAGAAATTCAAAAGCCCGAGAAATATTATCATAGGATGAGACTTCCCCATGGACCTTATGGTCACCTGCAATCCCAAAGCTCAGAGCCCCCCCTGAGCCTCAAAAGAGACAGTTCCTGGTAGGAATGAGGATGTTAGGAACATATTGACTCCTCATGGTTAAACCCCCAGTCTTTTGATTATAGTTTTGACGCACAGGCAGGAAATTCCTTAGTGTTGTTCGTCTTTGGTTGTCATCATTTGGTCAAAGAACAAGCCAAATTTACACTGACACAGACATACATGCACCACTTTTCTACTGCCCTGGGGAACTGCATATGGAATTCCACATTCCAAGGAATGCACAGCTCATAAAAATGACAGAGAGGAAAATTCCTGGTGAACATTGGGATTGAGAAAGGGTGATTAGGGAGCTCTGTTTGGGAGATCCTTCAGTCAGCAGAGTCCTTGTCAGACAACAATGAGGGCCTGCATCCTTGTCTCAGCACCCACATACAGTGTCAGCTGCACCAGTACACAGTGGGAATCCCCACTCCTGCCATTCTCAGCAAGGAGTCCAGGAGAACTGGTGCGCTCTCGAATCAATGACAGACTGTATCAACAACCAAGGTGGAAGGCCAAAGAGAAGAGAATCATAGGTTGACATATGGATCCAGGAATGACTACACACAGAAGTGCACATATAGGTCACACAGGTCACACACACATTTTCACACAACCACTCACTCACACACACACACACACACACACATACACACACACACACTAACACACACACAACTCTTGCTTGGAAAGTTTTCAGCCACTGGTCAGGGTTGAACTGTGGGTGCAGCATATTAACTCCTAGCACACTATTGAGCATGGTGTCCATGTTCACAGTGGGCACACAGGTTACTCTGCTTGAGTCAGAATATTTATCTCATCTACTTAGAATTTAAGATCCATGCCCTATGCAACATCAAACAAATAATTATGAACACAGACCTGTACATGATCACCTCATTCCAAAATGAGCCAGAATCAATGCATTTGCACATCAATGGTCACATGACCTCCATGAACAGGGAAATCCTCAGCAAACAGGAATCAACAGGTAACATCTCAGTGGCAACTCAGTGACTCTGGGCCCCTTTCCAGGAAGCCTGTCCTACCCCAGTGGTGGGGTAGCTGTCAAGCCTGTGGCAGGTGAGACACATGCATTACTATCTCTCATGAAGAATTGCAAGGCTTCTTTATGTAGACATGTGCATCTAGCAGCCCCCTAGCCTTAACATGTGAAGAACAATTTTACTTAAGGAATATATAGAATCCTGGTCCATTTTATCTGAACCAGACACAGGAAGGCTCAACCACTGACAGGATAGAGCAGGACTTGTGTGACACACCCATTTAAAGCTCAGCCTCCCTACCATGCACACAGTGAGTCCATATTAAACAGAGGCTTCCCTAAACTCTGGAATTGTAAATTGCACAGGTGTGTGCATGCAACTGCCATATTTCTCATAACACAATTTATACCAAACATCCCTCCCAATCTACCTAGGTCAGTTTGTCCCTGGAGTTCTGATGTTGGCTGTCCCAGTCCTACAAATGACAGCACCTGACAGAACCTAACAACAAGCTCCTCCTCTAAATTCACAGCTTGTATGAGGATCATGTTGTCCTCTACCCAGGCTTTGTGCTGTGCTTCACTGTTACCATCCTTGTCCTCTCCTACACTACCTTCCACCTGCATTTCCTTTAGCATTCTCAGAGGAAGGGCTCAGGACACTCTTACTGCCTTATGAGAAATAGCCTGAAGCTAAGTAAGATCAGTATTTATTACTGAGTGCTTATGTATTTGTGCCTGTGCGTGTGCGTGTGTGTGTGTGTGTGTGTGTGTGTGTGTGTGTGTGTGTGTGTGTGTGTATGGTGTATGTACATATCTGGTATGTCTGTGATGTGTTTGTGGTGTGTGTGTGTGTGTGTGTGTTGTGTGTGCAAGTGGTGTGTGTGTATGTGTGAGTGTGTGTGTGTATGTTTGTGCTCCATGTGTGTCCCTGATGTCCTCAGAGATCAGAAGATATCATTAATTCCACTGAATATAGGATTACTGATGGCTGCTGCATGTGTGCTGTAAACAAGTCCACCTCCTCTGCAAGAGCAACAAGAGCTCTTAAGTGCGGAATCACCTGTCCAGACCTTCTATATTATCAGATTTTTAAAAGTTTAGAGTAGAAATGGAGAGTTTGCAGAGGTCCAATGCCTAGACCCACATATTGGCATACAACGGCGATAGTCCCTGGGGATATGATGCCGTCTTCTGACTTCTGCGGGAACAATGTACACATACATATATGCAGGCAAAAGATTGCAAATGTGTGTATGTGGCTTCTTGGAGTTAAGGGGAGTGAATAGTCCCCTTAAATCCTGTAGGTCCCGATGAATCCATTCTGGTTGTTAGGCTCAACATAAAGTGCCTTTACCCAACAAGCCTGGGATCTTAACATTTGGGTCATGGCCCCCTGGAAGGAAAAACAACGCTCTCACAGGGCTCATCCAAGACCATCAGAACACTCAGATATTTACATTATGAAGCACGACAGTAGCAAAATTATAGTTATGAGGTGGCAATGATGATAACTTTACGGCTTGTTGTCCGCACAACATCAGGAAATTTATTAAAGCGTCACAGCATCAAGAAGGTTGATACCCAGTGTACTAACCCATATCATCATCAGTCCCTGGGTCTTTTAAGTACTATTAAAGCACATTTAATGATATACACATGCATTTGAACAGTGCATACCAATATATAATAAGTGTTACAAATCACATTATTGCACTAGAAGTAAATGAAAAATTTAAGTGGGCACACATTTTTTGTACGAAAATGAAAAAGCAATTAAAGTATAAATTACAGAATCAGGCATCATGCATCTGACAGATCAAAAATTATGATGATGCCCCTTGAAAATTTCATGTTTTGCTTCCTCTGATTGTGAAATTCTACACGGATGAGAAAGCAGGATTCTTCTCTTCCTCCTCCTCCTCCTCTTCCTTCTTCTTCCTTTCTCCCTCTCCTTCTTCTCCTAACTAATACTTCATCTTCTGACTCAAGGGAAACTTCATTCCAGTTTAAAAGAAAAGCACATGGTAGGGAATGGAGGAGGCACGCATTCCTTTTTTTACCCATGGATTTCAGGCACAAAACAGACAGATTGCCAGAGGGCAGGTGCAGAGCTTAGAGAAGGAGTGAGAATGTAAGGGAAAGTGTATAGTTCAGAAACAGGAAAAAAAGAAAGAAAGAAACAAACAAAGAAAGAAAATTTCCATGTCCTGATTATTTCAAGAAATAGGCAGCCATATAAACCAATGGAAGATACAACAAGGGACAGAACAGTATTTATTAGAAGGAAAATGATTTGGCTTCTAGCATGGCTTTAGCAAATGCTACCTTTTAGGGGTGACTCCTCACACAAGTTGACCCAGTCCACATGGAATATTAGGTCTCTACCCAGATTCTAATCTCTTGCTTAGGAGAGTTAGGATCTTAAAGGGCCTTTTTTGTTACTAGAGCATTTCATCCTCTGAAGAGGGAACACTAAAATCATCAAGCATTAAGTACCCTTAAGCACTTCTGGCAACTTTGTTCTGTGCCAAGGACAAGGATACCAAGAGTCCCATGGATATATCTGGCTTTAAATTCTAGACTACAAGATTTCTGTCTTTTGTCAGTGATATTTAACCAAACTCTAACTTCATCTTTGGCGAGAAGAAAAGACAACAAGCCTGCAAGGTGGCATGCAAGCTACACTCACACTGTGGAACAGTACATAATAGTCAGGGCAAATCAGTACCAACCTTTCAAGACCGATGTTGAGGTGATACAGAACTGTCACCTTTGGCAGTCTAAGGGGCACTCTTATGCTTTAGGGATCTTGATATACACCACCCAGAGCCTACCTTCCGCTCACCCTTAGTCCTGGTAGGCCTGCTGCTCAAAGTGAGCATTGGGCCAGAATGTAGGTCCAACACCCCCTACACCTCCTTGGACTTGCTGGGTCTGCTCTGAGCACACTGCACCTGCCTATCCATGAGGGACCACCTAGAGGCCGCATTCACCTGATCATTGGGCTCCATCGTCTGTCCTCTCCTGGAAAGACCTCCAACAGACCTCAGATCATCCAGAGATATAGACAACAAACACCTGACCTGCCTAAACCCACCGGGAGAGCAGGGTAGAGGGAGAGAGACTTCACCTGCATACACTGGAAGAAGTGTTGTGAAGATGGCAATACAAGAAAACACCCAACAGCTTTCAGTCTGGGGGCCCCTCAGCTCATCCTTGTTTAGGTCAGCTGTTGCTATGTGTTTCCACAACCTGGTCTTGTCCTCTCCATCGGCATCTGGATTTTAATTTGACTCAGTGTTTAGGTATGGGTGTTTCCTTCTGTTTCCAATAGGTATTAGATGAGAGCTCCATGGATAAGTTAGTTGTTGATCTCACTATCCAGGAAGGGTATTTATTGTAGCTTTTCAACAGTGGCTCAAATTGTTATATGGCTGCAGGTCATGTAGACCTGTAGGTCACTAGACCTTTCTTTAGTTTCAGTTTTCTCTTCAAACCTATAATGGGTCCCTCTTTTATGTTCTCTCTCTCTCTCTCTCTCTCTCTCTCTTTCTCTCTCTCTCCCTCATCTTCTATTCCTACCCTGACTCAATCTTCCTAGACGCACATGCTTTCCTCTCTTTCCCTCTCTTTCTCCTACTGCTCTCTCCATTCACTGTCCCCCTACTTCCCCTGTGCTCTGGAGGACTTGTCCCTTCCCCCTTCTGTGAAGGACTTTATAGGAATCTCTTAGAATACACCTTGTATCCTAGTTCCTCTGTTGGTGTGAATTATAGGCTGGTGATCATATGCTCTAGGTCTAAAATCCATATATGAGCCTGTACATACCATGTTCCTCTTTTTGTGACTGGGTTACCTCATTCAGGGTGGTTTCTTCAAGTGCCCTACACTTGCCTGCAAATTTCAAGATTCCATTATTTTTTCTGCAGAGTAGTATTCCATTGTGTAGATGTGCCACATTTTCTTTATCCATTCTTCAATTGAGGGGTATCTAGGTTACTTCCAGGTTCTTGATATTACAAATATGCTGCTATGAACATAGTTGAGCAGATGCCTTTGTTGCATGGATGTGGATCATTTGGGTATGTGCCTAAGAGGGGGATTGCCGGGTCCTGTGGTAAACTAATTCCCATTTTCCTGAAGAACCGCCACACTGATCTCCAAAGTGGCTGTACGAGTTTGCACCAGCAGTGAAGGAGTGTTCCCCTTTCTCCACATCCTCTCCAGCATGAGTTGTCATTGGTGTTTCTAATTTTAGCAATTCTTGGAGGAGTAAGATGGTATCTCAAAGTTGTTTTGATTTGCATTTCCTTGATGCTGACTCAGGCCCCTCTGAATATGCTCAGCCAGAAGGATTGAGCAGTCTAAGGGACCTCAGACAGTGGAACCAATATGTATCCCTGCTGCACAAAAGGACCTTGCAAACACATCCCCCATGGAGGGATACTGCCTTAACCTAGAGACAGGAGAGAAGTCCTAGTCCCTACTTCAATTGACCTGACAGATCTACATGACCCCACCTGAATGGCATTGCCCTACATGTAGAATTGGGAGTGGGGAGATGGGAGGGGAGAGTGGTCAGGGTGCATGTGAGGGGACAGAGAGGGAAAGAGGGATGGAGGGAGTGAAGCAGGGATGGAGCGAGGGAGATGAAGCTGGGATTGATATGTAAAATAATAAATTAAATTAAAAAAGAAAGAAATCACCCAACAATTGAAAGAACAGTATGACAACAACAGAATCTTGGGACTGTACACCAACTAGACCTGAATACACCAAAGCAGATGAAGCAGAAGAGAATGATTCAAAAAATAACTTCATAAAAATATTAGAGGCCCCCAAAGATGATATGAGAATATCCCTGAAATAGAAATAGTCATCAAAAACCTCCCAACCAAAAAAAAAAAAAAAAAAAGCCCAGAGCCAAATGGATTCAGTGCAGAATTCTACCAGAAACTCAAAGAAGAGATAATACCAATACTCCTCAAATTGTTTCACACAATAGAAGCCGAAGGTTCATTACCAAACACTTTTTTACTTGGCTAAAATTACCTTGGTACCCAAGCCACACAAAGACACTATGAAAGAGAATTACAGATCATTATCCATCATGAACATTGATGTAAAAATACTCTATAAAATACTGGCAAATCGAATCCAAGAACACATCAGAAAAGTCATGCACCATGACCAAGTAGGCTTCATCCCTGGGATGCAGGGATGGTTCAACAAAAGAAAGTTTATAAATATAACCCACCATATAAACAACCTGAAAGAAAAAAAACCACACATGATCATCTGACTAGATGCATAAAAGCCTTTGACAAAATCCAACACACTTTCATGCTAAAGGTCTTGAGAGATCAGGGATAACAGGAACATACCTAAACATAATAAAAACAATATACAATAATGCAACAGCCAATATAAAACTGAATGGAGACAAGCTTCAGGTCATTCCTCTATACATCAGGGAAGAAGACGAGTCTGCCCACTCTTGTCATGTCTCTTCAATAGTGTATTAGAAGTTCTAGCTAGAGCAATAATACAACAAAAGGATATCAAGGGAATAGAAATTCAAAAGGAGGAAATCAAACTGTCCTTATTTGCAGGAGATATGATAGTTTACATAGGTGACCTGAAAAACTACCAGGGAACTCCTATAACTGATAAACACCTTTAGCAAATTAGCAGTATACAAGATCAACTCAAAAAAATCTGTATCTCTAAAATAATAGTCGATAAAGAGGCTGAGAAATAAATCAGAGAAACATTGCATATATAAATATATGTAAATATGCAATATATATACATATATAAATATATGTATATATGCAATATATTCTTATTTTACATATTGACCCCAATTTCCTCTCCCTCCCATGGCCCCCCTGCCCCCACCCATACAATTCCACTCCCCAACTCCACAGGAAGGGTGATGCCTTCCAACAGGGATCATCAAACTCTGTCAAGTCATTTGGAGTTGGATCTAGGCCTCAGTCTTGCCTCTAGACTAAGGGAATATCCCTCCATAGAGAATGTGCTCCCAAAGTCCTTTCATGCACCATACTTGTAAGGAGTAAGTTTTTTTCTTCGGCCGCCGGTCTTGTTCCGGTGATGCACCAGCCCCAAATAACGCACAGAGACTCTGTATTTGATATAATTCTGTTGGCCAGTTACTTGTTTTTTATCGGCTAGCTCTGTCTTAATTATTAACCCATTTCTATGTATTCCCATGTGGTCTCCTTACCAGGGAGCCAGCCGGCATTTTGCTTTCTCCAGACCCTCCATCTTGACCTCTCCTTTCTCCTTCCTCTTTCTTCCTTGTCTCATAGTCCCTCCTATCTTCCTTTCCTATCGGCCAACAGTGCTTTATTCATTAACCAGTATGAGAAACATATATACATGATGACATCTCCCATCACATACTGGTTCCACTGTCAGAGGTCCCTTACACTGCCAAGGTATTCCAACTGACACCCATGTTTATGAGGTCAGAGTCAGTCCAATGCTGGTCTCCCAGCTATCAGTCTGGGGGTCCATGAGTTCCCCTTTTCAGATCAGCAGTCTCTGTGGGTTTCTTTAGCTTGGTCTCGACCCCTTTTCTTATCACTCCTCCCTGTATTTCAAGAGTTCAGTTCAGTGTTAAGCTGTGGTTATCTGCTTCTGTTCAATCACCTACCAGCTGAGGGCTCTAAGATGGCAGATAAGTTAGTTATCAATCTCATTATCAGAGAAAGGCATTTAATGTAGCCTCTCCACTGTTACTCTGACTTAGTTGGGGTCATCCTTGTATGTCCCTGGACATTTCTCTAGAATCAGTTTTCTCTTCAAACCTACAATGGCTCCCTCTATTACGGTATCCCTTCTTTTTACACTAGTGTATTCATTCCCTGACTCAATCTTCCAGGTCCCACATGTTCTCCTCTCCTCCCCTTCTCTTTCTCTTTCTCAATCTCTTTCCCTTTCTCCTTCTCTTTCTCATTCTCTCTTAGGTCTAAATGTTGACTTACTTTGTTTTAGATTTAACTTGTGACTGAGCTTCAGTTTATTTTATTATCAACCATTTACTATTATTCTCTATCCATTTATCTTTCAAAATTTTACATTGGTTTAGTTCTCTTTTTCAATTTATTTTTTTATTTTTATTTATTTTATATAACCAAGTCAATTTAGATGAAAACAAACATTTATAGACAATATTTGGGAACTTGGGCGTCGTTCTTTCCAAACTACTTCCTGCTGGAAAGGGGCACTGTCATGGGTGATTCGAAGAAGATTCAGAAATCCTGGCTGTAGTTTGTAAAGCTGCTTTTTCCAGCTGTTTTGAATGTAGGATCACCTGGTACTCTGTTTCAGGCAGTCTGGCTTGATCAAACCACATTAGTCTGGAAGAAATCCACATCTTTTCATTTTCTGTGGAAACAAAAATGGAAACCTTTCCCCCCAGTAACTTGTCCTTGAACTTAAATTTTGGAGTCAAAGTATTTTTTTAATTTAATTTATCATTTTACATGTCAATCCCAGTTCCCTCTCCCTCCTTCCCTCCCTACCTCCCTCTCTCTCTTCCTCCTCCCCTCCCTCCCTCCCTTTTACTGTCTCTGCCCTCTCACATGAACTCTAATCACCCTCCCCTCCCATTCTCCCACCCCAATCCCATATGTAGGGGAATGCCATCCAGTTGGGGTCATGTAGATCTGAAAGGTCATGTGAAGTAGGGACTAGGGATTCTCTCCTGTCTCTAGATTAAGGCAGTTATCCCTCCATGGGGGATGTGTTCGCAAGGTCCTTTTGTGCACCAGGGATACATCGTGGCTCCACTGTCTGAGGTCCCTTAGATTGCTCAGTCCTTCTGGCTGAGACCCATATACAGAGGGGCCTGAGTCAGTCCAATGCTGGCTTCCCAGCTATCAGTCTAATGCCCCCTTAGCTCCTACTTGTTCAGGTAAGCTGTCTGTATGTGTTTCTGCCACCTGGTCTTGTCCTCTCCATCTGCATCTGGGTTCTACTTCGACTCAGTGTTTATGTATGGGTGTTTGCTCCTGTTTCCAACAGGCATTAGTTGAGGGCTCCATGGATAGGTTAGTTGTTGATCTCACTCTCCGGGAAGGGCATTTATGGTAGCCTTTCCACGGAAGCTCAAATTGTTACTTGGCAGCAGTCTTGTAGTTCTCTAGACCTTTCTTTGTGTTCAATTTTATCTTCAAACCAATATTGGCTCCCTCTTTTATGTTCTCTCTTTCTCTCTCTCTCCCTCTCTCTTTCCTGACTTCTATTCCTAACCAGGCTCAATCTTCCTGGTCGCACATGTTTTCCTTTCCTCTCCCTCGTTTTCTCCTACTTTTCTCTCTATTCGTTGCCCCCCTCACTTCCCGTGAGCTCTGGGGGACTTGTCCCTTTCCGGTTCTGTGAGGGACTTTATATTGAATCTCTTAGAATACACCTTGTATCCTAGTTCCTCTGGTGGTGTGAATTTACATTGAGTTTTGTAAGTCTATAGTAACTGGAAGAGAAAAGGTTTTGATTTTGCTTGGAGCATACACACCTACTTTGTTATTTCCCTCAGCCTTTCCTTGTAGTGATAAGTTCCCCGATCATGATAAGAGTCTTCTCTTGCCCACCATGCCACTTATGCAACTTAACAACTCTAGGAATCTTGAGGAACAACACTTTCCTCATGGCCACAAAGCGTCACAGGCTGTCATCCTTTCCATACCCATGAACACAGGCATAAGAGACAGGAATTGTATTGTGAATGTAGAGATGAAGAGGTTTACAGTAGTGGAATATTAGAGAATATGAAGGTGTGAGTGCAAAGGACCTTGAAGTAGCTTGTGTGTTCACTCTCTATCTAGTCCATAATCTCGTGCCTCTAACCTGGGCTGCACAAAGCTGACTGAGACCATTCTTGTTGTTACTACTGCTGCTGAAGTCCAAATGTCCTTCCTAGGGTTTGAATGGGAGAGGTTTCACATCATCTCAAGTCTCTGAGTTCTTGGTCTCCAGCAGGGGGTATGATCAGGAGGGTGTAAATCCATCCATGGTGATGGACCCAGCAGGGGTACTAGTCATTGGAAACAATAGGACCTGCCAATGCCATGTAAACAGCCACTATAGACCCATCTTCCCAAGTCCTCAGAAATGGCTTCCTTGTCCTCCCTAGAGCCTGAAGCAAAGCAAAACCTGTGTAGCACCCTCATGTTGCTGCTTGTCAGGTAACTGGCCACAGCAGTGAGAACACTAATTCTGTCCTTGGAAACAGAAACAAAAGAATTTCTGTCCCCCACTGTCCTCTGGTTTTAGATAGCTGTGATTAGCAGATTCCCTCCCATAACCTGAAAGAAGCCATAGTTAGGAATTGCAGACTCCACCCACATAAGGAATTGGCTGGAGCTGAGACTTCTCACTCTGTAGAGTGGCTGTTGCTTGGCTGCTGCACAGCTGGTGTACTGAGACATTGGTTCACATTAATGTCAATATTACTGATCTCTAAGATATCGTTCATCTGCTTTGACATGCACGTAGTGAGTTTTTTGGTTTGATTTACATCTCTTAATTGATTATTTATTTAATTAGTGCTTTCCATTCAGCTCTCCTTTTTTTTACTGGCCCCACATTTATAATATCAGCATCTTTGCCATTTTTACATTTAACTTTTCTTGTTTTAAAGGTTTGGTCAGTAAGAACAAGCTGCAAAACACAGGATAAGTCATTTCCATGTGAATGTTTATCATCTCCTACAGTCTTGAAGCTTACATGCTCGTCTCTCCTGGTGGCCATCTTCCACACTTGCTATGTCACACACGACACCCTGAATAAAGGAACAAAACTCTGTCATGTATGTCGTGACTACTAGTCCTTTCCATTAGAGCATCTCCGTGTCAGGGAGAGCTACCATCCTTTCGACACTCACCTACATAAGTTTTAGATAAAGGTACTGAATATGTTAAGCGTAGACATGAGGTCTGTATTAGTCAGAATTCTCAGAGTACAAAGGGTATTAGGGCAGACCATAGGTGTTTTCTCTAACTAGTTTCTCTAACTGTGTCCCTAAGAAGGGTCTGCACAAAATTCTCGTCTGTTCAACTTGTTACTTGGCACATGTTACCTTGTCACTATATTACCTATTTACTAGATTCTTAAAGTCCAAGTGTGCTCCTCAGGTTTGATATGGTGTCATACCAAATATGTCTGAATGCTTGGGTTCTAGCAGGAGCTGCGGTTTGGGAATAAATAAGAGCCCAGGGATATGAGAAACAGCAAGAGAGGAGCTGGGTAACTGGGTGTAGCAGGGACCTGCCAAAGTCAAGTACCCAACTGCCTCAGACCCATTTTCCCAAGTCCCTACACCCTCATCTGCCATACTACCCTGTCCTCTGAGAGCCTCAGAGAGAGTAGGATTTTCCTTTTCCCTATAAGTTATATTTTGTTGGGGATTTACTCAGGGCCATGACAAAAGTTATGCAGTCTCTGGAGCTGGATAGAGCAACATCTTTGGGTTATTTCCTGCTCTTACTAGTAATCCTTTACTGTGACATAACAAAAAGCCAAAGTTATGGAAATCTGTTCACATAGGCCCTGCAGAGGCTGGGACTTGTTTCATGTTGCCGAACAACTCTTGTGGAGAGGAGAGCAGGCAGACATCTGCATTTGTCCTGAACAACTGGACTCTCAGAAGCTCTTGAACCTTAACATTTGAAGTTTTTCTTTTCTTGATTGGATTTTGTGTTCTGTTTTTTTTTTTTTTTCTTTCTTTCTTTCTTTCTATTCATGAACCCAGTGCTTTTGGAGGAGGCATGTTTTTCTGCTTACATGTTCATTTCTCTCAATTGTTTTGTATAAAATATTTTTGCCTTTTTTTACTTTTGTTTCATTTTTCTTATTTTAAACCTTAACTGTGTGACATAAGGCATTCCCCTGTAATAATTTTGGAGATGCATAGTGATATGGGATCATTTTCTCTGCTCTGTGACAGTGCAGCTGTTTCTTGTGCTTCCACTGGCTGCTCCATGGCTCTAGTCAAGATCACCATGTCTCTGGACCTGGGATTATAGGAAAAAGCCTTATGTCTATATCTATTTCAGAAACTGACATGAATCCATTTTTTTATGGATGAGCGTGGGCCCACTCACTGGACCACCTCCCATTCTGGATGTCCAATGATTTCCAATGGAATTATCATAGGATTCTCTGTTGAAGTCACTATGAACATGAAGCATCAACTCTGACCTGTGTTTTGAAAACAGATGTACATGTGGAAATTCATCAAAGACATTGGAGTATACCCCAGCCTCTGTGTGTGTGTGTGTGTGTGTGTGTGTGTGTGTCTGTCTGTCTGTCTGTCTGTCTGTGTGTCTGTGTGTCTTTGTCTACGGTTAAGGGTTCAGCATCAGAGGAATGCAGGCTTTCAAGACTAAGTTTGGAGAGAACATTTCTTGTATCTGTTGATGCTTATTGAGGAAAATTGATCTTTACTCTAAAACCAGGAGGTAAGATCCATCACTTACTCTGTAGGCCTGGGAACTTCTAGTAGTATAAATGATGTTACTCTTTCCACCTTATCCCTAAATTGATGCCTTTGCATGTCTGTAACGTCCACAATTGATCATCACACCTGAAGTGTAGTAGCAGGAAGGAAGCAAATGGTACACAAGTTTAACAACATTCTATCAATGTTTGTCTCTTTTACAATACAAGATATCGCCTTCTTTCATGATTGTCACCTCTGTAGAGTCAATTCATATCAAACGCACACCAGGATGTCCTAGATCATACTTGTCTTTCTTCCCCATTGTATGCCTTGTTTCACATTTCCATGATTTTTATCTTCTCTCTGGGCAAGAGTTTTGACAGACTTCATCTTTACAAGTCACCAGATCTTTTTTTTTTTTTTTTTTTTTTTTTGTTTCTTTGGTCTTCCTTTCAACCTATAAGTGATCACTTATTTCATCTCTGCTCTTTCTTATTCTTTCTCATGATTGCTTTAGGTTTGTGTGGGAACCTTTTGTTTTTTTTTTTTAACCTCTGACCACAAAATTATCATGACGATGTTAAGGTAGCTACAATATTCATGAAGTAGAAATTGAGAGTCATAAACTTATCTGCTACACCTGCTTTTGTCTTTTTACCGTAGGCACCTTGTGGTGGTCCCATCCCCCACCTGTCCCAGTGGGGAATATGGAGGAAGAATTTCCATACATGAATCTCTGTGATAGAGATTCACTAGCACCATCCAAAGAAACTGGTTCCAGGCCATCCATCTCCACCATTGTAGATACTATGTGTTGCTTAGACCCCATGGCTGAAGAACCCCTGGAAGTCAAAGGAACAGATAAGCTTAATGATGCCCTTGCAAAAAACAATATGTTCAACAGGAGAAAAAGTGATAGTAACATCCACGGTGACATCTGGCAGGATCCCAAGAGCCCTTCTGCTGGTCATCCCACCTTCCTTCTGACCCTAAGTAGGGCCCAGAGTGAAACAGCTTTGCCCACATTCCTGACATCGGAAGACAACCAAGGGCAAGAGTTGAATGAAGTGAGAAAAAGCAAAAGCTCCTCTAGGTCCAGCTCTCCAGATTTATATGAGCTGCTCGATACCAGCTGGCTTTGGAATTCTGACCCACCACTTTATCCTGTGCCCTCCTATAACATCAATTAAAAATTCAGAGGACACAGAGAGTATTACTTCATCTGATGACAGTGGCACATCTGAGGAGACCTTCTCCTGCCTAGAGTAAACCACTTCTCATAACTCAGCTGCCCATGATGCTGACGAGGCTGAGAATGAGGACAGGTACAGCGCCATCATGCTCAGTCTCTCATCCCTGGAAGGGCTGTGGTTGTGGGATGACAGCAGCAGCACGGGGATGCCAGAAACCCAGTGTGATGCCGAAGTCACTGCTAGCATCAGCACTTTTACAGACCTGAAGGAAACTGATCTACAATGCAGTGAGAGAATGTATGATACAATCGACACCCTGGACTCTCCCCTGAGAGTGAACAATGAATTTGAAAGTATTGACGAAATAACAGTTGAAGAGTCACAACTGATCTCTGGCAAGGACCAGCCCCAGGAAGAAGCCACACCCTCCAAGAAGAGGCACAGAAGGGGCTGGAATGGGGTGAGGAGAGGGATTAGGCACCTGTTTAGAAATTTATGCAGTTGCCTTCTCACCCCAAAGACAGAAGATACAGTCCCCAGGTAAGGGACAGCAGGGCATGGGAAACAGAGTTCCAGGAAACCTAGTAGGCGTGACTTTCATCTTTGTGTATTTCTTCTTTGAATTGCAAGGAGTATTGCCATTGATGTTGTGACCCATGTATAGGACATGGACCATAAGAGGTATGTAGGCCTAGATGGAGCATTCCCACTGTATCTCTTTATGTGGGTCTTGGGGAAGTTGAGCATGAAGCAGACAAGCAAAGGATGCAACCAGCTTCATTGGAGGGAAGGAGAAGACAGTTGGGATTGAGGACTGGGAACAGGTTAAGGTAAGAGGCATCTTCTAGAGAGGTATGGGACAGCTTTGTGTTAAGTTCTTCTGATGTCACAGTCACTGACAGAGTCCTTTGCTAGGGTCTCTTTAAAGTCTGAAGGACAGGCCTGGGTCCTGAGGAACCCACATCATACTGGTGAGGCCTACCAAGTCACAGGAGGGAGCCAGGCCAGAACTCAGCAGAGCTGTATACCACAACTATGATGTTCCCTATCAGACACCTCCAGCAACCTGGGGACAAGCTCTCTACCCATCCTCTCCCTGCAGTGGGAGCAGTTTTCTCCACCAACATAAACTCATACTTGCCCCAGCACTATGACAAGGCAGAGAGTCAGCCACACCACCACCCTATTTTAAAGAACCCGCCATCCAGCATCAAGAACCACTTTATCAAATTTTGTGTTCCACACGACTTGAGGTCTTCAGACACATCCCTATTGATGAGGGTTCTCAATGACCAGATGTAAAGAAGTCCATATACTCTGAAATCCCAGGAGGTAAGGAGGCCCAGGGAGAAGGGCAGGGTGGTGAAAATGAGTATGTATGACCCTTCAAAGAAAAGAAAGTAAGAGGGAAGAGGCAAGGGCATAAAGGTGATTAAAAAGAAGGAGAATCTGCCAATAGGAATTTCCAATTCCAGTCTTGCAGCTGTAAGAAAGAAATAAGCTTGTAGAGGAGAGGCCATGTCCTTGGACTGGCAGGGGCTGGAGCAAAGTCCCTCAGGAAGAGAGTTGGCATGTAGCGAGTGGATTCCCAGGAGCAGAAGAAAATGCCATCCCAGGGAGGTCAAGCCAAACCCCTCTCAGGACCTCTTTCTTGTCTAACTAATCTTGAGATGATCAGGTAAATAACACCTGTGTGTTTTTTCACAGCCTCCTTCCACCAGGCACCCATGGTAACCTCCCTTTGTCACAGAAGTCCACAAACTGGTGTAATATTTTTTTTTCACAGTGAGTGATTCTTTCCTGTCAAGTGACAATAATTACAGGTTTTTTTTTTCTGTGACCTGTGAAAAGGTAAGTAGGGCTATGGAGGCCTGTGGAACATCACTCCAGACAAGACCAGCATCCTTGTACGACTTTGTGTCCAATGCCCACATTCAGGGTCTAGATTAGGTGCAAACCTTCATTGTCACAGAGGTACAAGCTGTCAGTGAGTGATATACTGTGCATTCTTGCTGAATGCGGTGTCTGCACAGTCCTCACAGTCAACATGCAAGCTATGATCAGACCTCTGATTCAGCTGGGACTGCCCAGATGACAGGGAATCCAGAGTCTGTCCTGAGGGGATAATTTAGATCAGTGTGTCTTAACCTTCCTAATGTTGTTATACTTCAGTTTCTCATGATGTGGGGACCACAAGCCATGCAATTATTTTTGTTCCTCCTTCATAAGTAATTTTGCAACTGTTTTGAACAATAATGTAAATATCTCTGTATTCTGCTGGTGTTAGATGACCAAGTGAAATGGTCATTTGACCCACAAAGAGGTTTAGATCACCAGGTTGAAAACCACTGATTTAGATGAAGTAGTTTGAGCATCCTGAGCGTCTCTTTTTGGTGAAAGGTAAGTTTCTGAAGCCTGACCTTAACATTATTCAGCAATGAAGTTGGGCTTTCTTTTCTCTGCTGAGATGCTGGCATTGATTTTTGGGCATATGGGCATTGTGTTAGTATATCAATTTGCAATCCACTTCGCTGTCCACAGCAGAGTAGAGCTTGCATGCACAAGTGTCTCGGGCAGGCTACAATGCCCAGCTCTACTGGCAGTGTTGCGGTGGGCCAGCTGTCTTGGTAAGGATGGCTTGATTCTTGTCTCCCTGTTTTGTGAAACATTTCCCAGATGCCCTGGGATGTGTGAGATAGAAACTTGTTGCACACACACACAAAATACTTCCTTTTCTGGCATTCACTTACTGAACTTGCCCACTCCTGCTCTGTTTCTAATCTATTGCCATAGCAATGCACTCTGACCAAGGCAACCTATGAGAGAAAGGATGGTCCTTAGGGGGTCATCAGTTGCAGAGGGTGATAGTACATGACCATTGTGATGAAATCTAGCAAGGAGCTGATAGCTTACCTCATATTCTCAAGTATGACACCCACAGAGATGAGTGCGGATGGGTTTGGCTTTTGAATCCTTAGTGCTCTGGGACACTCCACTGACTACTCATCTTTCTTTCCAAACAGTCTCACCTACTGGGGATATGTATCCAATCATGTTCATCGATGGGGGCCATTCTGATTCAAACTAACACCCAATATTAACCTGGAGCTTTGAAAGGAGAAACTTTTAGGGTAGCATTGCACTGGGATCTGACAGTTGATGTCCCCTCCCTCTGGTCTTCTTTCATTTTCAGAGAGTAGATACACCAAAGTCTTTATTACCATGCAGGTGTTCCAGAGATACAGACCTGCTCCTCCATGCACATCTCTGGAAGATTTAATCGACTCGTGCACTACTCTTTTATCCCCAAAGAAGCTCCTTTCATAGAGCCCCTCAACAAGAGGAGCCCTGTTCGGCTGTTTATACACAACTGAATGATCGTGACCACCTCACAAGTTAAGACAGGCTAGATCATGAGTGTATGTTTTGAAAAAGATCAAATTACAGGTACATCCCACAATTCTCTTTGGGAGACAGAACACACAAAACCATCAGTGTCTGCAATTTGTAACAATGGAAAAGATCATGAAGCAGGCCGTGCCACAGGCTCTGTAGCAACTTGTTCAAACAGGTGGGACACTCAGTGCTAGTGTCTTCCCACCCTGAACTATCATAGACACGGAGTCAATGGGAATGTAAGTCTGATGGGAGATGTCATTCTGTAAATAAGTTTCTCATATTGGTTAATGAATAAAGCACTGTTGGCCAATAGGAAAGCAAGAGAGGAGGGACTAGGAGACAAGAAGTAAAGAGGATGTAGTAAGGAGGAGTCAAGATGGAGAGTCCCGAAAGAGCAGAACCGCCAGCTAGCTGCTTCTCCCTGGATGGAGAAGACCACGTGGAAATACATAGAAATGGGTTAATAATTAAGACAAAGCTAGCTGATAAGAAACTAATATCTGGCCAACAGCATTATATAAAATACAGAGTCTCTGTGCATTAATTGGGGCTGGCGTGGCAGCAGTAGTAGACCAGTGGCAGGCAAAAAAAAAACAAAAACAAACAAAACAAAAAAAAAACCTTACTCCTTCCATATGGCGCCCACATGGCTAATAAGAACTTCATCTTAAAATTTAACAAAAGCTTAGAAAATAGTTTTAGAAACCAAAGAACAGGGACTAGCAAGGTTTCTTGGTAGCAGCATTTTTCTGGATTGGACTCTGTTTTGCATGAGACAAGCAAAGATTTCCAGGGCTCCTCTAAGGGAAGTTTTCTGACTCAGCATAAGTGGCAAAAAAAAAAAAAAAATAATAATAATAATAATAATGATAATGCAGGGCTTTTAAGAAACTCTGCTAACAATTTATTGGTGTGTACATCTCCAAGCCGGCAGCATGCTGCTGGGAGGGCAGCAAAGACCAAGGCAGTGAGCACAGCTCTCAGTACTGGCGGGGTAAAATAGCTGCCACCATCTTTGATAAACCGCGGCAGAAACCACTATGACTTTCATTTTAGCAATGTTGTTGTTTACTAGATAAAAGACTCGTGGCCAGAAAAAGATAAAGATTAACAGTAAAGACAGATTCACATTTAAAAAAAAAATCGGTAAAGGTTTACAGTGTGTTCTAAAATATATATAGGCGTGGGAGAGAAAAGGAATAAAATGGTTTTAAAAATACAGCTAGGAGTTGGGTGTGGTGGCACAAGCCTTTAATCCCAGCACTTGGGAGACAGAGGCAAGCAGATCTCTGTTTTTGCAAAATAAACCTGGTATGCAGAGTGAATTCCAAGACAGATAAATGTTACACAGAGAAACCCTGTCTCAAAAAATGAAAAAATACAACTAACAGAAACAGAGTAATAAAAAAGCCACATAAAGATGGAAAGCACAGAAAAACTGTGCATACTATACACTATTCTGTTGTCTTTAAATGGTTTGACTGCTAAGGAAATAACAACAACTGTTAAAACAAATGCTGCTGGATTAATTCAATTTATATATTTTAAAAATTTCTATTTTTGTTTCCACAGAAAATGAAAAGCTTTGGATTCCTTCCAGACAATTGTGGTTTGAGCAAGCCTGACCCCCTAAAACGGAGTACCAAGTGATCCTACATTCAAAACAACTGAACAAAGCAGTCTTACAGACTACAGCAAGTATTTCTACATCTTCTTAGAATCTCCCATGAGAGTGCCCTTTATCAGCAGGAAGTAGTTTGGAAAGAACAACACCCAAATTCCCAAATAGTGTTTATAATTGTTTGTTTTCTTTTAAATGGGGTTGGTTATAAATGGCTAATGATCACAGCCAATTCTTTTTAAAGGTAAAAAGGGGATTATGGCATAGATATGAATCCTTTGTTTTGGAAAGGATTTTCATTCATTGATACAATTTAAGGTCAATTTTGAGATATCTATATTTCTCTTGTTTAGGTATTGTGTTTATATAGCACAGTTAGAAATGTAATGTATAATTTAGTTCAGATTATAGACAGTTACCTATAATACTCAAAACTTATAGTTAAGTTAGTTAGGTTTTCTAGATATACAGAGATGTATTTGAGATGAATGGGCATTCTTCAAACCTTTCAAAGACCTACAGAGTATGGCATTTAAAAAGGCTTAGGTTTTTCTGGACAGTGAGACATAAATGCTCCTGGCAACAACATCTGCGTCAGAAAGGAAGATGGACATCAAAGAAACCTGTTATGAAGTTTACTTCCAATATGGCAAGATTAGCCATTTGGACAAGATACTGCTCTTTTCTGGAGTGTTTGACTTCATGCTATATAAACTGGATATGCAGGACCCACAGAAAAGTGACTGCTTCACATCCTCTCCAACATGAGTCATCATTGGTGTTTCTAATTTCAGCCATTCTGGCAGGAGTAAGATGGTATCTCAAAGTTGTTTTGATTTGCATTTCCCTGATAGCTAAGGATATGGAGCATTTTTTAAGTGTCTTCCCGGCTTTTTGATTTCCTCTATTGAGAATTCTTTCTTCAGTTCTGTACCCCATTTTTAAATAAAGTTATTTGGGGTTTTGTTGACTAGTTTCTTGAGTTCTTTGTATATTTTGGAGATCAGCCCTTTGTCGGATATAGGATTGGTGAAAATCTTTTCCCAGTCTGTGGGCTACCGTTTGGTCTTGTCGACTATGTCCTTTGCCTTGCAGAAGCATTCTACATGGAGGGTGATGCCTTCAAGGAGGGATGATCAAAATCTGTCAACTCATTTGGTGTAGGGTCTAGGTCCTCCCTCCTGCCTATAGGCTAAGGGAGTATACCTCCATGGGGAATATGCTTCCAAAGTCCTTTTGTGCACCAGGGATACGACCTGGTTCCACTGTCAGAGGTCCATTATACTGCCCAGGCATTGTAACTGAGACCCACTTACAGGGGTTCTGATTCGGTACAATGCTGCTTTCCCAGCTATCAGTCCATGAGCTTCCCCTGGTTTGTGTCAGCTGTCCATGTGTGTTTCTATAGAGTGATCTTCATCCCTTGTCTTATCACTTTTCCTTCTCTGCAACTGTAATCCAGGAGTTCAGCACAGTGTCTATCTGTGGTTGTCTCAAACATCACCATTTACAATAGTCACAAACAAAAAAAAATATCTTGGGGTAAGGCTAACATAACAACAAAAGACCTATATAGCAAGAAATTTCTGTCTTTAAAAAAAGAAATTAAGTAAGATACCAAAATTGAAGGATCTCCCATGATCTTGGATAGGTAGGGTAAACAGAGTAAAAATGGCTATCTTACAAAAATCAAACTATGGTTTCAATGCAATCCCCATTAAAATACGAGCACAACTCTTCACTGACCTTGAAAGGAAAATACCCAACTTTATATGGAAAAAGAAAAGACCTAGGATAGCCCAGAAAACCCTGTAAAATAATTTCAGGAGGCATCAGCAGCCACGACTTCAAGCTCTGCTATAGAGCTATAGTCCAGAGAACAGCTTGGTATTGGCACAAATATAGACAGGTAGACCAATGAAACAAATTCAAAATCCTTATATTAACACATCCTCCTATGAACACCTGATTTTTGACAAAACACAGGAGAAAGGGCCTAGACACTACTCCAAATGACCTGACAGATTTTGATGATCCCTCCTGCAAGGCATCACCCTCCCTGTGCAGTAGGAGGGAATGGGGCAGGAGGAGGTTCTGGGGCATGGGAGGGACAGTGAACTAAGAATGACATGTTCTGTATTTATCTATCTGTATTTATTTCCTTTAGGGATCTTGACTCAGGATAAGCCAAGATTGTGCTTTTGACACTGAAAGGATTGTAGGAGTATCCCAGATAACAAGGACATTTAAAGTTTTGAGCATGAGGACATATGTCAGTACAAGGAAAGCATTTGCCCCAGGCCCTGCTGCCACCAGCAGAGCCAGCACAGGCTGTGCCTGATGCTCTGAAACCTGAGACAAATTAACCTGGGCCTCTCTTGGCATCAATTTGACAGGAGACATAGGCAAAGAACTCAAAAGACCATGTTGGACTCTGGCTATCTGAAATTGGTCCATGGCTCGGTGACATCACAAGGAGCCATTGTGAGGAATGAGAGTGGTCACCCATATAAGGCACCAGCTGGGCCTGGATCTTGTCCTTTTGTTGCAGTGAAGCTGTTGGTTGGCTGCAGAGGATACACTCAAGACTTTGGTCGTGAGAACTTTATTTTTTGTTGTCCGTCTTTGACACTGAACATCTGTGATCACCACTGACCTGAACATCGAAAGTGTGCTGACCGGTGCGTTGGGTTTTCCTCTAAATGTTGACTTAGTTTGTTTGAGATGTAGTTTGTGTGTCAGCTTCAGTTTATTATCAACCACGTTCTATTATTCCTTATCCATTTATCTTTGACAGTATTTACATTTGATTTTGTCTACATTAGCTGGAAAAGGAAAGGAATATGACTTTGCTTGGAGCATACACACCTCCTTAATTACTTCCTTCAGAATTTCCTTGTGGTTATGAATCCTCCCATCATGGTAAGTCTCTTCTCTTGCCCACCATGCCACTCATGAACTTAACCGTTCTGGGGTATCTTGAGGAGCAACACTTTCCTCATGGCCTCGAATCTTCACAGGCTTTCATCATTTCGATACCCATAAATATGAGTGTAAAGAACAGGAATTGCATCATGATTGTAGAGATCAAGAGATTGGCAGTAGTTGGAGTCATTAGAGAGTATGAGAGTTTGAGGACAAAGACCTTGATGAAGCTTATATGTTCACTGTCTAGTCCATAACCGTGTCTCTAACCTGGGCTGCCCAAAGCTAACTGAGTCCATTCTTGTTGTTACTACTGCTGCTGAAGTCCAAATGTCCTCCCTAGGGTTTGAATGGGAGAGGGTTCACATCATCTCAAATCTCTGAGTTCTTGGTGTCTATCAGAAATGCAATCAGGAGGGTTAAACCCCACGCTGGTGGAACCCAGCAGGGGCAATTGCTCACTGGAGACAAAGGGACCTGGCAATGCCCTGGAAGCAGCTGCTTCTTTCCAAATCTGGAGACATGGTTTCCTTCTGCCTAATGCCTGAGCCAAAGCAAAACCTGTGTAGCACCCACATGTTGCTGCGTATCAGGGAATTGGTCTTGGCTGTGAGAACACTACTTCTGTCCTGGGAGACAGAAAGTGAAGAACTTCTGTCCACCTCTCCCCTCTAGCCGTGGATAGGTGTGATTAGCTGATTCCTTCCTATATCCTCACAGGAGCCATTGTGAGGAATTGCAGACTCCACACACATCAGGAACTCAGTGGGGCTGAGGCTTCTCACTCTACCCAGAGGCTATTGCTTGGTTGATGCACAGCTGTTGCACTGAGACATTGGTTCACATTAACTTTGATCTCAGACAAAGAGACATTGTTCATCTGCATAGACTTCCAAATAATTAGTTTGTTGGTTTGATTTACATCTCTTAATTGATTGTTGATTTAATTAGTGCTTTCCATTCACCTTTTTTTATTGGCCCCATATGTCTAATTTTCAGCATGATTCTTTGAAATTTATACATTTAATTTTTTATTTTAAATGTTTTATTTCATGAACAAGCTGTAATCACACTATACTTCATCAACATGTGAATGTTTATCGTCTCCTACAGTCTTCGATGCACTTCAAAGCTCATCTCTCCCGGTAGCTATTTCCACAGTTGCTATGTCACACTTAACAAAAAACAAACAAACTCATATATATCATGAGCTATTAGTCCATTTCTTTAGATCATCCAAGTTTCAGGGAGAGCTACCTACCATCCTTTAAACTCCCACCTATATGAGTTTTACATAAAGGAATTGAACATCTTATGTGTAGAGATGAGGCCTGCAGTAGTCAGAATTATCAGAGTACAAAGGACGTTAGGGCAGATCATAGGTTTATTTTCTAACTAGTTCATATCTGTGACCCTAAGAAAGATCAGCACAGAGTTTGTCTGTCCCTCTTGTTACTATGGCACATGTTACCTTGTTACTATGTTACCTAGTTACTAGGTTCTTAAAGTCAAAGTGTGCTCCTCAGGTTTGATATCGTGTCACACCTCATGTGTCTGAATGCTTGGGTTCTAGCAGGAGGTGCAGTTTGAGAAGGCCATAAAGGTCTCAAGGATGGTGGAAACAGCAGGAGGAATTGGGTGACTGGGTGCAGGAGGGATCTGCCAAAGTCAAGTACCCCACTGCCTCAGACCCCTCTTACAAATTCCCCAGCCCCTCATCTGCCATATGACCCTGTCCTCTGAGAGCCTGACAGAGTGTAGGATTTTCCTTTGCCCTTTAAGGAGCATTTTGTTGAGGATTTTCTCAGGGCCATGACAAAAGATATGCAGTTCTTGGAGATGTATAGAGCAACAAATTGTGGGATATTCTGGTAGTTATTCCTCATCCCTTATTGTGACATCACAAAAGCTGAGGTGAGAAGTTATGGAAGTCTGTTCAAATAGGAACTGCAAGGTTGGGACTTGTCTTCATACAGCTGAGCAACTCTTGTGAGGTGGAGAGCAGTAAGACTTCTGCATTTCTCTTGATCAACTGGACTCCCTGAGACTCTTGGACCTTGACAATGGGATATTTACCCTTCTTGCTTGGATTTTGTATTCTGTTTTTCTTTCTTTTTTATTTATTTTTGTGTGTGTCTCTGTGCGTGAAAGGGGGTGAGGAGGAGGATTAGGCACCTGTTTAGAAATTTATGCAGTTGCCTCCTCACCCCAAAGACAGAAGACACAGTTCCCAGGTAAAGGACAGCAATGCCATCCAGGTGGGATCAAGTAGATCTGTCAGGTCATTTGAAGTAGGGACTAGGCTTTCGCTCCTGTCTCTAGGTTAAGGCAGTATCCCTCCATGGGGGATGTGTCTGCAAGATTCTTTTGTGCACCAGGAATACATTCTGGTTCTACTGTCTGAGGTCCCTTAGACTGCTCAGTCCTTCTGGCTGAGACCCATATTCAGGGGGGCCTGAGTCAGTCCCATGCTGGATTCCCAACTATCTGTCTGGGGGCCCGTTAGCTCCTCCTTGTTCAGGTCCGCTGTCTCTATGTGTTTCTGAAACCTGGTCTTGTCCTCTCCCTCTGCATCTGGATTCTAGTTTGACTCAGTGTTTAGATATGGGTATTGATTCTGTTTCCAGCAGCTATTAGATGAGGCATCCATGGATACGTTAGTTGTTGATCTCACTATCCGGGAAGGGCATTTATGGTAGCCTTTCCACGGTTGCTCAAATTCTTAGCTGGCGGCAGTCTTGTAGGTCTCTAGGCATTTCTTTAGGTTCAGGCTGTTTTTCTTTATATGCATGAACCCAGTGCTTTTGGATGAGGCATGGATTTCTGATTATGTATACATTTCTCTTAATTGTTCTGTATAAAATTTTTGCCTTTTTTTACTTTGGTTTATTTTTTTTTTTCTTCTTTTAAACATTAACTGTGTGACATAAGGCATTCCCCTGTAACATTTCTGGAGATGCATACTGACCTGAGATCTTTTCCTCTGCTCTGTGACTGTGCAGCTGCCCCTTGTGTGTCCAAAAGGCCCCTGTTTCAGTTAAGGATCCACCTGCTGCTCCATGGCTCTAGTCAGGATCACCATGTATCTGGACCTGGGATGACAGTCACAAGCTCTATGTTTATTTCTACTTCAGAAAGTGACAGGAATCCATTTGGTTTTTTTTTTTTTTTTCTTTTTTTCTGAGCCTGTCCCCCGCTCTGAACCTTGTTCCATGCTTGTTGCCCAATAGATTCCCGTGGAATTATTCTAAGATTCCCTGTTGAACTGACCATGAACATGAAGCATCAACTGTGTCATGTGTTTTGAACTTCCCATCAAGTACCATGGAATCTCATAACACATGCACATTTGGAAAATCATCAAAGACACTGGAGAAAACCCTAGCATGTGTCAGTGTGTGTGTGTGTGTGTTTGTGTGTGTGTGTGTGTGTGTGTGTGTGTGTGTTTGTGTGTGTGTGTGCCTGTGTGTGCACAGTTAAGGGTTCAGCATTGGGAATGCATGTTCTAAGACTAAATTTGGAGGAAGGTTTCCTCGTGTCTGGTGTTGCTTCTTGAGGAGAACTGATCTTTACTTTAGAACTGGAACTAAGGTACATCATGTAATCTGTAGGCCTACGATGTTCTATGAGCAGATATTATATTACTCGTTCCTTCTTATCCCAAAATGGATTCCTTTGAATGTTTTGAAACATCCAGAATTGATCACCACACCTAGGGTATAGAAGCAGGTAGGCAGCAAATGGTACATGGGTTTAATAATATGCCATCAATGTTCGTCTATTTTATGATTCAAGAAATTACCTTCTGTCATGCCTATCACCTCTCTAGAGACAATTCATATCATACACACCACAAGCAAGGTGCCCTAGATCATACTTGTCTTTCTTCCACACTGTATGTCTTGTCTCACATTTCCATAATTTGTATCTTCTCTCTGGGCAAGAGTTTTGCAGACTTCATCTTGACATGTCACCAAATCTTTGATTTGATTTTTGTTTCATCGGCCTTCCTTTCAACCTCTAAGTGACCACTTATTTCATCTCTGTTCTTTCTTATGCATCCTCATAATTGCTTTAGGGTTGAGACTGTCACCTATTTTTTTTTCAACCTCTTACCTAAAGATTATCATTAGGATATTGAGGTAGGTACGTTTTTTATGAAGTGAAATTGAGAGACATAAACCTATCTGCTTTTGTCTTTTTACTTGTAGCACCTTGTGGTGGTCGCATCCCCCACCTGTCCCAGTGGGGGACATGGAGGAAGTATTTCCGTACATGAATCTCTGTGATGAAGATTTCCTAGCACTATCCAGAGAAAGTAGTTCCAGGCCATCCATCTCTACCATTGTAGATACTATGTGTTGCTTAGACCCCATGGCTGAAAAAACCCTGGAACTCAAAGGAACAAATTGGCTTAATGATGCCCTAGCAAAAATCAGTATGTTCAACAGGAGTAAAAGCGATAGTAACATCCTCGGTGCTATCTGGCAGGGTCCCAAGAGCCCTTCTGCAGGTCATCCCACCTTCCTTCTGTCCCTAAGGAGGGCCCTGAGTGAACCAGCTTTACCCACATTCCTGAAATTAGAAGACAACCAAGGGCAAGAGTTGAAAGAAGTGAGAAAAAGCAAAATCTCCTCTAGGTCCTGCTCTCCAGATTTATATGAGCTGCTCGATACCAGCTGGCTTTGGAATTCTGACTCACCACTTTCTCCTGTGCGCTCCTATAACATCAATAAAAATACAGAGAACACAGAGAGTACTACTTCATCTGAGGAGACCCTCTCCTGCCAAGTGGAAACCACTTCTCATAACTCAGCTGCCCATGATGCTGTCGAGACTGAGAGTGAGGAGATGGGCAGCGCCAACATGCTCAGTCTCTCATCCCAGGATGATGCTGACGTCACTGCTGGCATCAGCACTTCTACAGACCTGAAGGAAACTGATCTACAGCGCAGTGAACGAATCCATGACACTATCGACACTCTGGACTCTCCCCTGAGAGTGAACAATGAATTTGAAAATATCGACAAAATAACAGTTGAAGATTCAGCACCGATCTCTAGCAAGGACCAGCCCCAGGAAGAAGCCACACCCTCCAAGAAGAAGCACAGAAGGGGCTGGAAAGGGGGTGAGGAGGAGGATTAGGCACCTGTTTAGAAATTTATGCAGTTGCCTCCTCACCCCAAAGACAGAAGACACAGTTCCCAGGTAAAGGACAGCAATGCCATCCAGGTGGGATCAAGTAGATCTGTCAGGTCATTTGAAGTAGGGACTAGGCCTTCTCTCCTGTCTCTAGGTTAAGGCAGTATCCCTCCATGGGGGATGTGTCTGCAAGATTCTTTTGTGCACCAGGAATACATTCTGGTTCTACTGTCTGAGGTCCCTTAGACTGCTCAGTCCTTCTGGCTGAGACCCATATTCAGGGGGGCCTGAGTCAGTCCCATGCTGGATTCCCAACTATCTGTCTGGGGGCCCGTTAGCTCCTCCTTGTTCAGGTCCGCTGTCTCTATGTGTTTCTGAAACCTGGTCTTGTCCTCTCCCTCTGCATCTGGATTCTAGTTTGACTCAGTGTTTAGATATGGGTTTTGCTTCTGTTTCCAGCAGCTATTAGATGAGGCATCTATGGATACGTTAGTTGTTGATCTCACTATCCGGGAAGGGCATTTATGGTAGCCTTTCCACGGTTGCTCAAATTGTTAGCTGGCGGCAGTCTCGTAGGTCTCTAGGAATTTTTAGGTTCAGGCTGTTTTTCTTTATATGCATGAACCCAGTGCTTTTGGATGAGGCATGGATTTCTGATTATGTATACATTTCTCTTAATTGTTCTGTATAAAATTTTTTGCCTTTTTTTACTTTGGTTTATTTTCTTTTCTTCTTTTAAACATTAACTGTGTGACATAAGGCATTCCCCTGTAACATTTCTGGAGATGCATACTGACCTGGGATCTTTTCCTCTGCTCTGTGACTGTGCAGCTGCCCCTTGTGTGTCCAAAAGGCCCCTGTTTCAGTTAAGGATCCACCTGCTGCTCCATGGCTCTACTCAGGATCACCATGTATCTGGATCTGGGATGACAGTCACAAGCTCTATGTTTATTTCTACTTCAGAAAGTGACAGGAATCCATTTGGTTTTTTTTCTTTTTTTTTTCTGAGCCTGTCCCCCCCTCTGGACCTTCTTCCATGCTTGTTGTCCAATAGATTCCCGTGGAATTATTCTAGGATTCCCTGTTGAACTATGAACATGAAGCATCAACTGTGTCATGTGTTTTGAACTTCCCATCAAGTACCATGGAATCTCATAACACATGCACATGTGGAAATTCATCAAAGACATTGGAGAATACCCTAGCCTGCGTCACTGTGTGTGTGTGTGTGTGTGTGTGTGTGTGTGTGTGTGTGTGCGCGTGTGTGTGCGCAGTTAAGGGTTCAGCATTGGGAATGCATGATCTAAGACTAAATTTGGAGGTAGCTTTCCTTGTGTCTGGTGTTGCTTCTTGAGGAGAACTGATCTTTACTGTAAGAACTGGAACTAAGATACATCATGTAATCTGTACTCATTCCTTCTTATCCCTAAATGGATTCCTTTGCATGTTTTGAAACATCCAGAATTGATCACCACACCTAAGGTATAGAAGCAGGAAGGCAGCAAATGGTACCTGGGTTTAATATTATGCCATCAATGTTCGTCATAAAATAGAGAGACAATTCACATCATACACACCACAACCAAGGTGCCCTAGATCATATTTGTCTTTCTTCCACACTGTATGTCTTGTCTCACATTTCCATAATTTGTATCTTCTCTCTGGGCAAGAGTTTTGCAGACTTCATCTTGACATGTCACCAAATCTTTGATTTGATTTTTGTTTCATCGGCCTTCCTTTCAACCTCTAAGTGACCACTTATTTCATCTCTGTTCTTTCTTATGCATCCTCATAATTGCTTTAGGGTTGAGACTGTCACCTATTTTTTTTCAACCTCTGACCCAAAGATTATCATTAGGATATTGAGGTAGGTACGTTTTTTATGAAGTGAAATTGAGAGACATGAACCTATCTGCTTTTGTCTTTTTACTTGTAGCACCTTGTGGTGGTCGCATCCCCCACCTGTCCCAGTGGGGGACATGGAGGAAGTATTTCCGTACATGAATCTCTGTGATGAAGATTTCCTAGCACTATCCAGAGAAAGTAGATCCAGGCCATCCATCTCTACCATTGTAGATACTGTGTGTTGCTTAGACCCCATGGCTGAAGAAACCCTCGAACTCAAAGGAACAAGTAGGCTTAATGATGCCCTAGCAAAAACCAGTATGTTCAACAGGAGAAAAGGCGATAGTAACGTCCACGGTGCTATCTGGCAGGGTCCCAAGAGCCCTTCTGCAGGTCATCCCACCTTCCTTTTGTCCCTAAGGAAGGCACAGAGTAAAACAGCTTTGCCCACATTCCTCACATCGGAAGACAACCAAGGGCAAGAGTTGAATGAAGTGAGAAAAAGCAAAATCTCCTCTAGGTCCAGCTCTCCAGGTTTATACGAGCTGCTCAGTATCAGCTGGCTTTTGAGTTCTAACTCACCACTTTCTCCTGTGCGCTCCTATAACATCAATAAAAATACAGAGGACACAGAGAGTACTACTTCATCTGAGGAGACCCTCTCCTGCCTAGTGGATACCACTTCTCATAACTCAGCTGCCCATGCTGCTGTCGAGACTGAGAGTGAGGAGATGGGCAGCGCCAACATGCTCAGTCTCTCATCCCTGGAAGGGCTGTGCTTCTGGGACGCCAGTAGAAGCACAGGGACGCCAGAAACCCAGTATGATGCTGACGTCACTGCTGGCATCAGCACTTCTACAGACCTGAAGGAAACTGATCCACAGCGCAGTGAACGAATCCATGACACTATCGACACCCTGGACTCTCCCCTGAGAGTGAACAATGAATTTGAAAATATCGACAAAATAACAGTTGAAGAGTCAGCACCGATCTCTAGCAAGGACCAGCCCCAGGAAGAAGCCACAGCCTCCAAGAAGATGCACAGAAGGGGCTGGAAAGGGGTGAGGAGGGAGGATTAGGCACCTGTTTAGAAATTTATGCAGTTGCCTCCTCACCCCAAAGACAGAAGACACAGTCCCCAGGTAAGGGACAGCAAGGCATGGGAAACAGAGTTCCAGGAAACAGGGTAGGCATGGTGAATGGCTTCCCCTTTTGGATTTCATCTTTGAATTACAAGGCCCTTGGCCATTGATATTGTGTGATCATGTATAGGACATGAACCCTTAGATGTCTGTAGGCACAGAAGTAGCTTTCCCACTGTATTCCTGTATGTGGATCATGGGGAAGTTGAGACTGAAGCAGAGACAAGCAAAGGATGCTAAGGAAAGAAGACAGTGGGGATTGGGGACTCGGAACAGGTTAGGCGGTGTGTAATCTTGTGGAGAGGTATGCGGCAGTAGTGTAGCTTTGTGTTAAGTCCTGCTGATGTCACAGTCACTAACAGGGTCCTTTGCTTGTGTCTCTTTCAAGGTCTGAAGAACAGGCCTGGGTCCATGGTTCATAAACCATGGGACTCAGTTCGGCCTGGTGTGGCCTACCAAGCCACATAGGGGAGCCAGGCCAGAACCCGACAGACTGTGTACCCCAACTATGAAGTTCACTATCACACACACCTCCAGCAACCTGGGCACAAGCTCTCTACCCCTCTTCTCTCTGAAGTGGGAACTGTTAGCTCCTACAGCTTAAACTCATAGTTGACCCAGCACTATGGCTGGACAGATATCAGCCACACTGCCAGCCTGTTTGAAAGAGCCAGCCCTCCAGCTTCTGCAGCCACCTTATACAACTTTGTATTCTGCACGACTTGAGGTCTTCAGACACCTCCCCTATTCATTATGTTTCTCAATGACCAGATATAATCAAGTCCATATACTGTGTAAGCCCATGAGGTAAGGAGGCCCAGGGAGAGGGGCAGAGAGGTAGAGAGGGGCATGTGCGCCTTGTCAAAAGACAAGAAAGAGAGAGGAGGAAAGGGCATAAAGATGGTTAAAAGGGAGGAGAATCTGCCCATAGGAAGTTCCAGTTCCAGTCGGGCAGTTATATGAAAGGGATGAGCATGTAGGAGAGAGGCTGGGACCTTGGACAATCAGGGGCTGGAACAAACACCATGTGGAAGAGAGTTGGGGGTGTAGGGAGTGGATTCCCAGGAGCAGAAAACAATGCCATCACAGGGAGGTCAAGGCAAACCCTTCTCAGGACCTCTTTCTGCTCTAACCATCTTGGGCTGGTCAGGTAACTAACACCGATATTCTTTTTTTACAGACTCCTTCCACCAGGCACCCATAGCAATCTGCCGCTGTCCCAGAGTTCCAGAAACTGGTGTAATATTTTTATCACAGTGAGTGATTCTGTCCTGTCAAGTGACTAAAATTACAGGCTTTTTGATTTTTTTTTTTTTTTTTTTTTTTTTTTATGTGAACTATAAATGGTAAGTAGGGCTTGAAAGGCCTGTAGAACATCACTCCAGACAAGACCATCATCCTTGTAAACTTGGTGTCCAATGCCCACAGTCAGGGTCTCGATTAGGAGAAAACCTATATTGCCACAGAGGTACTAGTTGTCAGTGAGTGACACAGTGTGCATCTTGCTGAGTGAGGTGTCTGCAGAGTCCTCATGGTCACCATGCAGGCTATGGTCAGATCTCTGATTCAGTGGGGACTGCCCAGATGACAGGGAATCCAGAGTCTGTTCTGAGGGCATAATTTAGATCAGTGGGTCTCAACCTTCCCCATGCTGTTACACTTTAATTCAGTTTCTCATGATGTGGGGACCCCCCATCCATACAATTATTTTTGTTGGTACTTCATGAGTAATTTTGCAACTGTTTTGAACAATAATGTAAATATCTCTGTTTTCTGCTGGTGTGATATGACCCTGTGAAATGGTCATTTGACCCACAAAGAGGTTGAGAACCCCCCCCCCCAGGTTGAGAACCACTGGTTTAGATGAAGCAGTTTGAGCATGCAGTGTTTCTTTGAGTGGAAGGTGAGGTTCTGATGCCTGGTCTTGACATTATTCACCAGTGAAGTTTGGCTTTCCTTCCTCTGCTGAGAATGCTGGCAATCATCTTCAGGACTACGAACTTTGTGTTAGTTTAGCAAATTGCAATCCACTTCTGTGGCCACAGCTCTGGGCACCTTGCATCCACAACTCTCTGGGGCAGTCTACACTGTGTGGCTCTACTAGCATTGATGGTGCAGTGGGCCAGCTGTCTCAGTAAGGAGGGCTTGAAACATTTCCCAGATGCCCTAGGATGTGTGACATAGAAACTTGGTGCAGACACACACACAAAATACTTCCTTTTCTGGCATTCATTTACTGAATGCGCCACTCCTGCTCTGTTTATAATCTATTTCCATGACAAAGCACTCTGACCAAGGCAACTTAGGAGAGAAAGCATGGTCCTTAGGAGGTCCTCAGTTGCAGAGGGTGACAGTACATGACCATCGTTATGTAATCTAACAACAGGCGGCATGTCATTGGAGCTGGAGCGGATAGCGTACCTCCAAGTCTCAAGCAAGACACACAGACATCAAGCGGATGGGTTTGTATTTTGAATCCCTAATGCTCTGGGACCCTCTACTGTCCTCCTCTTTCTTTCGAAACAATCTCACCTACTGGGAATAAGTATCCAATCATGTTCATCGATGGGGGCCATTCTGATGCAAACTAACACCCAATATTAACCTGGAGCTTTGAAAAGAAGAAACTCTTAGGGTAGCATTGCACTGGGTGGGAACTGAGAGTTGATGTCCCCACCCCTCTGTTATTCTTTCATTTTCAGAGAGTACATAACACCACAGTCTTTCTTACCATGCAGGTGTTCCAGAGATACAGACCTGCTCCTCCATGATCATCTCTGGAAGATTTAATCAACTCATGCACTCCACTTTTATCCCCAAAGAAGCTTCTTTCATGGAGCACCTCAACGAGAAGAGCCCTGTTTGGCTCTCTCTAACCAACTGGCTCTCTCCTAACCACCTCACAAGGTCAGAATGGGCTAGATCATGAGACTATGTTTGGAAGAAGATCAAATAGCAGGTACACCCCACATTTTCATTGGGAGACAGAACACACAAAACCATCAGTGTCTGCCATTTGTGACAATGGAGGAGCAATCCGTGCCACAGCCTCTGTAGCAACTTGTTCAAACTGGTGAGACACTCAGCGCTAGTGTCTTCCTGTCCTGGACTATCATAGACAGAGTAGTCGATGGGAGTGTAAGTTTGGATCAACTAAGGCAACCATGGAGTTTAGGGGGTGTGCTGTCACTCAGCCTCTTGGCTTGTGAAAGGCTTCTATACAAGCACCGAATGATTTTCACAGCTTTGCTCATGAGGCCTTAAGAAGTAGGAAAAATGGAAAACTGAGTGTGACTGTTACAATATGATGTAGTTCCTGTCATGGTGAAGTTGAATGGGTGTGTGGCCAGAGAATTTAGGTCACAGAAGCAGAGAACATGGGTGACATGTCTGGCCACCTGTCCTCAAAGCAAAAGCTGTCTAGCCCCGCACAATGTGAGACGAATGTGTCCCTGACAGACAAAGTTATAGAATCCATTGTGGCACCCATCCAATGACCCAGGCCAAGTCCTTTTAAAGCCCCCAAAGATATCAAGACTCACCTTCCCTGGGGGATCTTTTTTAGGGAATGCATGTGGTCACTTCTCTGACCCTTTCTGTTAACAAATCCTCACTGGTCATCTTAACACATATCAAGCAAAAATATTTATGGTTTGTCAAACTTCCTGATTCCCCAGACTGCTCAACATTGCAGGAAATTGATGATATCCTTTGTCTTCCTTAGTTTGCAGGCTCTCATGCATTCTAAAATCTCCATAATGCAGGGAACATATTCAACCACAAGCTTTTCATGCTTCATTTACAGACATGCAACAGGGGGATTGACCACAACACAGGGTCCAAGACCCCTTTGTTTTGTTGACTCCATTAGGCTCCTGAGAGATGTCATGAGATGACAATCTAGCTGCCAACTTCCTCGTAGCAGGAATAACTCACCCCACCCAGTCATTGATCTGCAAACATGAGGGTATTAGCTCAAAATACAAATACAAACAATGTGGAAGGCTTGAAGAAAAGTGAATGGGAGAAAACATGGATGAAGGTTTCATCTTTCAAAATGATTGTTCTCATGTGTGGAATCTGTACCTTAACCAGCAATAATTGTGTCTGTGTCCACCAGCATCCAAGTGGCAGGCTCCTGCGTAACTGTTGATTCGATTTACTTTTTGTTTTCCCAGGTGAGTCTGCTGAAAAGCCTGTGTGTGGCTGGAATCAGAGAAGAAAAAAAAGGTGAACCCTTGCCACCTGCCTGTGTGACCGCCACAGAATGGCAGCGTTTAATTTTATGTGGGAGCCTTTCCCACAGACTCAGTACTGTGGACCCTATGGGTCTCTTCGGCTTGATGTTGACACATCAGGACTAACTATGGACCTGTAGCAGCGTGACACTCTCCATAGTTGGAACAAGACTTCCCAGGCCTGACATGTAATTCCTTTATTTTATTAAATGTTTGCTTGATTTTCATCCCGCCCGAAGTCTTGCACTTGCAAGAAACCTAGGATATCTACTCCCAAGAGAATTGAAATATCGCAGCACCACCTCTCAGTCGGGATTCTCTAATCTTCTTTTCTCTTCACAGTAGCATGGACTCCCTGTAGTATTCCCACCATGAAGCTGTGGCATTGATACTGACAGCAGCTCTTTGGTCAGGACATGTATGTCTTTTAGGCAGCTGAGTGTGAATCCCACAGACATATCAAGTCTGCAGCATGGACACAGGGATATCCAATGTTTCTGGAAGGCATTGACATAAGTAGTAGAGGAATGAGATAGTAAGGCCTGTTGTGCTTACCGTCCCGTGATCACAGGGCTCTCATATTGTTTCTCGGGTGGCAGGCTTGGTTATATCACTACTCTGTTCTTCTTTATCCCCGTATCTCTGTTTGGGTTTCCTGATTCAGGCCAAATCAGCTTTATCCTCAACCAATGAGAGAGATACCTATTCACAGCATAACAAAGGGTTTGCCTACAGCACAATCTGGTGTCAATACACAGAAGAAGCAATTTCCTCTGGACTTGGGATCACTGTGAATGCTCTCAACTTACGGAGTGTAGTTTGGGTTACTAATAGCTCACAGACACAGTGAGAAAGTCAGAAACCAGGGAAATAATATCATAGGATGAGTCTTCCCAATGGACCCCATGTTCACCAGCAATTCCCAAAGCTCAGAAAACCCTCTGACCTTCAGAGACAGTTCCTGGAAAGAATGAGGGAGGCCAGTAACCATGGTGACTCAACATGGTTAAACCTGTAGCATTTTGATGACAGTTATTACCAACAGGCAGGAAAATCCTTAGTGTTGTTCATTTTTGGTTGTCATCTTTTGGACATAGAACAGGCCAAAGTCGCATTGACACAGACAGACAGGCACCCCTTAACCTCTGCCGTGGGGAATTGTATATGAACATTTACATTCTGAGGAACAACCAGCTCATGAGAAGAAAGAGAGGAACGGAACATTCCTGGTGAACATTGGGAAGGGGAAAGGGTGATTAGGGAGCTCTGTTTGGGAGATGCTTCAGTCAGCAGAGTCCTTGTCAGACAACAATGAGGGCCTGCATCCTTGTCTCAGCACCCACATACAGTGTCAGCTGCACCAGCACACAGTGGGAATCCCCACTCCTGCCATTCTCAGCAAGGAGTCCAGGAGAACTGGTGCGCTCTAGAATCGGTGACAGACTGTATCAACAACCAAGGTGGAAGGCCAAAGAGAAGAGAATCATAGGTGGACATATGGATCCATGAATGGCTACACACAAAAATGAACACATAGGTCACACACACACACACACACACACACACACACACACACACAGAAACACACACACACACAAATTGTTCTTGGAAAGTTTTCAGCCACTGGTCAGGAGGGTCCATTGTGTTCAGCACATCAGCTCCTAGCACACAGTTGAGCATGGAGTCCATGTTCACAGTGTGCACACAGGTTCCTCTGCTTGAGTCAGAATGTTTTGTCACCTACATAGAATTCAGGATCCATGCCCTGTGCAAGATCTAGCAAATAATCATAAACACAGACCGGTACATGTTCAATTCATTCCAAAAGGAACCAGAATCAATGCATTTGCACATCGAGGGTCACATGACCTCCATTAAAATGGAAATCCTCAGCTCACCAAACTGTAATCATTTCAGTGCTAACTCAGTGACTCTGGTCCCCTTTCCAGGAAGCCTGTCCTACTCCAGTGGGAGAGTAGCTGTGAAGCCTAGGGCAGGTGAGAAGCGTCTATTACTATCTCACATGAAGAATTCTCCTGTCACAGCCTAACAACTGCATGGCTTCTTTATGTAGACATGTGCATCCTGTAACTCCCCTAGTCTTAGCATGGAAAGAACACTTTTGCTTAAGGAATATATAGAGTCCTGGTCCATTTTATCTGAACCACACACAGGAATGCTCAACCACTCCACCATAATCCTGTGTTCCCATAGCACTGAGAGCACTGACAGGATAGAGCAGGACTTGTGTGACACACCCATTTAAACACAGCCTCCCTACCACGCACATGGCGAGTCCAGATTAAACAGAGGCTTCCCTAAACTCTGGAATTATAAATTGAACATATGTGTGCATGCAGGTGCCTTATTGCACATAACACAATTTGTACTAAACATCCCTCCCAAGTTTAGCTGGGTCTGTCTGTCCCTGGAGTCCTGAATGTGGCTGGCTCAGTACTGAAAATGACAGCGCCTGCCCTGTGGAACCTAACAAGCCACTCATCTAAAATCACAGCTTGTGTGAGGATCCTGTTGTTGTCTGCCCAGGCTTTGTACTGGGCTTCACTGTTACCATCCTTATCTTCCTAAACCTCTCCCCTACTCTACCTTCCACCTGCAGTTTCCTTTAGCATTTTCAGAGGCAGGGCTCAGGACACTCCTACTGCCTCATGAGGAAACGCCTGAAGATAAGATCGGTATTTATTACTGTTTACATATTTGTGGGTGTATGCCTGTGTGTGTGTGTTTGTGTGTGTGTGTGTGTGTGTGTGAATGACTGTGGGGTGTGTGTGTGTACCTATTTGGTATGTGTGTGATGTGGTTGTGTGTGTGTGTGTGTTAGATGTGTGTGTTGTGTGTGTACATATGTGAAATGTGTGTATGTGTGATCTGTTTGTGGTAAGATGTGTGTGTGTGTGTGTGTGTGTTGTGTGTGCAAGGAAAGGCCTGAATAGAAGTTCAAGACCTGAAAACTGAAAGAGAGACAATAAGGAAAACACAAACTGAGGGAATACTGGAAAAGGTAAAACTGGGTAAATGATCAAGAAGAACAGATGCTGAAGATCAGGCGCTGAAGATCAAATAGGGAAGGTGATACATTCACCTGAGAAAATCTTAAATCCAACAAATCCTAAACACAAACATCAAGGAAATGTGGGACACCATGAAAAGGCCAAACCTAACAATAAGAGACTTAAAAGAAGACAAAGAGCCCAACTCAATGATGCAGAAAACATACAAAACAAAATCATTGTGGAAAACTTTCCCAATCTGAAGAAGGACATGCTTATGAAAGTACAAGAAGCATATCAAACACCAAATAAACTGGATGAAAAAAAAAAGGAAAACAAAAGTTCCCTCACCACATAATAATCAAAACACCTAACACACAGAATAAAGAAAGTATATTGAGATCAGTGAAGGAAAAGGGCCAGGTAGCATGAAAAGGCAAACCTATCAAAATTACACCTGAATTGTCCATGGAAACTCTGAAGGCGAGAAGGTCCTGGATAGACGTTCTAAAATACTAAGAGTCCATGGATGCCAGCTGAGGCTACTATGCCCAGAATAATCTCTCAATCACTATACACAGAGAAAACAAGATATTCAATGACAAAGCCAGATTTTCACAGTATATATCCACAAATCCAGCCCTGCAGAAAGTTCTGGAAGGAAAACTCCAAATTAAGGAAGGCAACTAAACTCACAAGTACGTAGGCAGTTAATAATCCCACTTCACCGGAACCCAAAAGAAAAAGTGGGGCAAGTGTAGTCACAATACCACCTCCAACAACAAATCTAAAACAAGAATTAACAATCAATGGTCCTTTCCCTCAATATTGTCTTAACTTCCTATAAAAAGACACAGGCTAACAGAACAGAATGGAGAATGGATAGGAGGGCTGAATCCATCCTTTTGCTGCATGCAAGAAACACATCTAAGCTTCAAAGACAGACATTATCTCAGGGTAAAGGGTTAGTAAAAGATCTTCGAATCAAATGGTTCCAAGAAGCAAGCAGGTATGGCTATCCTAATATCTAAAAAGCTAGACTTCAAAACCAATCAAAAGAGATGAAGAAGGTAATTTCATATCCATCACAGGCGAAATCCAACAGTACATAGTTTGAATTCTGAACATCAATGCTACAAATACAAAGGCACCACATTTATAAAAGGAACAATGCTAAAACTCAAAGCTCACATAAAACTTCATGCACTCATAGTGGTAAGCCTCACCACCCCATTCTCACCACTAGATAGGACCATCAGGATTAAACTTGACACAGAAATGACCTATCATGTTATATCCCAATTGGGTTTAACAGACACTCTAGAATATTCCATCCAATTACAAAAGTATATTCCTTTTGCTCAGCTCCACATGGAACCTTGTCTAAAACGGAACACCTACTATACAACATAACTAACCTCAACAGATATAAAAAAAAATTGGAATAGCCCCCTGTATCTTACACAGCACCATGCTTTAAAGTTGGAGTTCAACAACAACACAAATTGCAGAAACCGTACATATTCATGGAACTGAACAATGAACAATTGTACCACTTCTGGATCAAGGAAGAAAAAAAGAAATTAAAACTTTCCTAGAATACAACGAGAATGAAGACACAACATACCCGAACTTATGGGAAACCATGAAAGAAGAGCTACATGGAAAATTCATTGCACTCAGTGCCCATATGAAGAAAACGGAGGATAGTCTTATTAGATAATCAACAGCACAAATAAAAGCTCTATGAAGAAAGGAAGTAAACACACCCTGGAGGAGGAGATGCCAAGAAATAATCAATATGAAGGCTGATATTGATGAAGGAGAAACTACAAATCCAATACAAAGAATGAATGTAACAAAGAGTTGGTTTTCTAGAAAATCAACAAGATAGACAAACCTTTATCGAAACTAAAGAAAAAGCAAAGAGAGAACATGCAAATCAACGAAATCAGAAATGAAAAGGGAGACAAAACAATGGACACTGAGGAAATCCAGAGAATTGTCAGGTAATATTTTGAAAACCTGTACTTCACAAAATTGGAAACTTCAAAGGAAATGGACAAATTTCTGAACAGCTACCCCTTAGCAAAACTAAATCAAGAACAGATAAGCAATTTAAGTAGACCTATAACCCTTTATGAAATAGAAGCAGTCGACAAAAGCCTCCCAAGCAAAAAAAAAAAAAAAGACCAGGGCCATATAGCTTCAGTGCAGAATTCTCCCTTGAATTAAAAGAAGAGATAATACCAATACTCCCCAAATTATTCTACAATTTCTTTGGTACCCAAATCACACAAGACACAACCAAGAAAGAGAAATACAGACCAATATCCCTCATGAACATTGATGTAAAAATATTTAATTAAATACTGACAAATCGAATCCAAGTACATATCAGAGAAATCAACCACCATGACCAAGTAGTCTTCATCCCAGTGATGTGCAGATGGTTCAGCATATGAAAATCTATAACGGTGATCCACCATAAAAACAAAGAAAAAAACGCATGATCATCTCAAGAGATGCTGAAACGGCATTTGACAAAATCCAACACACTTTCATGATAGAGGTCTTGGAGAGATCAGAATTAACAGGAACATACCTAAACATAATAATAAGCAATATACAGTAAACCAACAGCCCACATCAAACTGAATAGAGAGAAGTTTAAAGCCATTCCTCTAAAATCAGAAACAAGATGAGGCTGCCCATTGTCGACCTTTCTCTTCAATACTATAGGTGAAGTTCTAGCTAGAGCAATAAGACAACCAAAGGAGATCAAGGGGTTACAAATTGGAAAGGAGGATGAACTGTCACTATTTACAGATGATATGACAGTTTATATGTGACCCCAAAATCTCTACCACTGAACTCCTGCAACTGAAACCTCCTTCAGCTAATAAGTAGTATACAAGCTTAACTCAAGAAAATTAGTAGCCCTACTATAAACAGATGGTAAAGGGTCTGAGAAACCACACACACACACACACACACACACACACACACACACACACACACACACACATGCATATATATATATACATATATATGTATACATATGTATATGTACACTATATATAATACATATATTACTCCATTTACATATCGATCCTAGTTCCCTCTCCTTCCCCATTCTCATGCCCACTCCCCGCATTCTACATGGAGGGTGATGCCTTCAAGGAGGGATCATCGAAATCTGTCAACTCATTTGGATTAGGGTCTAGGGCCTCCCTCCTCCCTCTAGGCTCCATGGGGAATGTGCTCCCAAAGTCCTTTCGTGCACCAGGGATACGTCCAGGTTCCACTGTCAGAGGTCCATTATACTGCCCAGGCATTTGAACTGAGACCCACTTACAGGGGCTCTGACTCGGTCCAATGCTGGTTTCCCAGCTATCAGTCCATGAGCTTCTCCTTGTTCAGGTCAGCTGTCTCTGTGGGTTTCTGTAGAGTGATCTTCATCCCTTTTCTCATCACTTTTCCTTCTCTGCAGCTGTAATCCAGGAGTTCAGCACAGTGTCTATCTGTGGGTGTCTGCTTCTCAAACATCACCATTTACAATTGTCACAACAATAAAAATGTCTTGGGGTAAGGCTAACGTAACAATAAAAGATGTATATAGCAAGAAGTTTCTGTCTTTAAAGAAAGAAATTAAGTAAGATACCAAAATTGAAGGATCTCCCATGATCTTGGATAGGTAGGGTACACAGAGTAAAAATGGCTATCTTACCAAAAACAAACTACAGTTTCAATGCAATCCCCATTAAAATATGAGCACAGCTCTTCGCTGACCTTGAAAGGATAATACTCAACTTTATATGGAAAAAGAAAAGACCCAGGAAAGCCCAGACAACCATGTACAATAAAGAAACTTCAGGAGGCATCAGCTTTCATGACTTCAAGCTCTACTATAGAGCTATAGTCCAGAGAACAGCTTGGTATTGACACAAATATAGACAGGGAGACCAATGAAACAAATTCAAAATCCTTATATTAACACATCCACCTATGAACACCTGATTTTTGACAAAACATCTAAAATTATACAATGGAAGGAGGAAAGCATCTATAACAAATGGTGCTGGCACAACTGGATGATTGTGTTTAGAAGACTGCAGATAGACCCATGTCTATCACCATGCACAAAACTTAAGTCCAAATGAATCAAAGACCTCAACATAGATCCAGCCAAATTGAACTTCGTAGAAGAGAAAGTGGGAGGTACGCTTGAATGAATTTGTACAGGAAAACACTTCCTGAACATAACAGCAGTAGCATAGACACTGAGATCAACATTTAATAAATGGTACCGCCTGTAATGAAGAAGCTTCTGTAAGGCAAAGGATACAGACTGGGAAAAGATCTTCAGCAACCCCAGATCTGACAGAGGGCTTATCTCCAAAATATACAAAATACTCATGAACCTAGGCACCAAAACATCAAATAACCCTTTAAAAAATGGGATACAGAACTGAATAGCGAATTCGCAACAGAGGAAACCAGAATGAATGAAAGACACTTAAAGTGTTCAGCAACTTTAGCCATCAGAAGAATGCAAATCAAAACGACTCTGACATACCATCTTACTCCTGTCAGAATGGCTAAAATTGGATGCACCAATGACAGTTTAGGCTGGAGAGGATGAAGAGAAAGGGGAACACTCCTCCACTGCTGGTGGGAGTGCAAACCCGCACAGCCATTCTGGAAAGCAGTATGGTGATACCTGAGGAAAATGGGAATCAGTCTACCACAGGACCTGACGATTCTACTCTTAGGCATATACCCAAATGCTCCACTTCAATACAACAAAGGCATGTGTTCAACTATGTGCACAGCAGCATTATTTGTAGTATCAAGAACTTGGAAGCAACCTAGATGCCCCCAACTGAAGAATGGATAAAGAAGCCATGGTACACTTACACAATGGAATCTTGAAATTCATAGACAAATGGATGGAACTTGAAGAAACCATCCTGAATGAGGTAACCCAGTTACAAAAAGAGGAACATGGTATGTCCTCACTCATATATGGATTTTAGACATAGAGCAAAGGATCACCAGCTTATAATTCACACCGACAGAGAAACTAGGATACAAGGAGGAAAGATTCATGCAAGGTTCCACACAGAACGGGAAAGGAAAATGACCCTCTGAGCATATTGGGAATGGGGGGGGGAGGCAGTTAGTGGAGAGGGGATTTGGGAGCAAGTGAGGAGAAGAGAACATGTGGGACCAGGAAGACTGAATCAGGGAATGAATACATGAGAATAAAAAGGGAATGCTATAATAGAGGGAGCCATTGTAGGTGTGAAGAGAAAGCTGACTCTAGAGAAATGTCCAGAGACCTACAAGGATGACCCAACTAAGTCTTAGCAACAGTGGAGAGGCTACATTAAATGCCCAACCCTGATAATGAGATTGATAACTAACTTATATGACATCATAGAGCCCTCAGCAGGTAGCTGATGAAACCAGAAGCAGACACCCACAGCTAAACACTGAGCAGAACTCTGGAATCCAGTTGCAGAGAGGGAGAAATGATTTAAAAAGGGGGTGGGTCAAGACAAGGCTGCAGAAACCCACAGAGACAACTGACATGAACAAAGGGGAGCACATGGACCCCCCAGAATGATAGCTGGGAAACCAGCATTGGACCAACTCAGACTCCCTGAACATGGGTCTCAATTAGAAGGTCTAAGGGACCTCTGACAGTGATACTAGGATGTATCCCTGGCACATGAAAAGACTTTGGGAGCACATTCCCCATGGAGGGACACTCCTTACTCTAGAGGCAGGAGGAAGGGCCTAGACCCTACTGCAAATGACCTGACAGATTTTGATGATCACCCTGGAAGGCATCACCCTCCCTGTGTAGTAGGAGGGAATGGGGTGGGAGGAGGGTCTGTGGGCATGGGAGGGAGAGGGAAATAAGAATGACATGTTCTATCTCTATCTATCTATCTGTCTGTCTATCATCTATCTGCTTATCTATCTATCTATCTATCTATCTATCTATCTGTATGTATGTATATCTCTTAGGGATCTTGACTCAGGATAAGCCAAGATTGTGCTTTTGACACTAAAAGGATTGTAGGAGTATCCCAGTTAACAAGGACATTTAAATAGTTTTGGCATGAGGAGATGTCAGTGCAGGGTAAGCAGTTGCCCCAGGCCCTGCTGCCACCAGCAGAGCCAGCACCGGGCTGTGCCTGATGCTCTGAGAGCCTGGGCCAAATTAACCTGGGCCTCTCTTGGCATCAATTTGACAGGAGACATAGGCAAAGAACTCAAAAGACCATGTTGGCCTCTGGCTAGATGTGATTGGTCCATGGCTCGATGACATCACAAGGAGCCATTGTGAGGAATGAGAGTGGTCACCCATATAAGGCACCAGCTGGGCCTGGATCTTGTCCTTTCGTTGAGTGAAGCTGTTGGTTGGCTGCAGAGGACTCAGTCAAGCCTTTGGTCGTGAGAACTTTATTTTTTGTTGTCCGTCTTTGACACTGAACATCTGTGATCACCACTGACCTGAACATCGAAAGTGTGCTGACCGGGCGGATGGGTTTTCCTCTAAATGTTGATTTAGATTGTTTTAGATGTAGTTTGTGTGTCAGCTTCAGTTTATTATCAACCACGTTCTACTATTCCTTATCCATTTCTCTTTGACAGTTTTTACGTTGCTTTATTTCTTTACCTTGACTTTTGCTTGTCTATATTTGCTGGAAAAGAGAAGGAATATGGTTTTGCTTGGAGCATACACACCTAAATTGTTACTTCCTTCAGACTTTCCTTGTGGTTATAACCTCCTATCATGGTAAGAGTCTTCTCTTGCCCACCATGCCACTCATGAATTTAACAGCTCTGGGGTATCTTGAGGAGCAACACTTTCCTCATGGCCTCGAACTTCACAGGCTTTCATCGCTTCGATACCCATAAATACGAATGTAAAGAACGGGAATTGCATCCTGAATGTGTAGAGATGAAGAGATTTGTAGTAGTTGGAGTCATTAGAGAGTATGAGAGTCTGAGGACAAGGACCTTGATGAAGCTTGTATGTTCACTATCTAGTCCATAACCTGGATCTCTTACCTGTGCTGCTCCAAAGCTAACTGAGTCCATTCTTGTTACTACTGCTGCTGAAGTCCAAATGTCCTCCCTAGGGTTTGAATGGGAGAGGGTTCACATCATCTCAAGACCAAGAGTTCTTGGTGTCTATCAGAGGCACAATCAGGAGGGTGTAAACCCCATGGTGGTGGAACCCAGCAGGGGCAATTGCTCACTGGAGACAACAGGACCTGCCATTGCCCTGGAAGCAGCTGCTTCCGACTCCATCTTTCCATGTCCCCAGACATGGTTTCCTTCTGCCTAATGCCTGAGCTAGAGCAAAACCTGGTAGCACCCACATGTGGCTGCATATCAGGGAATTGGTCTTGGCTGTGAGAACACTATTTCTGTCCTTGGAGACAGAAAGTGAAGAATTTCTGTCCACCTCTCCTCTAGCTGTGGATAGGTGTGATTAGCTGATTCCTCCAATATCCTCACAGGAGCCATTGTGAGGAATTGCAGACTCCACACATCTGGAAGTCCGTCGGCATGAGGCTTCTCACTCTACCCAGAGGCTATTGCTTGGTTGATGCAGAGCTGTTGCACTTATACATTGGTTCACATAAACTTTGATCTCAGAGAAAGAGACATTGTTCATCTGCTTAGACTTTCAAATAATGAGTTTGTTGTTTTGATTTACATCCCTTAACTGATTGTTGATTAATTAGTGCTTTCCATTCACCTGATTTTTATTGGCCCCATTTATCTAATTTTCAGCATGATTCTTTGAAATTTATGCATTAATTTTTTTTGTTTTAAATATTTTGTTTCATGGACAAGCTGTAATCACGCTATACTTCATCACCATGTGAATGTTTATCGTCTCCTACAGTCTTTGATGCACTTCAATGCTCATCTCTCCTGGTAGCTATTTTTTCACAGTTGTTATGTCACTCATAACAAAAACCGAACAAACTCTGTCACATATATCATAAGGTATTAGTCCATTTCCTTAGATCATCCAAGTTTCAGGGAGAGCTACCTACCATCCTTTAAACTCCCACCCATATGAGTTTTACATAAAGGAATTGAACATCTTATGTGTAGAGATGAGGCCTGTAGTAGTCAGAATTATCAGAGTGCAAAGGACGTTAGGGCAGATCATGGGTTTATTTTCTAACTTATTCATACCTATGTCCCTAAGAAAGATCAGCACAGTTTTTCTGTCCCCCTTGTTACTATGGCACATGTTACCTTGTTACTATGTTACCTAGTTACTAGGTTCTTAAAGTCAAAGTGTGCTCCTAAGGTTTGATATGGTGTCACACCTCATGTCTCTAGGTTAAGGCAGTATCCCTCCATGGGGGATGTGTCTGCAAGGTTCTTTTGTGCACCAGGAATACATTCTGGTTCTAAAGGCCGAGGTCCTTTATACTGCTCAGTCAATCTGGCTGAGACCCATATTCAGGGGGGCCAGTGTCAGTCCAATGCTGGATTCCCAGCTATCAGTCTGGGGGCCCGTTAGCTCCTCCTTGTTCATGTCAGCTGTCTCTATGTGTTTCTGCGACATGGTCTTCCCTCTCCCTCTGCATCTGAAATCTAGTTCGACTCAGTGTTTAGATATGCGTGTTTGCTTCTGTTTCCAATAGGTATTAGATGAGGGATCCATGGAAATGTTAGTTGTTGATCTCACTATCCGATAAGGGCATTTATGGGGGCCTTTCCATGGTTGCTCATATTGTTAGCTGGCGCAGCCTTGTGGGTCTCTAGACATTTCTTTAGGTTCAGGCTGTTATTCTTTATATGCATGAACCCAGGCATTTTGGATTAGGCATGGATTTCTGATTATGTGTACATTTCTCTTAATTGTGCTGTATAAAATTTTTTTTGCCTTTTTTTTTTTTACTTCTGGTTTATTTTTTCTTATTTTTAAACATTAACTGTGTAGCATTAGGCATCCTCTGTAACACTTCTGGAGATGCATACTGACCTGGGATCTTTTCCTCTGCTTTGTGACAGTGCAGCTGCCCTTTGTGTGTCCAAAAGGCCCCTGTTTCAGTTAAGGGCCCACCTGCTGCTCCATGGCTCTAGTCAGGATCACCATGTGTCTAGACCTGTGATTACAGTCACAAGCCCTATGTTTATTTCTACTTCAGAGCAGGACAGGAATCCATTTATTTTTCTTTTTTTTTTTCTTTTGTTATTTTTCCTGAGCCTAATCCTCCCCCACCCCCCAGAACTTTTTCCATGCTTGTTGTCCAATAGATTCCCGAGAATTATTCTAGGATTCCCTGTTGAACTCACTATGAATATAGCATTAACTGTGTCATGTGTTTTGAAATTCCCATCAAGTACCTTGAATCTCATAACACATGCACATGTGGAAATTCATCAAAGACATTGGAAAATACCCTAGCCTGTTTGAGTGTGTATGTGTGTGTGTGTGTGTGTGTGTGTGTGTAAGTGTATTTCTGTGTCTGTGTCTGTGTGCAGTTAAGAATTCAGCCATAGGAATACAGGTTTTAATTAAGTTTGGAGGATGTTTTCCTTTGTGTCTGGTGTTGCTTCTTGAGGAGAACTGATCTTTACTGTAAGAACTGGAACTAAGTTACATCATTTAATCTGTAGGCCAGGGATGTTCTATGAGCAGAAATTATATTACTCATTCCATCTTATCCCTCCATGGGATTCCTTTGCATGTTTTAAAACATCCAGAATTGATCACCACACCTAGGGTGTAGAAGCAGGAAGGCAGCAAATGGTACCTGGGCTTAATAATATTCCAGCAATGTTTGTCTATTTTATGATTCAAGATATTACCTTTTGTCACGATTATCACCTCTCTAGAGACAATTCCCATCATACACACCCAAGGTGCCCTAGATCATACTTGTCTTTCTTCCACACTGTATGTCTTGTCTCATGTCTCCATAATTTGTATCTTCTCTCTGGGCAATAGTTTTGACAGACTTCATCTTGTCAAGCCACCAAATCTTTGATTTGATTTTGCTTCATCGGCCTTCCTTTCAACCCCTAAGTGACCACTTATTTCATCTCTGCTCATTCTTATGCGTTCATAACCGCTTATGGTTCAGACTGACACGAATTTTTTTGTAACCTCTCACCCAAAGATTATCATTAGGATATTGAGGTAGGTACGATTTTTATGTAGTGAAATTGAGAAACATAAACTTATCTGCATTTGTCTTTTTACTTGTAGCACCCTGTGATGGTCAAATCCCCCACCTGTCCCAGTGGGGGACATGGTGGAAGTATTTCCCGTACTGAATCTCTGTGATGAAGATTTCCTAGCACTATCCAGAGAAACTAGTTCCAGGCCATCCATCTCCGCCATTGTAGATACTATGTGTTGCTTAGACCCCATGGCTGAAGAAACCCTGAACTCAAAGGAACAAATAGGCTTAATGATGCCCTAGCAAAAATCAGTATGTTCAACAGGAGAAAAGGCTAGAGTAATCGTCCATGGTGCTATCTGGCAGGGTCCCAAGAGCCCTTCTGCAGGTCATCCCACCTTCCTTCTGACCCCAAGGAGGGCCCTGAGTGAACCAGCTTTGCCCACATTCCTGACATCGGAAGACATCCAAGAGCAAGAGTTGAATGAAGTGAGAAAAAGCAAAAGCTCCTCTAGGTCCTGCTCCCCAGATTTATATGAGCTGCTCGATACCAGCTGGCTTTGGGATTCTGAAGCACCCCTTTCTCCTGTGCCCTCCTATAACATCAATAAAAATTCAGAGGACACAGAGAGTACTACTTCATCTGATAACAGTGAAACATCTGAGGAGTACCTCTCCTGCCTGGAAGAAACCCCCTTCTCATAACTCAGTGGCCCATGATGCTGACGGGTTAGGAAATGAGGAGACGGGCAGCCCTGTCATGTTCAGCCTCGCATCCCTGGAAAAGCTGTGGTTCTGGGACAGTAGCAGCACAGGGACGACAGAAACCCAGTATGATGCTGATGTCACTGCTAGCATCAATGCTTCTACAGACTTGAAGGAAACTGATCTACAGCGCAGGAGAGAATCCGTGATACTATCGACACCCTGAACTCTCCCCTGAGAGTGAAAATGAATTTGAATATATCAATGAAATAACAGTTGAAGAGTCAGCACTGATCTCTGGCAAGGACCAGCCCCAGGAAGAAGCCACAGCCTCCAAGAAGAAGCACAGAAGGGGCTGGAAAGGGGTGAGGAGGAGGATTAGGCACCTGTTTAGAAAATGTATGAGTTGCCTCCTCACCCTAAAGATAGAAGACACAGTCCCCAGGTAAGGGACAGCAAGGCATCGGAAACAGAGTTCCAGGAAACAGAGTAGGCATTGTGAGTGTCTTCCCCTTGTGGATTTCATCTTTGAATTGCAAGGCCCCTTGGCCATTGATATTGTGCAACCATGTGTAGGACATGAACCCTTAGATGTCTGTAGGCACAGAAGGAGCTTTCCCACTGTATTCCTGTATGTGGGTGATGGAGAAGTGGAGCCTGAAGCAGACAAGCAAAGGATGCAACTAGGGGCAGTGGAGGAAAGAAGACAGTTGGGATTGGGGAATGGAAACAGTTTAGGGGAGAGAATCTTGTGGAGAGTTATGTGAAGTAGTGTAGCTTTGTGTTAAGTCCTGCTGATGTCACAGTCACTAACAGAGTCCTTTGCTTATGTGTCTTTCAAGGTCTGAAGGATTTGGCCTGGGTCCATGGTTCATAAACCATGGGAATCTGTTCGGCCTGGTGTGGTCTACCAAGCCACACGAGGGAGCCAGGCCAGAATGTGATAGAGCTGCATACCCCAACTCTGATGTACCCTATCAGAAAATTCCAGCAACATGGGCAAATGCTCCTTACTCCTCCTCATCCTGACTGAGAGCTGTTAGCTCCACATCTTAAACGCATAGTTGCCCCAGTACTGTGGCTGGACAGAGATCAGCCACACCACCAGCCTGTTTGAAAGAGCCAGCCCTCCAGGTACTACAACCACCTTGTACAGCTTTGTGATCCACACGACTTGAGGTCTCCTACACACCTCTTGATTAATGATGCTTCTCAATGACCAGATGTAAAGACGTCCACGTAATATGTAAGCCCAGGAGGTGAGGAGGCTCGGGAAGAGGGCCAGAGAGGAGGAGAGGGGCATGTGTGACCTGTCAGGAGAGAAGAATGTGAGAGAGAGGAGACAAGGGCGTGCAATTGTTGAAGTGGAGAGTCTACACATAGGAAGTTACAGTCCCTGTTTGGGAGCTGTAAGAAAGAGATGAGCATGTAGGGTAAGGGCCTGGACCTTGGACTGGCAGGGAGCAAAACCCCTGTGGGAGAGAGTTGGGGTTGTAGGGAGTGGATTCCCAGGAGCAGAAGAGATGGCCATCCCACGGAGGTTAGGACAAACCCTTTTCAGGACCCTCTCTTTCTGTTCTGACCATGTTGAGCTAATCTGGTAGCTAACATCTGTGTTCATTTCTTCACAGCCACCTGCCACCAGGCTCCCATCGCGATTTGCCACTGTCTTGAAGTCCGCAAAGTGGTATACTATTTTTTATCCCAGTGCCTTCAATACACTAAAAATTACAGGATTTTTTTTTTCTGGAAACTGTGAAAAGGTAAGTAGAGCTTGAAAGGACTGTGGAACCCTCACAGCAGAGAAGACCTGCATCCTTGGACTAGTTTGTGACCAATGCTCACATTCGGGGTCTAGATTAGAGCAAACAGTCTTTGCCAGAGAGGTACAGATGTCAGACAGAGATTTATTGTGCATTCTCACAGACTGTGGTGTCTGCAGAGTCCTCTTGGTCATCCCGCAGGCTATGATCAGATCCCTGAGTCAGCTGAACTGCCCAGATGACAGGGAGTCCAGAGTCTTGTGTTGAGGGGTAGTCACTGGTCTCAACCTTCCTAATTCAAGAAACTTTTAATATAGTTCCCTATGATGTGGAGACTTCTGGCCATGTGATCATTTTAGTTGCTACATCATAAGTAATTTTGCAACTGTTTTGAACAATAACGTAAATATATTTATGTTTTCTGTGGTCTTAGACGAACCTTTGAAATGGTCATTTGACTCACAAATTGTTGAGACCCCCAGGCTGAGAAGCACTGATTTAGATGCAGTAGTTTGAGCTCCCTGAGTGTTTCTTGGGATGGTAGGTGATTTCTGATGCCGGATTCTTGACATCATTCACCAATGGAGTTGGGCTTTGTTCTCTCTGCTGAGAATGCTGGCATTGTCTTTGGGAGTATGGACATTGTGTTAGTTTACCAAATTGCAATCCACTTCTGTGGCCATAGCTGAAGACAGCTTGCATGCACAAGTGTCTGGGGGCAGCATACAGTGCCCAGTTCTACTAGCAGGGGTGGGCAGTGGGCCTGATGTCTTAGTAAGGAGGGCTTGATACCTGTCTCCCCTGTTTTGTGAAACACTTCCCAGATGCCCTGGGATGTGTGAGATAGAAACTTGTTGCAGACACACACAAAATACCTTTTCTGGCATTCACTTTCTGAACTTGCCCACTCCTGCTCTGCTTCTCATCTATTGCCGTGACAGCACTCTGACCAATGCAACTCAGGAGAAAAGCTTGGTCCTAATGGTCCTCAGTTGCAGAGGGTCACAGTTCATGACCTTGTTATGACATCTTGCGACAGGCAGGCGGGCATGGCCTTGAAGCTGGAGCTGATGGCTTACCTCCACCCTCAAGCATGACACACACAGAGAGATGACTTTGGATGGGCTAGGCTTTGGAATGCTTAATGCCCTGGGATCCCCTCACTTAGGTCTCCCCTGCTTTCCAAACAGGGTCACCCACGAATAAGTATTGAAACATGTTCCTCTATGGGGGCCATAGTTACCCAAACTCACACACAATTTAAGTTGAGCTTTGAAAGGGAGAAATTTTAGGGTGCATTGCACTGGGATCTGACAGTTGATAGTCTCCGCCCTCTGGGTGTTCTTTTTCATTTTCAGAGAGAAGATAACACCAAAGTCTTTATTCCCAAGCAGGTGTTCCAGAGATAACGATACTCCTCCTGATCATCTCTGGAAGATTTAATCAACTTATGCACTCCACTTACTTTTCCAGAGAAGCTTCTTTCATGGAGTCCTCAACTAGAGGAGCCTAGTTTGGATCTCTGTACCCAACTGGATGTTAGAGTCCAACTCACAAGATCAGAATGGGCTAGATTATGAGACTATTTAGAAAAGATCAAATAATAGGTACACCCCACAATTCTTATTGGAAGGCAGAACACACAAAACCATCTGTGTCTGCCATTTGTGATACTGGAAGTGCCCATCACTGGCAATCAATGCCACAGGCTCTGTAGCACCTTGTTTAAACTGGTGGGACACTCAGCACTCTTGTCTTCCAGCCCTGACTATCAAAGACACAGTAGTCATTGGGAATGTAAGTTCACGGTCAACTCAGGCCCCTAAGGAATTTAGTGGGCTCTCCTAATTTAGTCAGGCCCACTGCCCTGAAAGGCTTCTATAAAAGCACTGAATGATTTTCAGTTTTGTTCATGAGGCCTTAGAAATAGTAAAACTGGAAAGCTGTGTGTGACTATTACAACATGATCTATTTCCTGTCATGGTGAAGATGGTGGCGGCTGGGCCAGAGAATTTAGGTCACAGAAGCTGAGAACATGGGTCATATGTCTGGCCATCTGTTCTCAAAGCAAAGTCTGTCTAGCCATGGCTAATGTGAGATAAATATGTCCCTGACAGTCAAAGTTAGAGAATCCATTTCGCCCACCATCCAACAAGCCAGGCCACTTCCCTTGTGAGCCCGAAGGCACCAAGACTCACCTCCTGGGGGGCTCACTTAGGGAATGCATGTGGTCACTTCTCTGACCCTTTCTGTCAACAAATCCTCACTAGTCAAATTAACACATATCAAGCACAATGTTTAAAAATGTATTGTTTGCCAAACTTCCTAATTCCCTGGCTGCTCACCATGGCAGGAAACTGATAATATCCATTGTTTTCTTAGTTTGTGGGCTCTCATGAGTTCTAAAATCTCCATAATTCAGGGAACATATCCAACCACCAGCTTTTCACACTTATTTACAGACCTGCAACCGGGGATTGACCACCACACAGGGTCCATGAACCAATTGCTCTGTTCACTACATTGTGCTCTGAGAGATGTCATGAGATGACAATCTAGCCATCAATTGCCTTCTTAGTAGCAGCAACAATATCAACTCCACCCAGTTCTTGGTCTTCAAACATGAGGATGGGCCAAACCAGCTACTACATCAAAGGCTTACATGGCAGTGTGAGTAAATACCCCAGCTATGGGGAATGGAAGGGAGACCCCTTTGATGCTTGTACCTGATGGTCTAGGCTTAATGACCACCTTCAGCTTCAAGGTAAGTGTCCCATAAAATACAGTAACTATAACACTTGAGATTCCTTTCACACACATATGAGTGAAGACATGCAACTGTTCCAGACAAATACATCCAAAATGCAAGGCTTGGAAAAAAGTGAATAGAACAAAAGATGAAGGTTTTATATGTCATAAGTGATTGTTTTCATGTGTGGAATCTGTTTCTCAAACTTCAATCATTGTAACTGTACACCAGCATCCAAGTGACAGTCTCCTGCTAAGTGTTGATTCAATTTACTTTTTACTCAGGTGAGTCTTCTGAAAACCCTGCCTGTGGCTCCATCACCGGAGAAAAGAAGGTTGACACGTTGCCACTATGGGCCTGTGTGACCTGCACAGAATGGCAGCTCTTAGATTTGCTTGGAGCCTTTCCCACAGAGAATCAGTACTGTGGGCCCTATGGGTTCATTTCTGCTTGATGTAGAGACATCTGGAGCACAAATGGACCTGGAGCAGTGTTACAATGTCCATACTTGGAGCAAGATTTCCCAGGCCTGACATGGAATTTCCTTTTATTTTATTAAATGTTCGCTTCGATTTCATGCTGACTCATGTCTTGTTCTTGAAAGAAACCTAGACATCCAGATCCAGGGAATTGAAATATTACAGCACCACGCCTCAGTCGGGATTTTCTAATCCTGTGTGCTCTTCACAGCAGCATGGACTCCTGCAGTTGTCCCACACTGAAGGCGTGGCATTGATACTACCGCATCTATTTGGTCAGGACACGTATATGTTTTTGTGGCAGCTGAGTGTGAAGCCCACAGACCTTACCAAGTCTGCAGCATCCCACAGTGATACCTAATGTTTCTGGATGTCAATGACATGAGTAGCAGGTGTGAATGATGTAGGAAGGCCTACCTATGTGAGAGTCACAAGGTATCTTTAGCTCACAGATACACTGAGAAAATCAGAAACCAGGGAAGTAATATCATAGGATGATTCTTACCAATGGACCCCATGGTCACCTGCAATTGTCACGGGTCAGAGCCCTCTCTGAGCCCTCAGAAGAGGCAGTTCTTGGTAAGAATGAGGAGGTCTGATACCATGTTGTCTCCACAAAGCTAAACCTGTAGCATTTTGATTATAGTTCTGACCAACAGGTAGGCAAATCCATAGTGTTGTCCATTTGGCTTATTATCGCTAGAACAGAGCAAAAGCCAAACTCTACTGACACAGACAGATAGGCACCTCTAGCCTCTACCTGGGGAATTGTATATGGACTTCACATTCTGAAGGAACACCCAACTCATGAGAACAATAGAGGCGAACATCCCGGTGAGCATTGGGAATAAGAAAGGGTGATTAGGGAGCTCTGTTGGGAAGATGCTTCAGTGAGCAGAGTCCTTGTCAGACAACAATGAGGGCCTGCATCCTTGTCTCAGCACCCACATAGAGTGTCAGCTGCACCAGCACACAGTGGAATCACCACCCTGCCATTCTCAGCAAGTAGTCCTGGAGAACTGGTGCGTCTCTCAATCGGGTGACAGACTGTATCAACAACCAAGGTGGAAGGCCAAACGTGAGAATCATGGGTTGATAGCTGGATCCATGAATGACTGACTACACACAAAAATGAACACATAGGATTCACACACACACACACACACACACACACACTCACAGAAACACACACACTCATAGACACACACACATGCTCACATGCACACAGACACACACTAGCACACACAAACAGCACACATACACAAAACACACACTCTCACTCATATTAGAATGTTTTCAGGACTGGTCTGGATGAAACTATGGGTGCAACACAGTTGAGCATGGAGTCCATATTCACCGTGCATACATAGGTAACTCTTTGAGTCAGAATCTTTTCTCACCTACTTAGGATTCAGGTCCTAAGCCCTGTGCAATATCTAGAAAGTATTGATAAACAGAGACCTGTATATGATCAACACATTCCAAAATGAACCAGAATCAATGCATTTGCAATCGAGGGGCATATGACTCCATGAACATGGAAACCCTCAGCATAGAGGAACTAGCAGTTATCATCTCAGTGGCAGTCAGTGACTCCAGTGCCCTTCTCTTGAAGTTTTTCCCTACCCCAGTGGTGGGGTAGCTGTCAATCTGGGGCAGGTGAGAGACATGCACGGCTGGCTCTCATATAGTGTTCTCCTGTCGTAATGGAACAACTGCAAGATATTTTTTCACAGTCTTGGGGATCCAGTAACTCCCCCTAGCCTTAGTATGGAAAAAACAAAATTTTGCTTACAGAATATACAGAGTTTGGTGTCCATTTTGTCTGTGCCTGACTCCAGGAAGGCTGAAACACTCGACCCTAGTCCTGTGTTCCCACAGTACTGAGAGAGCAGGAACAGAATAGGGCAGAACTTGTATGACACACCTTATATAAAGCAGACCCTTCCTACCATGCATTAGGGTGAAACCGATTAACCTAAGCTCCTTAAACTCTCAAATTATAATTGAAAATATGTGTGTATTTTTGGTGTGTGTGTGGGCGGGCGTGTGTATGTTTATTGTGTGTGTGTCGGTGTGCTTGTGTGTGTGTTTGTGTGTATGTGCTTATCTTGGTGTGTGTACATGCCTGGTGTGTCTTGTGATGTGGATGTGGGTGTGTGTATGGTGTGTTTCTGATGTGTGTAATGTATATACATGTGTTATGTGTGCTAAGATTTTGTGATATGCTGTATGTGTGATAGGTGTGGTGTGTTTGTACATGGTGTGCGTGCATGTGTGCGTGTGTGTGTGCTCCAACAGTGTCGTGATATCCCTGTATTCATAGCAAAACATGATTCCCTAATATAGGATTACAGATGGCTGCTGCATGTGTGATAAACTAATCCAGCTCCTCTGCTAGAGCAACAAGAGCTCTTAAGTGCTGACTCACTGGTCCAGTCCCTCTATTTTATTAGATAGTTTGAAGTTTAGAGTAGGACTGGGAGTTGGCTGAGATTCATCCCCAGGACTAACATATTGGCATACAAGGGGATAGTCCCCTGGAGATCTGCGGCCTTCTTCTGACCTCTGCATATGCACACGTGTGGTACACATACATATGTGCAGGTAAACACTGCAATGTTTGAGTTTGTGGCTTCTTGGCTTGTGGGAGTTTACAGTCCCCAAACTTGATGGTGCTCATATCTCCACGCCGGTTGTTAGTATCAGCATCAAGTGTCTTTACCCAGTAAGCTTACGATCTTAGTATGTGGCATAGCCCCCTGGCAGGTGAAACAACCCCTCCACAGTGCTCACTCAAAACCATCAGAACACCTAGATATTTACAATATGATGCACGGTGTAGCTAACGTATAGTTATGAGGTGGCAATGAGAATACATTTATGGCTGGGGACACAAGAATACATCCTTGATGTTCCATTAAAAGGCCACAGAACAGGAAGGTTCATAACCATTAGAGGAAAATCCTCTCTCATTGGTCCTTGGTCTTTTAAGTATTTTTAAAGTGCACTTGAAGATATACATATGTATTTGTATAGTGCATAGTAATATATAATAAGTGTGTTAAAATCACTTTTTATTGTACTACAAATTAGTTAAAATTTTAACTGGGTACATGCTTTGTAAGAAAATGAAAGAATTATCAAAAGTATAGATTACTGGAGTCAGGCATCGTGTATCTGACAGATCTACAAGTATGATGATTCCTCTTGGAAAATTCATGTTTTGCTTCATCTGATTCTGAAATTCAACATGGATGAGAGCGGGTTCTTCTTCCTTCTTCTCCATCTTCTGTTAGTTCTTCTCCTTGTTCTTCTCCCTCATCTCCTCTTCTCCTCACCGCTTCTTCTTCCTCTAACTTCAATCTAGTTTCAATGGAAAGCAATTCTCATGGCAGTGAACCGAGGGGCAATACATCTCTTTTCTTTCCCAAGGACTTCCAGACACATCGGCATGTCAGACTGCCAGAGGGCAGGTGCAGAGCTTAGAGAAGGATTGAGAATGTGAGGGCAAGTGTATAGATCAGAACAGGAAAAATAACAAAGTTACAGTTTCTCTGTATTTTAGGATAGTGGGTAGCCATATGAACCAGTGGGAAGTTACTATAAGGGACAGACAGTATTTATTAAAAGTAAATGATCATCCTCTAGCCTGGCTTAAGTAAATGCTACCCTTCAGGGGTGACCCTTTTGGGCGGATTGACACAATTCATGTCGAATATAAGGTCTGCTCAGATTCAAATCTCTTTTTTTTATTAATTTCTTTTTATTTTAATTTTACATATCGATCCCAGTTCCCTGTCCCTCCTCCCTCTTCTTCTTCTCTCTCTCAACCTCTCCTACCTCCTACCACCCTCCTGCCTTATCCCCTCCCATTCCTCATGTATGGTGATATCCTCCAGGAGGGTCCATCTTAACTGCTTGTCATTCTGAGTCTTCTCTCCCTTTAGTAGGTGTTGCTGGTATTCCTCCATGGTTGATGTGCCCCAATGTCCGTTTGTGCACGAAGACCACATCCTGGTTCCACTGTACCAGGTCCCTTAGACTGCTCAGGCTTCCAGAAGGGAGGGACTCCATATTTAGTGGGTCTGATTCAGTCCCATGATGGATTCCCAGCTATCAGCCTGGGGCCCCATTAGCTCTCCCCATTCATGTCAGCAGTTTCTTTGTGTTTCTGCAGCCTGGCTCTTTTCCTCCTTCTTTGCATCTGTAACTAGTTTGCCTTCAGTGTTTTTTTTTTGTTTTGTTTTGCTTGTTTTTTTTTTTTTATGGCATTTGCTTCTGTTTCCACCAGCCATTACATGAGAGCTCCATGATGGTAGATCAGTAAGATCAGGAAGGCCATTTATGGTAGTTTTCCACTGTTGTTTAAATTGTTTTTTGAGATCAGCCTTGTAGGTCTTTGAACAATTATCTAGATCCTGCTTTCAAACCATAATGGCTCCTTTTGCTATCCCTCTCTCCTTCTCTCTCTCTCTCTCTCTCTCTCTCTCTCTCTCTCTCTCTCTCTCTCTCTCTCTCTCTCTCTCTCTCTGAGTGTGTGTGTGTTTGTGTGTAACTGTGTGTGTGTCATTTCTTCCCTATCTCTCTCTTCTTGTCTTATGCAAAACTTTCCTGACTCACATTCATAGTCCCACGTGCTTTCCTCTTCCTCCTTCTCTCTTTCTCCCCTAGTTCCCTCCTCCACTCACTGTTCCCACAATACGCTCACTGTGCTCCTCAGCATTTCCTCCTGTGTAAGGCACTTTTAATGAATCTCTTAGAATTCTGCCCACCTACTTACTCTCCATGTCTGCATATAGGCTGGTGATCCTGTCCTCTATGTATAAAATCTATATAGCAGCAGCACATAGCACAGTTCCTACCTTTGTGCCTGGCTTACATCATCTAGGATGGTTTCTTCAGGTTCTATCCACTTGACAGCATCTTTGAAGATTCCATTGTTTTACCCTGCAGAGGATGAATCATTGTGTAAAATGTGCCACATCTTTATCCATTCTTCAGTTGTTGTGCATCTAGGTTGCTTCTAGATTCTTGCTGTTACAAATAATGCTGCTATGAACATAAAGGAGCATGTTCTTGCTGCAAGGACGTGGATTAGCTGGTGTATGCCGAAGAGGGGGATTAAAGGTCCTTCAGCAGACTGATTCTGCTTTTCCTGGTAAGAACTGCCATACTGACCACCAAACACGTAGAAGCTTGCACACCTGAATGAAGGGGGAACAATGTTTTCCCTTCTCCACATCCTCTCCACCATAAGTTTTCATTGGTGGTTATAATTTTAGCAATTCTGTCAGGAGCAAGATGTTATCTCAAAGTTGTTTGATTTGTATTTCCCTTGATATATAAGGATGTTGAGCATTGCCTAAGTGTCTTTCAGCTTTTTCATGTCCTATATTGAGAGTTCTCTATTCATTTCTGTACCCCATTTTTTAATAGTGTTAGCTGGTGCTTTCTTTGACTACTTTCATGAGGTCTTTGTATGCTTTCTGAGATCAGCCATTTGTCACATGTGGGATTTGTGAAGATCTTCCCCAGACTGTGGGCTGCCATTTGGTTATGTCAACTGTGTCGTTAGCCTTTTCAAGCTTCTATGTTTCAGGATGTTCCATTTATTAATTGTTGATCTCAGTATCTGTGCTACTGGTGTTATGGACAGGCAGTAGATTCCTGTACCAATTTGGTCAAGGACACCTGTCACTTTTTCTTTTAAGAGTCTCCTATAAGCTGCTGGAGACATTGAGGTCTTTGACTAAACTTCCTGGGCTCAGCTCCTGGAGCACACAGTATCTACCTATCCACTCATGACCATGTTGAGGCGTCACTCACATAATATTTGGGACCAATCATGTTCCCTCAGCTGGAGAAACCTCCAATAGAGCTAGAGCCATCCAGAGTTACTGACATTGAACCTCTGACCATCAAACCCACTGTGAGAGTGGTAGAGGACAGCGACTCTATCTGCACCCACTGAAAGAAAGATTGTGAAAATGCAATATAAGAAACACACATCAGTAGAAAGACCAGTATGACAGCACCAGAATCTAGGGACTCTACCAACTAGAAAAGAACGCATTCATGTAGATTAAACAGAATATTTTTAAAAAAACTATATACATGATAGAGGTCCTCAAAGATGATAAGAGAAAATCTTAAAGAAATGGAAGAAACCAACAAATTTGAAGTGGTTATATAAGAAAGACAAACTCATATAACGCAGGGAATGAAAAACTTTCTTAAAGAAAGTAATGAAAGCTAAGAAAAACAATCAAACAGACGAAGGAAACAAACCAAGTAGTTCAAGACCTGAAGACTGAAATAGGCACAAAGCCAAAGAAACACAAACTGAGGGGAGTGCTGAAACAGAAAACTGCATGGAACTTAAAATCAGAATACAGTGGGAGACTGAAGAGAGAATCACGGGCACTGTTGTAATTTGAACCAGAGGAAAGAGAATTGACCTGAGAAAAGCTAAAACAGCCTGGTATTGGCATAAAATAGACAGGTAGATCAATGGAATTTAATTGAAAATCCCTACATTAATCCACGCACTTATGAACAGCTGATTTTCAACAAAACAGCTAAAATTATAAAATGGGACGAGGACAGCATTTTCAACAACAAATGTGCTGGGCACAAATGGAGGCTGAGGTGTGTACAAGACTACAGATAAATCATACCTGACGTCAACACAAAACTCAAGTCCAAAAGGATCAAAGACCCTCAACATCAATCCAGCCACATTGAACCCTCTTAGGGAAGAGAAAGTAAGAGGTACCCTTGAACAAATTGGTATAGGAACCACTTCCTGAACATAACTCACACAGACACTGAGAGAAACAATTAATAAATGGGACCCTTCAAACTTAGAAGTCAGAAGGAAAGGGACATACAGTCGATGAAGATCTTTAAATTGCAGCCTGTAGACTGGGAAAGATTTTCACAAATCCTATATCCGATAAAGGGCTGATCTCCAAAATATACAAAGAACTCAAGAAACTTGTCACCAAAACACCAAATAAAACTAGTTAGAAAATGGGGTAAAGAACTCATATAGCAATTTCTCCTTTTCAATAGAGGAAATCAAAAAGGCTGAAAGACACTTAAGAAAATGCTCCAAATGCCCTGAAGGGGCTCAGGGAAACAAAAAAATCAAAACTACCTTGAGATACCATCTTACTCCTGCCAGAATGGCTAAAATTAGAAACACCAGTGATGACTTATGTTGGAGAGGATGTGGAGAAAGTGGAACACCTCTCCACTGCTGGTGGGAGGCAAACTCATACAGCCATATTCGTGAGATCACATATGTCCTTCCTCAGAAAAAAATGGGAATTAGTTTACCACAGGACTCGGAAAATCCCCCCTCTTAGGGGCATATATACCCAAAGAATTCACATCTGCGCAACAAAGACATCTGTTCAACTATGTTCATAGCAGCACTATTTGTAATAGCAAGAACCTAGAAACAACCAAATGCCCCTCAATTGAAGAATGGTTAATAAAAAATGTGCCACATCTACACAATGGAATACTACTCTGCAGAAAAAATAATGGTATCTTGAAATTTGCAGGCAAGTTGATATCAACTGAAGAAATCCATCCTGAATGAGGTAACCCAGCCACAAAAAGAGGAACACAGTATGTACTCACCTGCACAGACTTAAACCTAGATCAAAGGCTCTCCAGCATATAATTCACATCACCAGAGGAACAAGGAGAAGTGTATTCTAAGAGATCTATAAAGTCCCCTACAGAACTGGGCCGGGACAAGTCCCTCAGAGCTCAGGAGAGTGGGGTGGCCAGCGAATTGAGAGAGAAGTAGGAAAAAATGAGGGGGAGGAAAGGAAAAACATGTGGGACCAGGAAAATTGAGCTCTGGTTAGGAATAGAAGATATGGAAAGAGAGATAGAGGGAGAGACAGAGACAGAGAGAGAAAACATAAAAAGAGGAATAACAATAGTTTGAAGATAAAATTGAACACAAAGTTAGGCCCAGAGATCACAAGACTGCTCTCACTAACAATTTGATCTTCCCTGGAAAGGCTATCATAAAATGCTCTTCCTAGAGAGTGAGATCAACAACTAACTTCTCCATGGAGTTTCCTAACTAAATGCCTGTTAAAACAGGACTCAAACACTCCATACATAAAAACTGAGTCGAACTAGAACCCAGAAGCAGATGAAGAGGACAAGAAGACCATGCGGTAGAAGTACATAGAGACAGCTTACCTGAACAAGGATGAGCTAAGGGCCACTAGACTGATAGCTGGGAAGCCACCAGGGGATTGACTCGGAGCCTCCTGAATATGGGGTCTCAGCCAGAAGGACTGGAGCATCGAAGAGACCTCAGACAGTGGAGCCAGCAGGGATGTATCCCTTGGTGCACAAAAGGACTTTGCAAACATATGCCTTATGGATGGATCACTGCTTAGTCTAGTGAGGGAGAAGCTCTTGGTCCCCACCTCACAGGACTTTCAGATCTACATGACCCCAACTGATGGCATTCCCCTACACATATGACATTGTGGTGGGGGTTGGGAGGAGGGTACGACAAGAGTGCATGTGAGAGGACAGAGAGGAAAACAAAAGGAAGGAAGGAAGAAGGAGGGAGAGGGCTGAAGCGAAGGAAGTGAGGAGAAGAAGGAAGAGGAAACTTGACTCCATCAATCGTAAAACAATAATAATTAAAAAAAAACCTTTACTCTGTAAAACTTAGTTAAAAACAAATTACTGTGAATTATTTATTTTTATTTCCAGCAGAAATGAAAAGATGTGGACCATCCAGACTAATGCAGATTTGATCACACTAGACCGCCTGAAACAGAGTACAAGCTTTTGGATCCTACATCTCAAACAGCTGAACAAAACAGCCCTACAGAGTAAGGCTAGGATATCTGAATCTTCTTCGAATCCCCCAAGACTGCGCCTCTTACCAGCAGGAAGTAGTTCTGGAAAGAACGACGCCTCAAATTCCCAAATATTGTGTATAAATGTTTGTTTTCATTTAAAAAAAAAAAAAAAAGAATGAGCTAAACATCAAAAAAAAAAAAAAGGTTGATACCAGTGTACTAACCTATCATCATCAGTCCCTGGGTCTTTAAGTACGATTAAAGCACATTTAATGATATACACATGCATTTGAACAGTGCATACTAATATATAATAAATGTTACAAATCATATTATTGCACCAGAAGCAAATGAAAAATTTAAGTGGGTACACATTTTTTTTTGTACAAAATTAAAAAAAGCAATTAAAGTATAATTACAGAATCAGGCATCATGCATCTGACAGATCAACAATTATGATGATGCTCTCTTGAAAATTTTCATGCTTTGATTCTCTGATTAAAATTCTACACGGATGAGAAAGTATCTCTTTTCTTCCTCCTCCTCTCCCTCTTCTTCTTCTTCCTTTTCTCCCTCTCCTTCTTCTCTCCTCCCAATCTACTTCATCTTCTGACTCAGGAAATCTCATTCCAGTTTAAAAGAAAAGCACATGGTAGGGAATGGAGGAGGCACGCATTTTTTACCATGGATTTCAGGTACAAAACAGACAGATTGCCAGATGGCAGTAAAAGAGCTGGGAAAGAAGGAGTGAGAATGTAAGGGAAAGTGTAGTTCAGAAACAGAAAAAAAAGAAAGAAAGAACGGAACAAAGGAAGAAAGAAAATTCCCATGTCCTGATTATTTCAAGAAATAGGCAGCTACATAAACCAATGGTGACAGCAAATAAGCGGGGACAGAAATAGTATTTATTAGAAGGAAAAATGATTTTGCTTTTAGCATGGCTTTTGCAATGTTACCTTTTAGGGGTGACTCCTCACACAAGTTGACCCAGTCCACATGGAATATTAGGTCTCTACCCAGATTCTAATCTCTTGCTTAGAGAGTTAGGTTCTTAAAGGGCCTTTTTGCTACTAGAGCATTTTCATCCTCTGAAGAGGGAACACTAAAATCATCAA